>NC_091931.1:49193757-49793757 GCF_041260155.1 Ptychodera flava | reverse complement strand
CCGGCCAGCTAAATTCAAGCCAAAATAAACCGGCTTGTTTGTCAGTAAACGGATTGTTTCGAGTTGTGAATTTTGGCTTATATTTGGCTTTCTGGCATGCCAAGTCTGGTTTCTGTGCATGCCAGTTTGGGTTTTGATACGGCATATATACATGCCAAGTACAGATCACTTCAGCCTGCCAGTAAGCCAGTTAGTACTAAAGAATGGTTTACAGGCAATCCACTATTATATGAACTAGGCTTGCTAGCAAGCCATGTTTAAGATACTGTGGCTTGCCATATACCAGATATGCTGAACAGTAGCTTATTTTTAAACCAATACCACACTTCCATGGATCAATAGTAAGCCAATTCTGGTTCCATCTGGTTTGAAGATAAGCCAATATATTACTGCAATGTGGCTTACAAACAAACCAATTTCTGACTAATTCTGGTTTACAGGCAAACCACTGTAAGGATTCCTCTGGTTTACCAACAAGCCATTACAAGCTGGCTTGCAGGCATGCCAATCTATGGCTTTTTGTAGGGCTTGCTGACAAACCAGTTCAATATTAGCCATATTTCGGGGGGGAGGGGGGATAATTATTTCTGACCATCCTTCAAATTTAAATTGGATGTCTTCAAATTTTGTAGACACAGAGGAGGATTATCATCCCATGGAATGGCCTATTGGGTCCTCTATGTGATGGAGCTACACAAAGCACGACTGTAAAATATCTGAAACACAAACAACAGCTGAAATAGTTAGAAATCCTGCAAGCTACATTAAAAAAACAACAATAATCATCAAAATGAATTTCAGACTAACATTTATTGCAATTTACAAGAAATGAAACAGTCTTTGTTGCAACATAATTGAATCTAATACTTCAAGGGAATACTAAAAATGACATTCTTATGAATGCTACTTGTAAAATCATACTGATAACATAATTTAATGCATCTGATGCAAAATTGCTAGCTGTTTCACTGAAAATCCCCTGTACACTACAGACCACTCATAATTGTCAGCCCGTTTACTTCACATCACAGCTTTGTCAAGCCAGAAGTACTCTACAAATTGAAATGTTCCTTTCACACATCTGATGTAATCAAAGTTTGAAACCCTACATAACTAAGCAAACCTAGCACAACATTGTCTCTTTCCATGCTGCAGAATATAACACCTTCAAGAAACAACACAAACTGTTTCCTCCTTTATAGACGAGCACACCTAAACAGGGCTGCTGCTTTGCATCTCGTCCACAGAATGTGAGTTTCCAGCATCCTGCAATATAAAAGATGCAAACATTCAAACTCTGCGGTCCAAGATGAGCTCCTGGTAAAACACTCAGTGCCAAGCTACTTGTACAATGAGGGCAAGGCCTAGAAACTGGTATGTTTAGGGAATTTGTACAAGTATATAACAGTCATGTTCTTAAACACATATTTGACTGCAGGAACACAATTTTCAAGTCTTTCTTGGTGCATCAATAATCTGACATGACTGCTCAGGGCAAGTCTCTCAGTATGACAAAGATAGCTCTTACAAGTTACTGTCAATGTCATAGGCTTGCTGCAACAGTGCACTGGCAAAAAGTGTGTGAAACTACGGAGTGAATTTCACGATAATGAATTTCAAGTCCAGAATATCAAAATGAATTTATTACAAGGCAAGATATATCAGAGTCATAGAGCAGTGTCCTTTTGAGACTTGCAAAGAAGTTAGTAGGCCTTTGAGAAAGCATTTTATCACTCTGGCTATGCGCCAGTCATCATTGATGATATACTTCACATGTATGATGTAGTTTGAAATAAGTCAATGAGGCTCCATTAACTGTAACTTTTGGCTACTTCTTCAGTATTTCAGTACTGTTTATCAACTACATTTTCTTGGCCTACTTTCCACAGCATACTAAAATGCCAAGTTTTATAGCCTGTATATTTGATCATTTTTATAATTGGCTAATGAAGTCTTGTACGGCCCTAAATGAAATTTTCAACAATAACAATGCTACATGTACATACTATATTGAGTAGCTAAACATTGGGGATTTCATCATGCTTCAATGACTTGAATGGGAAACTGCAGTTGATAAGCAGAACAATTGTACTGGACTGTTCACACACTAGGTACATGGATGTAAATTCAGCTGTGCTAGTTATTTTTCTGACTATGCTATACTGGGGATATATTTTAATAGCTGGTAGTCTCTGTTGCTTCTCAGGGCTGGTACAGCTGTGTGTACATCCCTGAACCAGCCCTCTGAAGGTAACAGGGTTGTATGAATTTTCAAGTGTAGTGTTACACAATGTCCATGCACTGAATCTGACAGTAATCAAATCCAGCATGTTGAAAGCTCAATCAGCTGTAACTTTTAGCAATTTCCAAGCAATTTTATTTTGTGCAAAAAACTGCAGTTTCTTGTTCTACTTCTTAAGGCATGATGAGTGTCAAACATACCTTATCAACCCAGTTCATATGTGCATATTTAGCATTGTTACTGTTGAAAATCAAATTTAAGTCTGGAATACACCCTTTGTGCCTGTCCTGAGGGGACATGGAACTATGGGAAAATACTAACCGGACGTGCGGTAAAACATACGACCTATACTTTAACATGGAAAGGTGCAATTTTCGAGTGAAAAAAAGTGAAATACGAAGTGAATATTTATGCTACAACAGAAAACACCTAGTGGTGCATTAGACTAGCTTAGGTAAGTGTTTGTGTGCATTGTTTAGCAAGGTAATATTTTATAACTGTAGATATCGGTGATTTTTGGCACACGAAGCGGGCGAGTTGTAGACTTTCATTTCACTATGTACAATGTATGACGGCGTAACATGGTCAGTATGTCAAAATCTTCAGAATTATGGGTAAAAATTCAAAATTTTAACGAATTCATACTTTGTTGACTTATGTTTTCATTGCTGTGTTTTTATTTTTGAAATATTTGAAAAAATTGAACATTCACGTAAATTTGTTTCCACTGAGCTACTACGGGTCCCTTAGGTTCGAGAAGCGCAGTCATCATACCGGCGCTACTGTCAGCAGGGCCATGTGACACAGTTTGCGTCACCCACTCTCGTATCGAGTCTACAACTTGGCCGCATCGCAGGCTGAAAATCGCCGATATCTACAGTTATAAAATAATACGGAGCTAAACAATGCACATGAACACTTACCAGAGCTAGTCCCACGCACCATTAGGTGTTTTCTTGTTGTAGCATAAATATGCATTTCATATTTCACTCACTTTTTCCGCTCGAAAATTGCACCGTTCTGTGTTAAAGTATAGAAGTCGTCATATGTTTTACCACACTTCCGTTTAGTATTTTCCCATAGTTCCATGCCCCCTGGCGACAGGCGCAAAGGCTATATAGAACTCATTTGTCAACAACAACAATGGTTGTTAAACATGTACACAGTACACTGTCAAGCAGAATATTGGTATTCATGAGACTGTTATATAGCTATCAAAACTGCAGTTTGTACACACAACAATGAAGATTCAAAATTGCTAAAATTTACAGCCAATGTGCCTTTACTAATTTACACAGAATTATGGTAACAAATTTTTTCAACAAGCAATACTTACGTCAAAACCATAACCATTTGTCCAACTGCAGTTTTTCCACAAAAGACACTCTTGAGAACCGAGAAGTTTGATGCCTGTTTAACAATCAGGAAAATGGTAAATTATGTCAATTCTATTCTACTTCTATACATCAGACTAAGATTCAATATCATAAACTAGGTGCATGCAAGTGCCTCCCCTCATGTGATTGATTATTATACACCTGCTTCTGTAACCTATTGAGTTTCGTTGTACAGTAAGTTTCAGTATCAGAGGATGCAGAGTCAAATAACTTTGCGGCGCAGTACAATAACATTTGGTGTCATTGGACGCTATTTGACATTTGCCCTCAAAAACCTTTACGTCAGTGCAGGGAAAAAGGAGAGATGATTTTAAATTTTTAACAAAAAGTATACTGTACTTCTAAACATTCAGTACTTCACAACGTTACTAGTGGTGAATCAAAACCCTGTGAATTAGAGTTAAATTATGCTGCTGACCTACAATTTCTATCATGTACACTGTGCTGCGCAGGTTTGAGTTTAGTTGACACGCTGAATGTGTTCTCAGTTTGCTTGCAATCGCCTGGTGAAGTATGTGACGGGCATCCAAAAACACTTTGACTTTTTGCGGAAAAATTGGACCAAAAAAGGTGTATAATAATAATGCTATTCACAAAATACCGAGATTTATGTCCTTGTACATCGTACGCTTTAGCATTGTCCGAGAGGCGTAGCATCGAGGACAATACCTCCGCTGCACTACATTGTATGTACTCGGACATAAATCCCAGAATTTTGTGAACAACCTTAAATTACAATAATAAGTGTAATGCTTATCATGTATGTTGTGTGACTACGACAAAGATATGTCACAGATATGTAATAACAGCTGAAATTTGAACAAAACCCACATTGTTAGAGTAATATGTGGAAATATGAGGAACATTCACGCCTAACATGATTATTATCGCTGCACACAACGATATTTGATCACCTTTTATATTCACTTTCTGAGTTCCACCATATCTGAGGGCAGAGTCTTCATTCTGTTTCCACATTGTGCTCAGAGAATCCATTGTTAATTTGTGGAGCTGAAGGCATTTTCTGTATCAAGTATATCATGCCCTGGACCATCTGTTGAAAAAGAAACAAATAAGTATCTATTACCAGTAAGTGGAAGTCAATGGTCAACATTTGTACGTGAAGTTATTTGCTGGAAATGAATCACTTTAGTATGTACCTGTCTTGAATGACAAGATGGCTCACAGGATTTGTGTAAACAATGACGTTGAAGGACCCAAGTTAAAATCAAGCTGTGGAAACATAAAGTTGCCTTGAATAACAGAATCAACCATTACGTCATTTTGGACAAATGATTTGTGAGGTATGTTTGTCTGTATTAAATCATCTAAGTTGCCAGGTCGAGGTTATTATCAACATAACCAAGAAATATCATTCATGAAACAGTCTAGTTTTGTTATTGAAAGAATGGTATGAGGATACCTGCATCTACACCATGGCAAGTCAGTTTGCCGTCATGAGAGCCATACAAACACCGTATAAAAGGGACACACACACATCAGGCCCATTTGTTACATCCTTGGCAATCATCATTGATATGAATATATGCACTAGCTGCAAAATTTGAAGCGCTACGGTGAGGCGGTTGGGGAGTTTTGGTTTTTGCGACCTCACTCACCAGTAGCACTACAATGCCGACGGCCGTGTAGAGTTCCACCACATACATGAAATAAGCACATCCCACTGGACGAGGCGTGTTGATGTGAAATGCTACATATTTGCTGAATTTGGTCGTACCGATTTATCACTACTGAAGACAAACACTACACAACACTAACCTTGTCGTTTATGGGGTTTGGAATTTGTTCAAACATGTCGATCGCGTTCCATAAACCATGGATGTAATTTTTTTTTACATCCATGCATAAACATTGACTGAGCGTAGGGCATCCGTGTTTCACTGAGCCGCCTGTACGGAAGTTGAATGGCGGCTCCCAGAAATGTTTTCGGAACGCGATCGAAGTGTTTGAACAAATTCAAGCCCGGTTTAAATTATGACTTTTCACATCTTACACGGAAACTATTCTTGACCGCGGACATCCGGGTACTTTAGGGTCACGGGTGTTGCTGAGGTGAAAACCTACGCCGTCCGATCAGCTGTTCAGTCATGTTTGTTTATGTGAGGAGTGTCCTTACTCATATCAGATACAATGCCGAAAAGTTGTGAAGCCGTTGGATGTAAAAACAGCAACTACAAACTTAACAAGGATGTGTCATTTCATCGATTTCCGAAGTCATCGGCTGATAGAGAGAGACGTGATCGGTGGATTCAAGCGGTGAAAAAATCTAAACGCGATGGCTCGAGATGGAGTCCAGGGAAACATGCCGTACTTTGCGGAGCACATTTTATATCAGGTGAATTATTTTTTGCCAAACGATTGTAGAATATTGTGGTGGTATTATAGCTGTGGATATTATTTATGTGTGTTTAGTGACGTTTCCCCAGGAGTGTTATGCCGTTTGTTGGTTCAATCTGGGTTTAAACCGTGGACGACCCATGATGTGTGCACGCGCACAGTTTTCCTCTAAGAGTCTAAGTGAAGTACATTTTTTTGATTTCGAGAACCAGCTCGTCATGTAATATTGACAAGGTTATGCCAGTTTAATAAGCAATCCTACGACACTCAAAAACGAAAATATGTTGAAAGAGATAGAGCTGGTCTGCAAAATATCTGACAGTACACTGGACTGTATTGTATACTGTGTAGTTTGCTGCGGATCCGTAGCCCTACCAGTACCACTCCCTTTGCTGGTGTTGGGGGAGTGGGGAGTTTTGTCCCCACTCCTCCAACACAACCAGCAAAGGGAGTGGTAGGGCTACGGATCCGCAGCAACTGTGTAGTATGATCAAGTATCTAACTTTTGTGGTTTTTTCATTGTTTTTGTCCTGAGTGTTTGATTACAGACTTTTGTTGTACTTCATAAAGACACAGTCCCTCTATCCACAGAGGGACTGTGATATAGAATAGCCTGTATTTGTATAATGACCAAAATGAAGTGAAGTCCAGATATTGCAATTTTGAGTGACGATAACATTTATAATTGCACGTATGTTATCAGTGTTGAGAATGCTTTGCTTTTCAAATTTCATTATTGTTGAAGGGAGTTTAATTCTCATTGATTTTAGGGAAACCTTCATCACCATGGAACAGGACACACCCAGACTGGGTTCCCACATTTTTCAAGCACCGTCCCAAGGAAACCGTCCTTAAAGGGAAGTCAAAGCTGGAGAGGTATTTGCGGGCTAAACGTATCATGTGTCGTCGTAAACTGTTTTCCAGTGATGAGAACTGTGACACTCCTGTCGTGCCAAAGGTTAGAGACAGTAAACTCAGAGACATGGTTACTCCATTCAAACAAGTGAAGGCTTTGGACAGATCAAGCATTAACAGTCCTCCTGTATGTACATCATGTAAAGACTTGCAGGGTGAAATTGATAAATTGAAAACCAAAGTTCAGCAACTGCAAGATGAGAATACATTTTTACAGCAAGAACGTGATGACTTGCAAAAATCAGTGGAACAGTTAAAGTGCAGTAAACTGTCATCATCATCTATTAAAGAAAATAATAGCAGAAGTAAATTTTTTACTGGTTTACCATGGAGTACATTTCTAAGTACTTTTCTCTTCCAATCTACATTTGTCAGAAATACAACAAAAGGCATGTCATTGGTTGACCAGTTTTTTATTACTTTAATTAAGCTGAGATTTAATTTGCCCTTCGAATTCATAGCATATCAGACAGGTTTTGGGGATACAACTATCAGGGAATATTTTTGGAAGTGGATCGATATAATGTATGCAAAATTGAATTTTCTTGTCAAAATGCCAGATCCTGATGCCATACGTGAAACTTTACCGAATGATTTCAAAGTCAAGTATCCTCGTTTAACAATGCTTATAGATTGTTTTGAAGTTTTCCTTGAACAGCCTCATAATTTTCATGCTCGAGCCCAGACATACTCTACATACAAATCCCATAATACAATTAAAGTCTTCCTTGCTTGTTCTCCATTAGGAGCAATTACATTTATATCATCGGCATGGGGTGGGAGGGTCTCAGATGTGAAACTGGTACAGAATAGTGGATTTTTTGCCCCTGGTAACATGCACCTGGAGATCAGATTTTAGCAGACCGTGGATTTACTTTAAGAGATCTTGCTGCACTGTATGGTGTTGAATTAATAATTCCAGCATTTACAAAAGGAAAAAATCAACTTTCGGCAAAAGAAGTTGAAACATCTCGACAAGTTTCCAGTATCCGTATACATGTTGAAAGAGTGATAGGTTTAATGAAAAGACGGTATCATATTTTAAGTGGAACTCTTCCAATTCTTCTTATCAAATCTATAAAAGATGAACATGAAAAAGCTGACATTGCAAGTATAGATAGAATACTTAATGCTTGTGCTGCTCTAGTTAACCTAGGTGAGGGTATAATTTAGAGATTTACATAATAAGTGTGATATTCTGCCCATTAATACTAGAATATACTGGAAAAATATGAAATCTTCTTCATCAGAGTATAATTGAAGAATTAGTTCATGCTTTTATAAGGGGGCGTTCAGTTTTTATGGCCTGGGGGGGTGGCAAAATCTTGTCGCCGGTGTTCAAAAAAAAATAGACCCCCCTGCATTTTTTTGTGAAAAAAAGATGACCCCCCCCCCCTTTGTCAGACGAAAAAAATTGATGACCCCCCCCCCCCCCCGAAAAATAACCAAAACCCATATGTCAAATTTACCCGCATGGTTTGGATTTGAACTCCGGTACGCGGCGCACTTTATTCGTGTAGCAGAGATGCCAGTGCAAAAACTTCTCAGCCACATCCATTGAAACGTCTGTTAATTAGGACGACTGTAAGGCAATTTTTAACTTCATTTCCATAGACAACTCATGTCCATGGACATTGTATAAAGTAAACTTTATTGGAGTGGTTCGCCAAAGGCAGCCCTCCGGTTAAGAGGGTCATGGGCCATTACGTAAAGTCAACTTTATTCTAGTGGGCCACCAAAGGTGGCACGCCGGTAAAGAGGGTCGATCATGGCTATTGCATAAAGTGAACTTTATTGTTGGTATTATGTTTTTGAAAATGTGGTGACTCCCCCTTTCCTACCAGTGAAAAAGCGATGACCTCCCCCCCCCCCCCTTTGCGGATTCCAAAATTACGATGTCACCGATACCGTCAGCGATCATTTGTCGAAGAGAGATATTGTATTTATCTACCAGCTTGCGATACCTGCCAAAAAGCGTTTGAATGTAGAGACAAGTCTTGCTCTGGTGTAACCTTGATTTAACAGTTTGTAAGAGAGATGGCCATGTCTCTCTACAAAACCACAATATGAAGTACATGCTCTTGCATATCGAATAAGCTGGGAAATGTATACCCCATAAGCTGGTGAGAGTGGAATATTACTGATGAGGTGTGGAAAATTGATTACTAGTATACTAAAGTTGAAATCATCACTCTTGTCATATAGCCTAGTATAAAGGTGACCATTAGAGTCAAACTCATGTAAAATGGACAATATTTTTATTACTGCAGAAATAAGTTTATTTATATAAAATATCATTAATCCATTAGCCAATTAATGAATTAAGTCAATTTGTAAGTTAATGTATATACCAAATAACAACAAAGACAGACAACTCTCAGTTACTTTTCAATTAAATTAAGATTACCTCTTATACATTCTCAATTACATGATGTGGCAATCTACATTTATATATTTATATATATGTACATAACATTGTAAATAAAACTATAAAATGACAATTTTAAAAATTTAACTTGTTAAGAAGTATTTTTTATCATATTTATCTGTTATCTTACACCAAATTTAGCCCAATCATATTACAAATCGTAGGGTTCATTTTTTGCAAATTCTGCAATACCAGTTGACCCCTCTCTTTGGCGCTCGTTTCATACCAGCACAACTGAGATGAACCCATTTATATTTACACATTGGGTTATCACAACCCACATACTCATTATCATCTTCAGGTTGTTGGCAATAACAAAACAATTCTTCAGTTTGTTTTTCTTGCCTCTCACTACACTTTGTCTCACTTGATCTGCTTATGAGTTCTGGCAGAATGTGTATGTGCCAAAACTTATCCAACTTTTGTAATACATTCTGACAAAACGCATTATCTTTCTTAATTATGTCATGATAATATTCATTGTTTGCATTAATAATTAAATGGCAATATGTTGTTTCGTACACGAGCATCTCTAGCTGGATCTGATAGTAGTACCTGTGAGTACTTTTCAGTTTACCACTGCCTTCCAAACAAGAATTTTTGTGCCCAAACATCTCCTTAACTGAACTGTTTCTGAAGACATACGGTGATTTGATTTCTAATACACATTTTCCATGGCATTCACAGGTGATGAGACCATCTGCACTTGAACCAATCCAAGGCTTATCCTGTAAAATTCTCATCCCCGTTTTCTCAACAATACCATTTACATGACCAAATTTTGTTAAATACTTCTGAAATGTACTGAAAGTTTTGATTTCATTTTCACGGCCATATTTGAGTTGAGGAGCATTACAAGGTGTTGAATTAATTGTACAGATTTTAAGAATGAGTGATGGAGCAGGATTGTCTTGGTTGGTATGTATAACATCATATGCTACTGACCCTGTTATGACACCTGCTTGCTGTTCATGCCAAACAATGGAACAAGCTTGATCAACAGTACATGTCTGTAAATAATCAATGTCTGCAGTTTGTGGCGTACATAGTTGACCAACCACCACTGCACACTTTTGTTTCATTTCTGCTGAATCCTTGGAAAAATTGATCATACAAGGGTCATACAAATTTCTGAGTTTCATTGGTAATTTTTGTTTGACTTTGACTGGCATTTTATTCTGAAATTTAGTAAATGTTTCACTGAAAAGGCTTAATGCTACAGGTAAACAGTCTTTGGATTCTGACAATGTCTGAATGAACATCTGTTGTTCACTGTGTGATGCTGGCTCTAAGTTGACAGTCTTTCGCCTCTTTCTAGATGACGAAACAACCTTCTCTTTCATTGTGTCTGAATAAAATGATATATCAGATATAGGTGCAGGCTCAACATCCTTCACAAAGCATGAATTCCATTGACATGGCATATCAGTGCATGTTACAGCTGTGTAACCAAAGCGCACTGCTGCTTCAACCTTGAATAGGATAGCTCCTACATGAGAGCATGATTCACCCAATCTGAAATCAAAAAAGATAAATAAATAAATAAATACATGATTGATTGATTGATTGATTGGTTGATTGTATTATAAATTAAAAGTCTATGTTGACATTCAACATTGTATTGTACAATTTACATTTAGCTTATAATTTTAAACATTTTGATTTATTCACTGTCTTTGTTATTTCATCTCCAAAATACTGTAAACAATATTTGTATGTTGTCCTTATAGTTTGATTCAAGGTAAATTCAGTACAAAAGAGTTGGGCTTTTGGTTTAAGGATGCACAAACATTACGCACACATGGAACTTATCCCTTTCCATAGGATTACATTGATAACTGTTGGAAAAGCAACGTCTACTATTATAATTTTCATGAAAATTTCACAAAGCTCAGTCGAAAGAAATAATAGTGATACAATATTAATTTTGAGCTTGGTGAAAAAATGCTGACTCAGCATACTTTTCTCATAAAGTTAAAATTCATGGTATTATATCTCACAAACAAGCGTTGTGACCCCAATATTTTATCAATATAGTTTGAAAATATTACAAAGAAGAATTCAAAAACCGACAATTGAGAGAAATGACAATACTTTCAATTTTTCCACCTGTACATCCTTAAAAAGAGAGAGTTTCAAAACCTACCCTGCCATGCAGTCACAATGTGCAGCGATCACCTTTCCTGTACTATTCAGTGCTACCCATGGATTGTGAGGCGGTGCAGTCACGCGCATTGATGGTCGCACCTGGGCCTTCAATATAGTCATACCGATAGATGTCTCGAGATGATAGACAGTCTGTACCCAGCCAGCAACAAAAAATCTATGTGCTTCCAGACTCCGGAAATTTTCCATCATTTCTGACGAATAAACACCTGCAAATTTACAGGGAAAACATAAAATTCCATCTAAAACAGTTTTCAAAGTACGATGTGCGATGTCTAATAAAAAAAATCGGTACTTGCCCAAAATAACAAATGTAATTTTGGTGATAATTTTTTTCATTTACTCAACAGATGCATTTTTTATAAAGTCTGCAAACTAATATTTATCAAACCGGCATAGATCTGATCGACGCCCGATTCCTAAAAGTTTTTTTGTTGTTGTTTACAAGGAGCAAGAAACACCAGTGCCCAAATGTATATGTAAAATTTCAATCGAGAAGTCCAACGCGAGCTGCCACTCAAAACGTGAATGACTTACAGACAAAGGTTAAGTTTAAAGAGTCGTCTTTTCGATCACCCGCAAAGGAAATACAGTTTAGTGACACTTTAGGCCTACATGTACTTATATGAGCGTACCTGGTGACTTGATAAGATATGTATACAGATCGCCAAACTGAAGAGGCGGCCACTTTCTAGGATTTTCATTCCAAACACCCTGCGGAAGTCTATATGGACAGTCATCTAACCCAACAAACTTCAACTTAGATGTGTAGCGCACTTTCGCTTCACTAGTCAAAGTTTCCATGTACTTAAAAGCCATTTTTGTAGGTACCGACGATGGACAACAAAAATTTTATTGTCGCGCCCTTGCCTGTCGTCTGTTCATATTACTTTGTTTTCACCTCACTCGATAGAGGGCGCTATGCGTGACGTCATTCCGCGGTCAAGAATAACACGGAATAAAGCTTACTTGCCTCAAATTCCAAAGACGTCGGTTCTTTCTTTCTACCTCCATGCACAGATCTAGCGGGACTGTGCTCCATCGAGTGACTCGATGCATGGTTGAACGAATGAACACAAATACATGTAGTTTCGCTGTACATAACATGTTCTTCCAAAGTCATATTTCGTCGGTGATGGAAGCCATTGCTGTCGACTGTTATATGGGAAATTTTGGAAGTAAACTGACGGGGACTGCCGTAGTTCGGAAAGGACTTCGGAAAGGTTGGACGATCGTAGACTGCGTAGAGTACTGTCTCGGCTGCACTGCATCTCGGCTGTGGCTTGGCGCGCAGACAGAGGAATTCATACGCCACTCCCTTTGAAGTGAAGGGGTGAGGATTCCACTAGCCAGCGGTCACTTTAAGAGTACGATCAATCAGCAAGTACAATAATTCTTACATATGTCACGGTGATATAATATCTATAACGAAGTTCACATTGACTCGGGGAATCATTGTGTAAAATTGAACTATATTCAAGCGTAATGTTACAAAGGGTGAACCGTGGGTCAAAGGTTACGTAATGACCGTGACCGTTGACTTTATTGAAACACGCCACGCGTGGACACACGTATACGTAACGCTCTAAATTATCATCAGCGGTGATCTGGCTTGCACATTTTTGGCACGTCATGAGCCATAAATTATTGTGGTTTTTACTTTCGTTGTTCTCGCGGGAAATGCAGACAATCCGACCTATAAGCCCAACATTTATTTTTGCATGTTAATGAAAGAAAAATGACGTCATTTGCGATCAACACTATTTCAGTATTGTCAATTAATTCCTTCAAATTATTGTTTTGATATTTATGTACCCGCATACTTGAAGCAAGTTCATATCTTATGTTCAATTGAAAACATCCCAAAATTGTACAGTACGACAAAATTAAAGCTAATCAATCTGTCGCACTGAATGCAGGCATTGATGCGCACCGTCCTCGCTGTTATCAATGTAGTGACGTGATGTACGATTCTGGTTTAGATATTAACCAGTGACTGTCATGACAATGGCTTGAAAACAGGCCGATTAATTTCAAGTGCATGGATGGTTTAAACTTAAACCATACTCACGACGTTGCTACTTGTGGTTGGCTTAACGATGAGCCAATGAATTTGTCGGTATATAAACAAACCAACGATGCCAGTGGCTCAAATTTAAACCATTAAGATTATAATATGACGGGCTTAAAGAGAAGCCATTCGGCTTAAATTTGTGCCATGACGGGCTTGACAATAAGCCACCTATGTATTGGTATGAATACATGCCATTCATACTCTTTGTGGTGGCGTGACTGCAAACCAAAAAATCTTAGTGGATTGCGGGCAAACCGAAATATTTCAAACTGGTTCACCCGCAAGCCACATACAAACCAAGTGGTTATATTTCAAGCCAGAAGAATTTGCAGTGTACCAACTGCTGTCAGAGTATTTTGCATATGGATAATTGAAATTTGGAATCAACCCGATGAAGGCCTTGCTAAAATAAAACACAACAGCTAAATATTTAGTAAGCTATTGAGAAGTTCCATGAAGAAATTGAATACTAGTAATGTACCTACCGCTAACGTCTTCTAGACTATCTTCTTTATCGATATTGGAAGAATCGATGTCGCCATCAACTGTTGAGCTGACCTCCCCTCTTAAACAACTGGGCTTCACATCTTCACTGGGTAAAACTACTTTTTCATCGCGCATTGCACGCAACAACTCACCCTCAACTTTGCAAACCGGATGGTCATCGTCAGTGTCGTCCTTGGAAATCGCTCGATAAGTTACCATTGAATTTACATTATTGGCGGAATCAGATGAATTCTTAACGGCTGGTGGATTCGCAGTGTCATTTTCTATCTCATTGATTCTGCCTCTAGAACCTGTGGTGAACGAAGGGAGTAAGTCATAAGCAAGCTCATCAATCTTTTTTGCCTTTATAACTCTAAGGTATGCAACAGTCAGCAAAGGTAGCGGAAGTCATAGATTCGAAATCGAAGAATTGTTACATGTAAGCGGCGATGCTTAACGGTGATGTAAGTTCTTTAAAGCGCAGTGGTCGTCGCGCTACGCGTGCGCGATTTTTTTTTTTGATAAACATAAATATTTGTAAAAAAGTCTTCTCAACTTCAATCGGAGTGAGATGGGAGCGGTCCCTCACTTTGTTAACGCCTTTGTAAGACTCAACATCATGCAAAAGTAAAATATTGAGATCGGAAACGAACTTCAGTGGTATATTTCTATCTGTAAACTCATGTAGGCCTAAGGCTACGAACATTGAGACACTCTGCACATTAGGGACCGTTCAGTTTTTACGGCCGGGGCCCGGCAAAATCCAGGGGGGGGTCATCGTAATTTTGGAATCCGCAAAGGGGGGGGTCATCGCTTTTTCACTGGTAGGAAAGGGGGGGTCACCACATTTTCAAAAACATAATATCAACAATAAAGTTCACTTTATGCCATGGCCATGATCGACCCTCTTTACCGGCGGGCTGCCTTCGGCGGCCCACTACAATAAATTGACTTTATGTATTACCCATGACCCTCTCAACGGGCAGACGCCTTTGGCGGCCCACTCCAATTAGGTTATCTTCATGCAATGCCAATGATCCGACCCTCTTTACCGGCGGCCCGCCTGCGGCGGCCCACTACAATAAATTGACTTTATGTAATACCCCACGGCAATCTTACTGTAAAATTCCCAATTGAAGCCGCGGCTTGTATTAGAAACATTTTTGAGGGACCCCTGGGATCACGCACTGAATAATGGTATTGGCCGCACGCCTTCAGTGGCCCTGTCCTGTACTTTATGCAATAGCCATGATCGACCCTCTTTACCGGCGGGCCACCTTTGGTGGCCCACTAGAATAAAGTTGACTTTACGTAATGGCCCATGACCCTCTTAACTGGAGGGCTGCCTTTGGCGAACCATTCCAATAAAGCGTACTTTATACAATGTCCATGGACATGAGTTGTCTATTGAAATGAAGTTAAAAATTGCCTTACAGTCGTCCTAATTAACAGACGTTTCAATGGATGTGGCTGAGAAGTTTGTGCACTGGCATCTCTGCTACACGAATAAAGTGCGCCGCCTACCGGAGTTCAAATCCAAACCATGCGGGTAAATTTGACATATGAGTTTTGGTTATTTTCAGGGGGGGGTTCATCATTTTTTTCCGTCTGATAAAGGGGGGTCGTCTTTTTTTCACAAAAAATGGAGGGGGTCTATATTTTTTGAACACCGGCGACAAGATTTTGCCGCCCCGCCCCCGGCCGTAAAAACTGAACGCTCCCTTATGTCGCTGAGTTTACTGCACTCAGTCACAGCGAACAAATGGGTTTGATCCCGCGCGGTCACGCTGGTTGTACACAATGCTATGTACAGCACAGGAAAAATACTCACTAAAATGATCAACATTGTATATGTATATGTAGACCAGCAACAAGCACAATGCCTAACACAAAAACCAGATATGAACTGAATGGCCTCGCGTGCACATTTTGTAAAGTACTTCTTGGGGTATTGGCTTTTATGAAGAAGGAAAATGTGTCAATAGATGACAAAATTTGTTCCCGAATTTCTCAAAATTAGAATAGTTGGACGATAAAATCACTTGCACAGTCTTTAGATGGTTGTAAGGTTGCTGTGAACTGTGCCTATGACAAAGATAAAATAATGATGGCGTAAATAAAACATACATAGAGACATACATACATACAGATGACGGACGCCGTGTCATACTATAAGCACACATTGGTATACCAAATGTATGCCAAAAAAAATAAATAAAAGCAAAATCAGCTTATAAAGATTGGAAAATTTACAGAATTAAAACTTTTACAAATCATTTACATTACATTGTTTTTATTCCCGAAATTAATCCAATCTATCTAAATTTGACATTATCCCCACTGTATTACGCAATGAAAAAAAAGAAAAGAAACCATTTGAAAAATTATGATCCAACAATATCTGTCGATGCAAGTGCAAATGGCTGAGCAGGCTCTTGACTGGCAGAGGTCGCGTTTGCGTATAAATTCTGCATATTTCACATAAAATTGCCATGTAGAACGAGTTGACCTACTTCACAGTATCTCAATGCGCCCAAAAACGATACAATCATCTGTGCCGCGCCGTGTAGCAGCAAAATGAGTTCGTGACCTTTGAAGCACGCGTTTCAAAAAATAAATACCCATGGAACCTGCTCACCACGCCACGCAACTCATGTACAGCTGACTATGGTGCACTTGTCAGGCGATGGCCGATGATTCTGGTTATTGCCTATATTGTCAAGTTCAATGCCTAATTTACGGAAACACGAACTCTGTCTAGTGTATTCGAAGCTCTGCGTACAGGTTTGTGCACACGGCCTCTACCACGTGGTGTCCTGTGGACAGTGTGGTACAAGCCGTCGGCCTACCACCGTACCGCCGGGAAACGCAGACCTATTGTACGCAGGAGCTAGCCTACTGCTGCTGATTTATACTCGTTCTCATCTATCATCGAACGCGCCAACTTCATGTGAATGTTGATACATCTCATGAATTCATCAGTGTGTTTCTTTTGAAACTTCATGAGTTGATAAGGAACTTCCTAGGAAGATTTCAGATGCCGCCGCGCCGCGCTGGCGACAAGTTTACAAGTTTATGTAAACATAAGATACACTGTACGCAAACGACTGACGTGAACGTCATATTCCTAGCTACGTGAATACGTACCTTTACATTAGCGATTCGTATGAATTGTTCAAAAACAATGGGCGAAGTTTTAGCCCGTAAAATGGTGTGCGCGAATTTCATTTCATTAATACGACAACTAAAATGCGAATAACAGATCGCGGATACAAAAATAGTTTGGGCGGCAAAGTTGAGGGTTGCTGCCACATTGTACAACTGCCGTGCACAGATAGTACACACTTCTAAATGCAACGTGGTTTTCCGACACCATTTCTGACGCGAAGACGCATCTGAAAACTTCACCTGAAAGGCGTTTCTTATGGTGAAATTGCATCGACGACCGGAGTGTCTAAATCAACAGCGCACAGTATCTGCTGCAAATACGAGAGAACAGGCTCCCTTAGTGATAGACCTGCGCGAGAACGTACTAAAGTTGTCGACAACATTCTCCAACATATCGAGTTCTATAAAAGGCGGCAACCAAGTATTTACTTGCATGAAATCAGAAGGTAACTTCTTGATGATAACGGGTGTACGGCCGAAAACGTACCATCGCTGGCGACAATTCACCGAGCGATAACTGAATACCTGAACATGAGTCGAAAGAAAATATCAAGTCTTGCTGCCGAATCGATGACTCCAGCTATCGGACAATATACACTGGATTTCATAGAAACTGTTTCTGATTACAATATAAATCAAATTCATTGGTTTGACGAGTCTTCGGTGATCAGAACTACAGGCAATCGTCGTTTTGGACACGCAGAAATCAGAACACCAGCAGTTCAAATACAACGCCATGCATGCATCGAACGCTACGTACGCGATCAACATCCTTGTCAGTGCTACGGGTGTCGATCATTCCGATGTGATCGTTGGACCATCAAACGGGTTGGAGTTATTGAACTTTTTCGATGAGGCTGTTCGAGTTACGGATAATTTTGGAAATCCTTGTTTGGCCGTAGGTGACTGTGTAATTATGGATAATTGCGGTTTCCACCACGCCCGATATGTTGAGCAAAATGCCGGGGTGAGGAAATGAACTAGCGCGATGTTGACTCTCAAAACGAACCTGCGCGATGTTGATTCTCAAGGAAATTTCGAGTACATTTTTTCTCTCTTGAAATGTGAATCTTTCGTATTTCACAAAAGTGTAAGAACGTTTCTCTGCCCGAAACTGATGGCGATGTCCCATCCTGAACGTAAATCTTCGCCTTTAAAGTTCCACCTCGGCATTTTAAACTTTCAGTTTCACTTACTAGCTTTCATTCTCATGAATTCACCCTCTCTTCATGTACACGGATGTTATCTTTTGTGCACCATAGTATTGGAAGTGAACGTTAAACACAAATTCTGATGACATTTTCATTTACAAAACTCATCGGCACAATGGACAAACCAACAAAAGTTTGGAAAAACTCGACACCGCGGAAAGCATGGAGCGTTCCAGGGACAACTGTGCATGCTCTCAGCGAAATAATGTGGCGCACGCGTGTTGTATGCCCCAGCATGTTTTATTTGTTGGCGCCGACTTGTCTGGAAGTCTGTAGCAATATTATTAATTACATCGTTGAGGCGGCGAAATCTTCCTAGGAAGTTCCTTATCAACTCATGAAGTTTCAAAGGAAACACACTGATGAATTCATGAGATGTATCAACATTCACATGAAGTTGCGCGTTCGATGATAGATGAGAACGAGTGACATCAATGCCAACATGGAAATCTCATGAAAATTTTGTTATTGTTGGTTCTGTAGCTAATACAATCTTGAAAAGCAACTTAAAAGACACAGACTGTCAATACGTCGCCATAATATTATGCTGATCTCAGGGAACCATGCCGGAATATAAATTCGCTGACACACACACAAGATTGAAAAGTGTCACTCTACGGTAAGCGTCATAATATTTGATCAATGCATTTTTCTCTGAGAATGAGATGTAGCTACATCTCATTCTCAGAGAAAAATGCATTGATCAAATATTATGACACTTACCTTCGATAATCTAGCTTTTGGTTCGCTATGTCCAGAGTACCCACACGATTCTTAAAGTCAAACGTCGACACGACGACATCAACAGTCAAAACTCAAGATTAGCAACCAGCAGCGCGGCCGAGTGACTGAATTCAGAAATCACTTTGTGTAAAATTTTTTAGTATAGCGCCCTCAAACATACTTATTTAGCCTGCCATAGACTTATACAGGCCACAAATTTTCTTTTACTCATAACTTGATAAATTCGCAAAGCACAACCACCAAAAACTAATCAGTTCTTGCAAATTTGAAGAACAATTGTGTGCGAAATGTGTCGGAATCTGCCGAGCCGTTTTTGAGATATCGTGCTAACAGACAGACACACACACAGAAACGCCTAAACCATAACCTCGCTGCGCGCATGCGCACGCGAGGTAATTACACTCAAGACCATGATCGGCAAGCCAGAGCAGGACGCGGGAAGATGATGTTGCTTCGATAAGGGAGAAGGTCACCGCGTTGACGTACACTGATATAAGGGGAGAACCATTTGATTTCTGGGGGGGTATGGAGGATTTTGAGAAAAAAAAAATTATCGCCAGGTGAGATAGAAGAAAAAAAAATTGATCCTGCCATGGCCTGAGAAAAAAAAAATATCATAACAGACAGAAGTGAAAAAAAAAATTGTCACAATGGACCAGAAATTAGCAAAATTGGAAACCCTATTCTCATGTATTCTTTGCCGGCGCGCCGCCATAGGCGGCGCAAATGTTTTTACCACAAGCAATTCTTATGTTTTTTTCCCAGCACTTATGATATAAGCATGCACTACATAGGTCTACTTACACCTCAGTGCACTCAATGTTTTCCTTCCCTTTCCTGACCCAAGAAATCATATTTCAGGATTTCTGTTGCAATATCTCAATGGCATAGGCACTATCTAAAGGGACTTTTTGACTTCTGTAAATTGTGAAATTTTAAAACACAAGACAGGAGTCAATAAACTAGTGTTAAAATCAATATAGTATTCTCTCAATATAAATATATTAGGAAGATGTACAAGTTGACAATGAAAAATTGAGGAACAACAAATGTAATGAAATACAAGGGAGAGGGTCACTAAAAAATTGAAAACTTCAGGGGCGTTACTCAAAATGTGGAGAGGAAGAAGGGGGACGGTTACTCAATTTATTTTGGCGAAATAAATTGAAACACATCTCAGATTGCACCATTGCACACATCCATTTCTCAAAATTTTCAATGCGAGAGGGGGGCACCCCCTCTCGTGCTCTCCCCCCCCTTGGCTTTTCTAACAGTGTTACTGGTAAAAGACAAATTTAAAATACCTATCGGATTGCACTAAACTGCACCGTGGCGCACATCAATTTCTCAAAAATTTTCCCAGGATCTTCAACAACCAAAACAAAGACAATACAATTTGTGAAAAACAGTTCTGTTTGCCAGAGACTGAAGATAAATAAATATATAGGAACGGAAAATCTGTGACCTTCTTGAGTCATTTCTCCAGCTGCCAGCTTCTAATGAAAAGCATGAATATGGTATGTTTAACTGTCAAAATGGTCATTGAACTGAGGTAAATGAAAACATGTTTCTGTGATAATAAAGGATGAATTCACAACAGTTCAGTTTTGTCCTAGATCCTGTGAAAATTTTGAGAAATTGATGTGCGCCACGGTGCAGTGTAGTGCAATCCAATAGGTATTTTAAATTTGTCTTTTACCAGTAAAACTGTTAGAAGACCCAAGGGGGAGAGCACGAGAGGGGGTGCCCCCCTCTCGCATTTAAAATTTTGAGAAATGGATGTGTGCAATGGTGCAATCTGAGATGTGTTTCAATTTACTTCGCAAAAAAAAATTGAGTAACCCCGCCCCCCCCCCTTCTTCCTCTCCACATTTTGAGTAACGCCCCCCTGAAGTTTTCAATTTTTTTAGTGACCCCCTCCCTTGTATTTCATTATATTTGTTGTTCCTCAATTTTTCATTGTCAACTTGTACATCTTCCTAATATATTTATATTGAGAGAATAATATATTGATTTTAACACTAGTTTATTGACTCCTGTCTTGTGTTTTAAAATTTTCACAATTTACAGAAGTCAAAAAGTCCTCTTTAGATAGTGCCTATGCCATTGAGATATTGCAACAGAAATCCTGAAATATGATTTCTTGGGTCAGAAAGGGAAGGAAAACATTGAGTGCACTGAGGTGTAAAGTAGACCTATGTAGTGCATGCTTATATCATAAGTGCTGGGAAAAAAACATAAGAATTGCTTGTGGTAAAAACATTTGCGCCGCCTATGGCGGCGCGCCGGCAAAGAATACATGAGAATAGGGTTTCCAAATTTTGCTAATTTCTGGTGCATTGTGACAATTTTTTTTTTCACTTCTGTCTGTTATGACAATTTTTTTTTCTCGGGCCATGCAGGATCAATTTTTTTTTTCTTCTATCTCACCTGGCGACAATTTTTTTTTTCTCAAAATCCTCCATACCCCCCCCCCCAGAAATCAAATGGTGTACCCCTAACAAGAAGACCTATGAAAGGTCCTTCGCTTGACTTGATACCTGTACTCGAAATTCTCGTTTGCACCCTCAATGGGGTAAACTTCGTAGTGGAGTTGGATTCTCCACAGCCGAGTGTAGCGCGCCATATCCCGGTTCTCTTGACACAGACGTTCACAGTACGGACAGATGCTTCGTGCTGCAGCGGGCATTGCTCTGCGAGCTGTAGATTTCTGTAGCTTGCGTTATTGTCATTGGTACTCCTGTTTGGCCTCTTGAAATGAAAGCTCTCATCCTTGCTAGCGATGTCGTAGACTAGAGCCCGGTTATTGATAGCCTGTTGGCATATGCACGCGTACGGGTTCGTGTTTAGCTCCATGGCTCGAGCGAGCCCCATTCAACTGATTCAAGAAAATCATGATCAAATGTGATCTCAATCCAGTGTGTAATGACTGTTCAATATTCAGCACATATTTAACTTTTAATTGTCCTTTTTATGGTATGCTCGTGACAAATCAGCCACCATATCAGCGGCAATATCGCAAACATAATAATCAACCCGTGACCTCATGCGGCATTCTCGGATATGTTGTCAACAAGGGGACCCCCTCAGGAGCTTGCGCAGCGCGACGACCACTGCGCTTTAAGTTAAAGGGACAAAGTCGGCCATTTTTCATTGATTTGTTTGATACGAGACACTATTTACATTGTTTGACATGTTTAAAGATACTGAATAAATTGGTGACCATGCATATACTCGAACCCGGTTTTAGGCAAATTAAATGAAACCATTGAGAGAAAGAATAAATGGTCACGACCATTTATTCTTTCTCGCGTTTGATTCACGCATCGTGTCTTACACCGGTGTCAAATACATGCATGGTCACCCATTCATTCAGTGTCTTTCCACATGTGAAACAATAAGTAGTATCTCGTATCAAACACAATTTATGAAAAATGGGCGACTTTGTCATTTTTAGCCTGAAACTGATAGGCGTATCTCCTATTATCGTATCTGGGAGGTTGTACATATAAGGTTGTATTATCACGGAATTAACGTTTACTATACAATTTATCTGGTGATCGACACGCGAACCTATGTCGAATATTGATGTTGCTCAGGTGTGAATTTAAGCATTCGACTACATGCAGGGGGCAAGCCTTATACTGAATCCCGTTGTCTTGCTACAGCTTTTGACCAGAAATTTTAACCTTTGGACCCATAACTTTTCCCCTCAAATATAAAACTCACTAGGATGATAAGAGTCCTTCATATAATCCGGTCGGAAAATGATTTATTCCATCTTGAATACAGCTGCCATAAATAATCACAGAATTCTGACTTATTTGAAATTTGGTTTTCTAAGATGTCAAACAAGAAGACGAACCACGTTCGAGTACTCTAAAATCGGTATCTGTTCAAGTACTTCTTACAAATTTTTAAATTTCCTTCTAAGTTGTTTGTTTGTTTGTTGTTTGTTTGTTTTGTTTAATTTTCGTCTTTGGAACCGTTAGTTGTTATTCAATTATTGCACTCGTATCACCAAGCACACTACTGTCATCATACACTGACTGATCTCAATGCAATGCATGATTTTGCAACAGTTCTCACTGCGAACCGAATGCAATACTCATTTTCAAACAAAGAGTCGACCCATCTACCTAAACCATGTTTGGCTCCTTCACTTTGCATCGCAATATATTGTCTCAAGTAATCTCGTCCAACCTCTGACTATGCAGACGAGCATCGACGAGCAAAGTCAAGAGGTAAAGGTGCGTCCGACATACTTATTTAGGACGACGCTACACGCTGGCTGGAATATTAACATCGAATGTTCCTGGTATACACATGTATGTATTTACGACTCTAACTTAGCCTGTCTATGTCTTGCTTATGACACCTTGCTGATGACTGTTGCCTTACAAGTTTTATCAGTCCCGTTTCATTGTGAATGTAAACTCCCCTTCCACGCAGTGCTGGCTTTTTAATCATACAGTTTTCTGTCCGACGGAGAGCAGATATTGACGACTTTAAAAGCTATACGTGTCACGATATGGCAAAGAACATTTAATACGTAATTTCTTAAAACTGAGTTCAAAAGGTTTTGTTCACCCAGCATAATAGTTCAATTCAGACAATCGTGGAAATATAATGGTTATTTGAATGTTACCGAATATGAGTCGAATAAGTTAAGCGTTCGATGTGGATTGATTTACAGCAGTAAGTTATCACAGCGCACTCGGTTAACTCATATCTAACAAATCTGTCTGCGGGCAGATGTAAAAGAAAGAACAGTTGTGGCGTTCAACTACCTGTTACTATGTAGAGATAGTGTCGGTCTGAAAGTGGATTGTCTGACCATGTAATCACTATCTTGTCCCGAGTTCAATGCGTGCCCTGACATACACATGCAACAAGGGCATATCTTCGAATCTTCAACTGATACATCTTCAACTGATACATTGTAAATGAGTCTGCCTGCTGAAAAGTTAACTCCCATCTTTGTATATTCTGCAATAAAAGCAAACGTTTATCAGTATATTGGGACCTATTCACTATGGGTGCCACTAAAAATACAACGAGAGAATATAATAGTACTCCACGGACAATAGCGATGTTGCACTAGACGAATGGGAAAGAAAGCCATCGCGTCGTGTTTCAAACTTGCCATCGACCAATTTTCGCCTAAATTTGCATACCTCGTCGCAAATTTTGTTACATCATCACCAAATTTCTTCTATGACTGGTGCCGTATCCGTACCTTTTGATCAGAGGAAAGCTTCTGGTCTAACAGATGTTTATCGGGTGTGAGTTGCAGTCGTTTTTAGATAAATTACTTTCCAGATTTATCAATATCACAAATTAATTGATTTCTCCCTTTGTTTACCACAAGACTATTGTTGATTTTTACTTGAATAGGTACATATAAAAAAATTGGCCGTATGATTGTTTCGAAGTGTGTAACGCCAATGAGAACATTCTGGAAGACGGTGAATTTTACCGGTTTCGTAAAATCTTCTTTTCCAAGACTGGCAAAGTAATAACAAATGCAACGCGCGCCACCCTCGTTATTTCATATAAGTAGTTTTGCAGATGTACGTACCTTCCTCCCTCAACGCCACAGCAAATAGTGCAGATGCTGCACTAAGGACTCCAGGTTTGTTCAACCCTATCATATATTGGTGCTATCATATCAACTCCATTGAAAGGTCATTATAGAAATTTCACTGCTTTCGAAATAACTAACGACCGCAAAAAACAGTAACCGAATATTGAGGTGAACACAGAACGGAAAGAAACACGACGAGAAAGATTTCGCTCCTGTCCTTATTAGTGAAACAGACTCAGTGCTGTTTCGACGCCTATCATTCATTCTAAGATGAAATATCTTTCACACAATACTTCATGCTGTTCTCGGATCTCAGTAGCAATTGAATAGGTAGGCCTACAAAATAATGAAGCAATATAACGCTAGCTTTGTCTCCTATTATCGCAGTCTGGTCTTATAGTCAAAACGTCTATCAACGATCCTCAAGATGAGACTCCCTCATTTTTCGCCGGACAGCAAATCTTAATGCCTTTGAAGGTTGATACTTACGTTAGCCATTACGTAAACAGATGACACTTCAAAACAGTCATAGAGCAATTATAAGGGGACGTGGTAAACTCGTCAGGAGTTCAATGTTTTGCAATAATTGGAATATAAAAATTCGTGATGTAAATGAAACGTTTTTAACATGACAAAGTTGACCTGTAGTTGTAAACTAAGAGACCGTCGTGAAATCAACAATATCCCAGAAAAACCGAGGCTTTGATTTGCGGCACGACCCTATCTTTATTTCCTCAACTGTAGGCCGCATTGACCGTAACAACTCTTGTGCTGTTCTGCAATCTGGTTAGAATGCATCAAACGCTGATGGAGAAGTTATTATATGGCCTCCTAAAATCCTCATTGGTGAGTCGAATATAACAGATACATTTCCAGGTTATAAATCTGTGCAATAGTCAGTGTTTTTATAGCCTTTAGTTAGGTACGCTACTTGAAAACGGATTGTGTGTTTCTTCAAGTGTCGCGCATACTTCGACCCAGTTTATGTTAGGTCCATCGGAATGAATGACTGTTTTGTTTAAACTTACCTTTAAAAAATTGTCGAAGAACAGAGTTTCAAGAGCTGTCCCGCACAGGGTCGCACTCTGTGTGAAATCTGTGGTAAAGCTTCCGGAATTCTAGTTTGCCTTGAAGACCAGAGTGATCAGTTCAAGGGACATTTAGAATCCGTAACCCTTGTCTCTATATGTCAACATATCTCATAAAAAAAACTCGATATGGAATTAAAACTTCAGTCAAGTAGAAGATGACTTTTAGGAATTATTTACATGTACTTGGCTTTGAAACACACAGTATGATAGCGGGATTAACCGTGACGTTCAGAGTTGCTAACGTGGTCAAGACAAATTCATTCACGTCAATGAGCAAGATTGTATTATTTATATTTCCGATAAAACATAAAAAAATAATCATCTTCCGACCGCTGTAAAATAAACCGATAAATGGGTGTTCTTAAGTATTCTTACGAAAACGGATTATAGAAATAATAGCGAACTAGTTCAAAAAGATCAAAGCTTATACCTTAAGTGCACTATTATCACGTTTAGTCATCATATTTTTAACAAAATTTTGCCAGGTACCAATACGTTTTGTCGTTTTATAATTCCATCATCGATAGTTATCTTTACACAACAAACACTGTAATTGACAAGTCTCAGAGTTAAGTAAACTTATGTATAACAATCATACCCTCTCAATGATTATTATCGGTCAAGAGACAGCCAGAATATCACGTGCATGTCTTGATAAGCGGTTCTTTATCAAAAATGCGAATGACGCGCTGATGAACATTTGCTCTATTGAACAAGCATAGTATACGGTTCTTATAGGTACGGCAATGCCACAGCGTGCGTCAGAAGGACATTGGCGGAACGGAACGCCCGACGTAGAGTCACTCAGACAAGCGAAGCGTACGGCTGATTTTGACTGCAACGTACTATTCGAAGGTTCTCCTTTACTTGTAACTTGGCTTGACACCCCAAACTCGGCTAAACACAAGCATCAACAATGCTGAAAAGCAATGAAACAATATGTGTATGCAATTTGCAGAAGCCATATAAGAAGAAATATTTTGCCTGTTTTCATCAGTTTGATTAAGACGCAGATGTGAGCTAGAACTTTCTTTTGAATATCAGTGAGATCACCACTGAAATAATTTTGCATGTTATTAAACAGAAACACAAGTTGGCACAAGTAAATGATTTGCAGTTCTGCGACCACTTTTCATGAACAAAACATGAAAATTACTGCTCTGAATCGGGAAAAACTGAGGATAATTGGAACTCAGAGCGTGTTAGTTTTGGGCGAGTTGAGGTGTTTGAACGTGTTGATTTCGGATCGAGTTGGTAGACGCTAAGTTGATATACACCACATTATTTCGAGTGGGCGGTACACAGGGAAGGGGGAGGCTTTAGGGATGGTGTGAACTGTAGATCTCTTTGTTCAGGCCGGCTTGGTTTTACTCTACGCCGAGTTGGTTTTATATGGAATGCAGCCTGTTTTACTTCTTATTCTAAAGACTTATAAAAAAAAAAAAACAAGCCGATGACCAGAAGGCCTTGCAGAATTTTGAAATTTGTCGCTGATTAGCTGTTTGCATTAATTTTACCGCGTCTGTAAAGTGGTTTTTCCAGGGCTCTGGTTTCTAGCTCCATGGTTTAACATACCAGGGCCATCAGTATGGAGAAAGCAGATTCAAACTTCATACTTCGCAACCACCGAAAACCATGTTTAGAGTCAATGAGGTAGAGACACTAGTGAGAGTTTGAGGGCACATTGGCGGTAAGTCAACATGTCAACTCGTGAAAAGTACGAGTGATAAACATTTCAATTAAGTATAGTATTCAAATGCAAATTCACCTGAGTTGCTACGTGCAGCATTGTAGATCGGAAACCCTTTGGACGAAAAAAATATCTGTTTCAATTTTAATAAAATTACTCAAGAAAAAATATGATATCTTTGAAAACGTGAGTCTTTATGACATCAGCACGACGGTTCTATTTTCATGCTTTGCTTCTCATGAGCAAAGCATGAAAATAGAACCGTCGTGCTGATGTCATAAAGACTCACGTTTTCAAAGATATCATATTTTTTCTACAAATCACTGTAAAAATGATGGAGGTCATGCTCATGATGTGATCAGCGTGAAGCTATACAATTTACAGAAGAGTAAGATGCCAGAGTTGCTGCCAAATTTTAAGCCTGCATTCCACCATAGTTACTGCCTTGATTAGAGTCTCCTCAGAATCCGTTTCTCTCAGAAATCAACCTAAGACAATATACAATGCGTTGACTGCTGACCGAGCATTAGAATGATGAGATTTTAATCTAACACAGATCGGACAGATATAGCGCGACAGCCTCCCCAACGAAGACCATTCACTCGAGTTTTAATGCGCTCTCACAAACTCTTTTACAGAAATCGGTTTTGCCCAAGATACGTCTATTTGCGTGGGAGACTGGTACTGTATGACAGACATGGTTGAAACATTCTGAAGAAGAAACCAACTATGGCCTATTACACGCGTTAAGATAAACGCACTGCTAAATGACAAATCGATTAATCTTGTTATGTCTTTCTCTGGAACACAATCAGTGAATAGATGAACATGATTGATATAAAACTACACAAACGATTGATTTCAACTTTGCAGAGTCTTTCCAATTCATACAAATCGTCATATCCCAATGCTGTTATTGAAAAATGCAAAGATGTAATGTGTAGATGGTTAAAAATGTACTAAAAACAAAATAAGGCAAATGAAACAATGAAGAAAAATTGAGGGAATTAGAGGAAAGCGAACGAGTCGCTATAACGTCGAACTATTTGAAAATCTGTGTTTACACATATCTGCGTGACTAGAAAATTATATGTCTGCTCAAAGATGATTTTAAATTGATTTTACAATGATTTTCACTAAAATGCCAATATGTGTTTCTTTTCTCTAAATAACTTTAAAAAGACATTGCTTGTAAAATAGTTATAACTAGACGAGCATCTCCACCAAGAAAGGACAGTGACGCCATTGAATAATCATAATTAGAGATTTTGCAAATCAACAAAATCCTTGTTGTTGTTGAGCTAACACCTTTTTCAGCCAAACGAACTCTCGAAAGAACTAAACAAACAGATGACATGCAGTATATCTTTCGACGGAATGATAATGGATACATTGCTTGATAAATGGAGATTGATGATTAAATCTTTACAGTGTAACATTTTGGACTTGGCAATAACTTGTACGATTCGTATTCTACCGGAGACTTAGTTGCTATCTGTTGCCGCCATCTACTGAAGGTCAGGGCACCCTCTTATTTTATAGGCAGGAGTATGATTCTTAGCCAAATATATTTGTGACAAAAGTTTTCATATAATAAATCGACTTCTAAGGCTCTTTTCGAATTCTTACTGTCGACTTTGTTCAGCGAAATCTTTCATGCCTTTAATATAGAGGAATTTCAACAAAACACTTCGACAACCGAGGATGGCATTCATGCAGAGACGATGCAACATAATTGCGAAGAGAAGTAGACTCCAAAGTTATCTCATATGCTGGGAGTGAGGCCTTACGATTACAACAAGCTTGGTTAGAAAGAATACCTTGTATCACATTCCATCATGTGAGACGTAGACTTGAACGAAGGCGTTGATTATGAGGGAGTGAGTGTGAGAGTATGTGTCTCTTCAGTAAAACACTAAAACAACACTATTTAGGATTTTATGATTAAATCATCAAAGGAAGGCTTAATGAAAACCACAACCAAAATTCAGCTATCGCAACGTGTAGCTGAACTTACCGAGACTTTCAAAATTGAAATGCTCTGCAACACACAGTCTCTGTTTCCACTAATGTCCGAATGTGATTTTGAAATATTGGTGTCTGAGGTTATTTTGTTGTGTCAATACTTGGAAAATTATAATGAGCGTAACCATACTGTTTACTCTAACACTTTGACCAATCATAGTGTCAGCTGCCTCTGAGAAATTTGTTAATTTTAAACTAGACGAGCATCTGGTGCATGTATGGCTGATTTTCTCCTTGTATTTTTATTTGATTATTTGCCAATGTAAACAAATTCACAAAGAAAGTCAACAAAGGCAAGAATCTGTAGCGCTGTCTGATTTCTGAAAAGGGATGTCAGTGGAGGGCATATTACTCTTTATGGAAGCGCTGTCTCGGAATAAATTGAAATGTGCCTATTTGGCGTGCTGTTTAATGTTGGGCCTTTCGTTGTGCTGCCGCGACTAATTTCGTAACTGCCTGGAGGGGTCATACTTGTGATAATCATGAGTGGAGGCATGTGGAGGTTAAAAACAGCTCAGTCCCGACATTGTTCAATGAACAGTGCAGAGTGCGTGAGTGCGATTTGGAAAATTACAACCTTGTGTAATCTGCTACAAATGTAGGACTATGATTCTGCACAAATAGCGCAGATTTAGAGCATATGTCTAAAAACGGCATATTTACATTGCACTTGTTCAAAACATGAAGCACGTTGCTAAGCCGGCTGACAGATATGCTTGGTACGACTTTTTCAGTTTTAACCGAGATTCATTTTTTTTGGATTTAACAGATTTAGCTGATTGCAAAACCCCGACTACTGCCCATGGTCTTTTTTATGAACGTTTCACAGTGTAGCTTGTAGTTTAGCCATGTCCCGAGAAGCTTGAACACATTCAATACGGTAGAAAATCCATCACGAAACCATGGTTGCAAAGGGTATTCAGATCATCCAATTAAAGAAACACCTTTCTCGAAATATAAAAGATCATCAATGAATAGTAACATTCATCAATACTTCTATGATTGGTAAAAGCATCCTGAAAAAGTTCTCATGTTAGCGAAGAAGGGGTATTATTATGACACATTAAATTTCGCGTGCGGGGGGGGGGACTCGTGTAAAACTTGGAAGGTTATAAAGTAGATCTTATTCGGTAACGATTGTAAAGGTGTTACGCCGAAAAATTGAATCTGAGTAATGGCAATGGTGATTATGTAACAGATAGTGGTGACATTGCAGAAGAATTTGTGATTATTTTACAAATATTAGGCTAAGTCTAGCATCCAAAATCACAGAGGTTGACTGCTATAAATAACTAAAATGCAATCACGATAGTTCTTTTTATATGGCCCTATTGATGCAGTTGATGTCAGAAAAGAGTTACTCTCTTGACCATATAAAAGTCCAAGGTCATAAATCTATCCATCCGCTTTTGGTAAAGTATGCTACCAATTACATTTGCGGTTCCGTCTCACACATCGCTTTCAAACGGAATCCCCCCCCCCCCGAAAATCTCAAGACCACCCAAAACACCTTCTCTTATTGAAAGGATTCTCCATTCGATATTGGAAATTACAGACTTATCTCAGTTTTATCTGTTTTAGTATACTTATTGAAAGCGTTGTCAACAAGTAACTTTGTTCTTTTCTTAAAAAATATAACGTTCTTTTAGAAAAGCAATATGGGTTTTGGAAAATGTACAGTACTAAACTCGCACTTGCCGATATTATTGCCCACTCAACAGATAAGATGAATGGTGGCTATTCAAGTTCAGGTATTTTGTTGACTCGAACAAGGCATTCGATGCTATCAATCATGATATTCTCATACAAAAATTACACTTTCATGTGGATATGGGTCTTCCCTTTGATTGGTTCGTAGCAATTTAACAAAGCGTAGACACTTTGTAGTAGTTGATTGGGAAGAAGATAGTCAAAAACAGATTAAATGCGGGGTACCCGTAGGTTCTATTGTCGGTCTAACTCTATTTCTGATATATATCAATGACATATACACCCACTCGTGTACTTTGAGTTTGCTGAGTCATTTAACGTTCAGTAAAAGTTTGATAAAAAGAAATAAACATTGTAAAATAATGTTTTAACGGTATATTTGCTTGACTTATTGGTAGGTGTACCCGTGCTGCAATATATTTTTATTCTTTTTCTCTAATAATCTAATTTTGACTGTGATTACTAAGCAAAAACTAAATGAGCAAAACCAAAAATACATGAGCGGGTATGTAATTCCACTAGTTATTTGCTAACGACACCAACATATTCTGATCTGTTTGTTTACAGAAAGTAGATTTGAATCATGTAAATGTAGACATCAATAAGATAAATTGCTAGTATAAGGCAAATAAACTTACCTAGAACGTAGATAAAACAATTAAATTGATGCATTTGAAAGATTTGTTCATTGGTTCAAAAATAATAAAAAGTGTCTCCTCTATCGGGCATCTTTGTGTTAATCTTGATTAGTCATTTTCTTGGAAGTCTCACATTACTGGAGTTGTGAGAATTATTACTAAAATTGGTATTATTTCAAAAATCAGCCATTGCGTGCCAAGATCTGCACTCATAACATTTACAACGCCTTTATTTTACCCCACTTAGGCCAAAAAAAAAATAGTTTGTTTCTCATCCCGCGCGCGTCAATGTAGACCCGCCGCGTCAACCTTTTTTTTTTGCATCTCAAGAGGGAACGAAAAAAAAATGAAAAAAAATCCACGATATCTCAAACGAAAAAGAAAAGTTTTCACTAAAAGAACAAATTAAACCGTTCAGATCATACCAAAGCAACACAAATATTTTATGATATACAAACTGAACTAGACAGAACATTGAACATCACACAGTGCTGTAACATTCCATTCAGAACTGTACACTATGTCATTGAAAGCTATCAAAACTGCATTCTGCACTAATAGTCAAAAAGCAGCACTGTTGATATGCTAAAAATTTGCTGTGCATTTATCTCTGCATGCATTCCTATGTTCTCATGTTGTAAGCGCGTTGTTGTTGATGGTTGAATAAAAAAAAGTAGCAGCAAAAAAAAAAACCGCGTCACCGCATCATTTTTGCAAGATGCCTAGGATGAGAAACAAACTATTTTTTTTTTGGCCTTACCTTGTTGTATAGAAATCTGGGGAAATACTTACACACCTTACCTTGAGCCCATTTTTCGTTTCCACAAGAAAATGTTCGTTTGATCACTTTTTCAGATTTGAGTGTTCATTTTTTGCCCTTGTTTCACAAGTTAAATATTTTGAACATATTGAAGTTGATTAAATATTACTCATGCATGTTGTAGTTGATCTAAAGAAGAAGAATATTCCCGCTGATACAGAACAATTTTGACTTTTCCCTGCATAGTTACTCATGATGGTAACCTTCGAGTCCACCGACAAAACTTTAAATTACTCAACATAATCTGAAGTATGCAGTTGTTAAACACTGGAATTCTCTACCGTCGTCAGGCTGAAGCAGTTACAATCATGATCTCTTTCAAATCAGATTTGAAGTCATACTTGTTAGCTTGATAGCGTTCTGCTATTTCATTATTATTAGCTGACAAGTTTCATACTTCATATGCAAAATTCAAAGTGGCTACAACATTAGAAAACGAGGGACAGTCGGCAGTTTAGATCATTTACAACAGTTGAATAGCACGGCGATGTGTTTTGACTTGTAAAAACACTGTCAGCAACGTTTGCTGTGTGGCAATCAATCAATCAACCAATCAGCAAAGTTTATATAGCGCCAAAATCCAAAAACAATGTTTGCTATGTGACACTCAATTGCTACCACACTGTATGCTCTGGAGAACATGTGCGTTTTCAGTTTTCTTTTGAAAGTTTCCAAGTTTGGGGATTCTCTGATGTCGAGTGGTAGTGTGTCCCATAGTTAGGCGGAGCGTATGAATATGCACGGCCATGTCACCATAGGTGATGGTTTTATAGGTTGTAAGTGTTAAAAGTTTCATGGTGTATGAACGGAGTGTAAGAGTTGGAATATAGGGCCGGAGTAGATCACTGATGTACACAGGAATCTGGCTGTGAATAGCCCTGAAAGTTACAGCAAATTTTGTATCCTAAGACGAAATCCTAACGCGCAAATTTCCTGTTGCATGTGATTATTCTCGCTGCATTATTTTGAGTTTAGTGTGTTAAGCCGATTATGTTACCTGGGAATCCATATAGAAGTGAATTACAACAGTCATGTGTTGGCTTTCAAAGTTGCATGTATAAAAGGTTTGGCATGCTTCATTAATGTGGTAACGTTGTATAGATCCAATCCGGCGGAGATGGCTGTAGATTGGTTTGCAAGTGTACTTAACGATGTGCTGACTGAGCATGTGATTATTGTCAAAGACCCTGGCGATGTTGAGGGGGAAAAGATGAGACTGGTACTGGAAGACTGGAAGTAAGAACCAATGTTGACACTGTTGACTGGAGCAGATTTGCAGTTGAACCAGTTGATCAGAATGAATTCTGTTTCTATTGTCGTTGAGCTAGAGTTTGTGAGTCATCAATTCCTTGATGTCATGAATACATGTTTCGACTGAGGACAGGGTTATAGGAGAGTCACGATGGGAAAATGAAAGATAAAGCTCGATGTCGTCGGTATACTGATAGACGTTAAGATCATGCGTGTGAATAAATTTCCTGTGGAGCAATGTACATGGTGAACGAAAGAGGGCCTGTAGGACAGAACCCTGTTGCACTCCGAAACTGAGCTCTGATGGTTAATGTCGTTGACTTTGACACACTGGTCCCTTTGCATCAAGTATGAGTTGAGCCACTTGAGTACAACATCGGAGATACCAAAATGAGAGAGTCTGTGAATAAATATCTTGTGATCGATTGTATCGAATGCAGCAAAGAGATCGAGGAGAATTAGTTGAACATAATTGCCAGAGCCCGCGGAAAAACAATGTCATCGTGTACTTTCAGAAGGATGCAGTTTCTGTACTGTGAAATTTCCTATATGGTGATTGAAATGGTAGCTTGAGTAAGTTTCTTTGAGGAAGTCGTTGATTTGAACAGCTATGAAATTCTTTCCTACTTTGGAAAGAAATGGCAGATAGGAAACAGGTCAATAATTCTTGCGAATTGAGTGGCGATTACTGACTTAAATAGCTGTGGAATTGTGCCAGTGTGAAGAGGCAGTTTGACAGTTTTTGTGATGAATGGAAATGGAGGGTCGAGACATTTTTTGAGCAATGAAGTTAGAATAGGGTCGAGGCAACGTGGTTTTGTTGGCGAGTTGATTATGATCTTCCTGACACGAATTGCGATAAATTGGATGCACTCTGGATCTCGAAGTTGCTGTGTTGACTGGTTGACATGTTCGAGTAGAGGTTGTGACTTATGTCGGTGATTTTCTTGATAAAGTACTGGCTGAATCGTTGCGTAAGATCGAGAATAGAACTATGTGTGTATTGAAGAGTGATGAGATGGCTCTGAACAGTGTTCTCGGATTGTCTGCATTATCTTGTATTAGTTTGGTGTAATAGTTACGTTTAGCTTGACGAATTAGCGTGTTGACATGGCGACATTCATCTTTTTAGAGTTGCAGTCATGTTCAGTATTCTTCTTGAAACTTGTGAGTTGAGACCACTTTAACCAGTGTGTAAATCGGGACAGCGTATGTAAAACTCTTACCTATAGACGGCGCCATTGACCTCAGCTCTTGCTACCAAACACTGTTCGCCACATCTTCCGGAGCAGGTGTTAAAATAATCTGACCTGAGATTACTTTTTGCCCCCAAGGCCTTTTAATACGGGTTCAATTTGTCACATACAGGTAACAGTCCCAACAAAATGCTTGTCAAAACAGGGCCAACACAAATGGGGAGATGAACATGATGTCTACCACGAACATTCTCTTTTCGCCTGCTTATCAGTAATGGATATTGTATACTTGACATATAAATGTAAGATCGATATTGGGTATTCTCAGCGGTAACGAATCTCTGCAAAGCTGGAAAACTAAATGCTTGTCTCTCAGCGTGCCACGATGTTCATGATTATAGTTTAATGGTATTTCAGAGATTGAAGTAGGGTAAAACAGTCTGTTTCATTTTTTTTTAATTAAAAAAGCATTTTCAACCACTTTGTTAACTATATTCTTATCAATGCAAAAAGTGATTAGGTTTAGTTTTTCATTTTGCATATTACTTTTCTCAGGAAATATTTACTGCAGAAGTGTCGTACGCAATTTGTCATGTCATTGTATGGATATATATATAATGTACCCTAAAAATATGTCTTTAAATAGATATATAATTACAGATATATATACATAATATATATATATATATATATATATATATGTATATGTATATGTATATATATATATATAATATATATATATATATATATATATATATATATATATATATATATATATATATGTATCTACGAAAATGGTTTGCTTGTCAATGCAGGCAAAGTATAGTGCTCAATGCATTTCTGCTTACATATCCTCACTCCTGATGATTGCTTAGCGCATGAAACAGCCTGTAGAGTGACAACTACAAGTTTCATATATATATATATATATATATATATATATATATATATATATATATATATATATATATATATATATATATATATATATATATATATATATATATATATATATATATATATATATATATGTATGTATAAACACACTCACACACAGCACAGGCGGCCCAAACGCACTGAGTTTTCCTCACTATTGTTTTCTCTATCAGTTCCTCTCCTTTTCTTCATGCTCTGACTGATCGGCGTCAATAAAATAAATGATTCTATAACTTAACCTAGCTTCTTGAATCTTTGTTATTTTACATCCCATTACAAGGACGTTCATCTCTCATATACACATCTTGTAATTAATTTGTTAAAGGGACATAAGATGTAACTTGTGGCAAGTTTTTCAGTATTCTGCTTCTGTATATCAACTACCATGTCTGACCCTAATCCATTTGTCATGCTGAAATTTGAGTATTCTTTTTGTCAACACAGCTTGTATGTGTGTAGTGATCATTGTTTATTGTTTACAAATGAATTCTAGTCCGGACTTGAATACAATTTTCAACAATAACAATGGAGATTATACTCATATAGGCTGTGTTGATATGCTAAATACTTGGCATTAAATTACAGTTTAGGGATTCAATGCAGAAAGTGTAGGGAAACCACAAAACAAAAATTCTGAAAAAAATAGCCAAAAGATACAGCTTATGGAGCTTTAACACAACTAATATGCTAATCCGTGAACTTATCAGGGATTTTATGGCTTGGTCAACATTCCAAAAGATAGAGATGTGCCCCTTTTAGTAACTTTTCTTATTATATTAAAGACAAACGCGCAACACCTAAAAAGTGGTTGTACTGTGTCGCCTGCAGCAAGTGGTTTTTAACAAGTCAGCGTTTGCATTGCCATGTGAATAACATGCAATGTTAATGAACGCGATGCGTGTGTTGTCGCAGGATACTGTGTGCATGTGTTACCAACGTAATCCTAACTTATGAAATACTCTGTCTCGGGAGCTGAAATAGAATTGAAGTACTACTTTGAAGTACACATTGGAAAGAGTACGTAAAAGTTTTATCCAAAGAATGTGGTGCTGTTAGTCCTTTATAGCATTAAAACCTAGCACCACCCTGTGGCGGTGATTCATCGAAAAGTTGAACCGCTAGGTAGTTGCAATAATGTCAAAAGGATGATTGTGTGTTAGCTTACTTTATTTAATTTGAATTTCGGGGAGAAGACGTAGATTCAGCTGTTTAGGTTCGCTCTTGCTCTCCGGCGGCAGTTTGTGGCCCGTGAAGTTCTGAAGAGCGCCCGCACGCGGAAGGATCTATGAATTTACTCCCAGGAAAAAGGCAAAATTTGGTAAAATATTTAGCAGATGCAAGATTGATTTGTAGCTAAATGTTTTCACAAAAGAATGTAACCCTGTTAGTTTTCTATCGCATTCAAAGCCTAACAAGTTGTGGAGATTTTCATCGAAAAGTTGACCCGATGAGCGGCTGAAAATGGAAAAGTCAATAAAATCAATGATTGTATGTATGCTTATCCGCAAAGCAGGTTCATTTATTTGAATTTCCCGGCAGAACACTGAACGATTCAGCCGTTTTGTATCGCTCCTGCTCTCCGGCGGCAGTTTGAGTCTACCAGCAAAAAAACGCAACATTTCAGTGAAATATTGTGAAGGGAATTGAATTTGATTTCACCATAAATGTGTGAAGATATTATATAGATATACGGTGAAGCAGTCAAAAATAATCCAAGATCTTGTTCACTGAGAACTATATTTACGTGTCCCTAAGCAGATCTGATATTACCTCAAGTTTTTTTTCTTTTTCGCGCTTGTAGGTTTATATATTATGTTTACATATTTCTGGTGAGTTAAATTCACTTCACATGCTTCACTTCACTTCATTTTCAAGAAATATCAGTGTATTTGACTTCGAAATAAACTAACAGGAGATCTCTGCGCTGGGCCTATTGCTACAAAATCAAAACAAAAAGTAAAAAAAACACAGACAAAGGTGAACTAGCATTATACCTTTGTCCCTCATACTGACTGCCACCGCTGACATTTATTGTGGCTGTAAAACTGATATGATACTTAGGTGACTGACGGGGCTATCTCTCAGGAAAGTTTAAACACGATGCTTTTACATCAATGTCAACACGAGGTCATTTCCATACCCTGACTCAGAAGTTGGTAGTTGCAAAATTAGCGTTTGATCGTAGCCGCTTATGCTCTGATGTTGGAAATACTCATAGAAAGACTTAAAAATGAGCATAGTGCCGGAATGAATCTCTATTTCTGGCCGGATCCACGAAAGAGCCTGAAGCAAATCTGACAATAGGAAATGATATCACCCAGTAAATTGTGCAATATCACCGGCGAATATAGTTTTAATGTATTTCAGTCAAATCGAAAATACAACTCGAGAAGAGTACCGACATAATGTTGCTGTGTGTTGCTTTCGCAAGCCTCGGCCACCTATAATTTCTGTCGATTCTAATGAATGCTTGATGCTAAGCAACACTTCCATTGAAGCAGGCGAAACTTAAATATTTGATGTTTTCCTCGTCTTCATCGCTAACAAGCTATCAAGCTAACAACTAGAGGGTGTCAAATGTGACGAAAATATTTGCATTTATGTCTGCGATCACCTACATTATAGGTCACAACGTCAATACATTTTAACTCCTACAGAAGGAGGCTCCTCAGACGACATTACCAAGCTCTGTTAGGGGAGAAAAGTAACAAGTGAAGAAATAATATAGTAATCCGTTGATCGAAATTTCACAAGGTAGTGTAGTTGATTTTTTTGTATTAATCGCTCGTCAAGCAGCGAACGTTCAGGAGATCACGTGACTACATTCTTGGCATAAGTACATAACTTTGTACACCGACTGCTGACAACAGGACAACTTACGAAGCTGACGCAGCGTGTCACGTACGCACATCGTGTCCTGATTCCACCAAGCACGACGGTACTTCCTGCTGGCCCTCAAATACCAAACTACCGCAACGATGAAAACAGACAAAATTGCCGGACTGTACATACTCCTTTTTCTACTAGTTTTTCAGAGATGTTTATGTTCAGGTAAGTTGAACCTTTGTAATCAACATCGATGAACCGGAGGTGCGTTATACGTTTTTCCCGTGATCAGTAATCGTACTTCCGCTTACTCTCAGTTATAGACTTTCCACAATTTCTTCTATATATTTTCGAGAAAGAAATATTATTTTCCGCTATCTCCGATGAATCACATGCCAATGGTAGTATCGAGCCAAATACTGCGCTTTAATTCGATGCAAAGTGTTCTCATATAAAAATGAAGCTTTCACACTATCTACTCACTTCCGGCAAACTTAAGGTCCAAAATTTTTCTAACATGAGTCGTGAAGTAATATTTGTCGACATATATTGCTAGAATCTAGAAATCGTAATTTTCTAGGTTCTTTTAAGTCTTGTCAAGTAGTATGTGTAAGATAATGAAGTAACATATTGCAGTATAAGCTTGACAGTTGAAATGTCTCGGAAGTGAGCTCTGTAGTGTATTACGATTTAATGGTCTTGGTATATCAGCATATTTTGTCCTTGTGTACGTGAATGTCGTTTTGGCCCCAGTGCTGCATTGATGGATAACAATGTCGCAGAGAGAGAGAGAGAGAGAGAGAGAGAGAGAGAGAGAGAGAGAGAGAGAGAGAGAGAGAGAGAGAGAGAGAGTGTGTGTGTGTGTGTGTGTGTGTGTGTTTGTGTGTGTCTGTGTATGTGTCTTTGTAAAATGTTTCTATGTGAAACACATGGACATACACAATACCATCGTAATTTGATCAAAGCATAAGCGAGAAAAGGCCTGTTAAAGAAATCTTGGTTGAGGAACTTCAGTATTTTTATTTCAGAAGTATACTAAACGTCTTCAGCTATCGTAAGTCATTGTTATTTTCTCCATTCCAATGCATCGTAGTGCATGATGAAATGGATACATTTTGATTTGTGAGAGCTCCGAATGATCATAACTTCTGAGAGAGGCTTTCCTCGGGTTGAACGGTACCAAACAATCATGTCATGTAGACATGGTTGCGGTAGTTTCAGCATCTGACTAGTCTAGTTTCCAACACCGTTTCTGCCACTGGTTTCAATTTGCTTATTGAATGTAACGGTCCATCCGGAATGCGCCGTACTATCCATGGCTGTCATTGGCCAAATTTATATCGGCCAAATTAAGGTTAGTGGTGTAAACAGGTATGGTGTTGGCCAGCAGTCGCTCGGTGTTGCTCTTGCAGCACGAAAATAACCAGGTGACGTTAAATATAGCTCGTTTACAAATAACAGTTTTGTGTTTCTCTTTGTGAATAGGACTCAAAGGTATTTAAGAGTCCATTCCACTCGCTACCGAGATACCAATACAGTCAATATATATTTAATCTTGCCTCGATGAAAATTTCTTTTCGACTGTTATTGTCCTTTATGGCGTGATTTCCTTTGAAAAATTGCATCCGGGATCAAAGTACGATATAGTTCGCAAACATCACTGAATGAAGAAATTAAACAGAGCAATAAAAACAAAATATGGCGCTGAAAATACCATTCTGCGTCTGTTCTTTCTATATACGCGTTGTTAAGGCGTCTCAATCTGGACGACAGTACTGTAAAGTTCTCACAAATACAGAGCTTCAAAAATGAACGTCCAGAGACAGCAACTTTGTCTCGTTAACATCAGAGGAATGTAAATATACATGTCTTTCCAGTAAACAAGAGTTAGTTGGAAAAAACTTAGAGTCAACTAAGTGAAACGCTCCATGTTGACAAACCTGTCATGAAATTGTCGCAGCTGTGTCCATCTTCACTCTTGGTTCTACTTGAGAATAGCCTCAAGCTGTCTGGTGCGAACAGTAGCCGTGCGTTGTCCAGTCCTTACCAGATATCTTGTGTAATTTAAGACGAACACGCCGGTAGAATTGAGATTGATGGCTCTTTATGTACAGCAGGGGAACTCAGCCTGAGTTACGACTTAAACTCTCTGATAATCGTCTCTCGGACTGAATTTCATTTCTCATTTATTACAATTTGTTACAATTTAAAGTTTACTTTCTTACGTATTCTACTTTACTCTAAAGGTAATACACATTGTATTCAAATGACACACCATGTCGTGATACCACAAATTGCTTACTCCTCTTAATTTGTATTCTGCAAACATATTCATTGTCGTACTTTTATTGCCGCCTGCATGGGCGCGTTAACCATTAAGCGGCATCTACTGAGAAACATCGTGTCGTACGTACCAGGCCTGGTCGCCGCGACAGAATCAACGAGGACACTTCGGCAGTGTTAGGTCAAACTTATTTGAAGGGTAAAAATTATTTATTCGGAGGGGATCACAAGCGTGTAAAGAAAGGCGGCTGTGTCAATTTGTGGTATTTTTAAGACAATATGTCGGACATTTATGTGGGACAAACGTCTATGATTGTAAAATGCTGCACGAATTCTATAACGTTTAAGTTTTCGTCATGCTGTCGATGACGTAAATGAAAACACGCATTGAATACTGCCTAGGTTTTGAATGACACTTGAATAGAATCGTCCTCTTCATAATTGTAATTCTATGCAACTCGACATAAGAATTGATCACCAATCTGTTCTACCAGCAAACCAGTGCTCTAAACTAAATTTGATGCAAAGTTGCGTCGAAAGGTCTCGAAACATTGATTCTAATATTAAATATTAATATAAAATTGATATACTTCCGTCACCTCCATTGAGCTCCCCTCCAAATGACAGTCGACATGGTCTGAAAGACCACGTGACGACAAAATCTGCATAAAGTATTCAAGGCTTAACCCACTTTCAGCGGCTGTGTTAGCGCCTTTACCTGATTTCAACTACGATTTTTTGTGATTTCTCTACGATCAGCTGGCCTTGACTTCAATATTCTCGCTGCTGTAACCATGGGGACCATCAAGGTTACCCTAATTTATACATTTGTTTTGGTACAAGTTTTTCTGCCAAGTTCTATTGCAGGTAAGTTTAATTTACCGACTAAAAATGTATGATGGAACATGTATAGTCACAAACCTGTTTTCTTGGTAGGTCTATGCCCTTACTTTTTATTCACTGATTTAGAAAATGTCTTTTCATTTTGTCTGAGAAAGATATGAGACTACGTTTTAAAGTTAAGTCTTCGTCCTCTTTCCTTTATAAGATGACTCTAGCGTTTACAAATTGGAATAATGTCAATTTAAAGCGTGTTACTTCCGCCTAACTTCCTGCAACGCTGTTTTACAATCACATTCCTTCCCTGGTACAGCTAGAATGTCAAACTCCTTTGAAAGTATAAAAAAGTTGACGACGAGAAGAAGTTTAAAAAATCGCTGTAACTTTCTCAAGAAGCAGATTCTGCTTGGTTGAGTGTATGCGTACAGTTTATGTGTTTGTTGTTCAGTTCACTGTTTATAACGTGTACTTTCAAAGCTGTAATCTTTGTGACAGCGAAAGAGTTGACAGACAAAGGACTAAATTCCGAAGGCTGGTCAGATATTGTGATCTGAGCATGACTCTGGATTCCTAGTATCTTGGAGTTATGCAATTTAGTAACTTGAAGGCAATATGTAGAGTCTCGTCGATTTTTCCTTCATTTGGAATGATAATGCAATCATATGATTGCATTTCTAGCTGTGAACTGAGTAGAGAATCTAAAATGCTTTTCGACTTTTATCATAATTTAGTTTGTATGATCTGTGCATACTGGAGAAGTTTCTACAAAGCTGTACGTAATGATAGTTTTTCTTCCATGCATCTAATTTCACCACCGTCGCTGATATGTTCAGATTGTTTCGTACATTTCGGCATTACTTTTTGAGGACACATGGCCATGAGAAATTATTGTTTTCGTCTGGCAGAATACCGAATTGCACCTGATTGTATAGATTGTATAGAATCGACCAATTGAATACCCACTGCCGTAATCACACTCCACCAACACACTCTATTTACTGTCTGACAATTGTTGTTCAATCATGTCGTCCCCGTTGGCAATAGCCATAGCTACCAGGATTTCAAACGTCCAAAAGGAAGGCGAAAGGTCGACTATTTAGTCGTGGTTAAGTTGCATAAATGTTTGTTAATTTATAAGTGTCTTACATTGGTATTTCTCATTGGCCTTTCGTAAACGAAATGCGTGAGGTCAACTAATCGGATGGATTTCAAGGTGACCATTACAAAACAAAGCATTGCGACAGAACATAAATCAAATCAAAACTATTATATTGCAGAAATTAAATTTAGAAATCTTCTTTTCCATCATAAAAAAGCCTAACCATGAAAGTAACCGATAACTTATTTTCTCAATTTAGATGATAGTGTCCGACATTTTCGAAAGTTAAACTTCTCGGCTGTAGTTATCGTCTGTCAATCCTTCAGGTTCGATTTTAGATGTTTTTATACCACCACCACAATCTTCAGTACTATCACCTTCGCCAGAAGAAGCACCACCACCATTATCATGATTATCATCGTCACTACCATATCGCCATAATCAATATCATCGTCATCGGCAGCAACAACATTCCTGATTGGCTCCTTAACTTATGATATTGTAGGAGGTAAAACGTTGCATACGACAATTTAGATATTTCAAATTGAACATATTAGTTTATTTGCTATCGATATAGTGAAGTGGTCTTAATGTCGCTAGCATTTAAATACAGTGACTACAAATGATGAATGTTGCGTACAGTGGTAGCTGTGGAAACGCAGCTATCTGTTGGCGGGGTAGCGGGGATCGCTATGTGGGTCAAAGGTCAACCCCGCCACGGATAGCTGCGGGCCACCTGCCATCGAAAGTGGGTCTATTACGACGACACAACATGTATCGGAACTTTGAACAGCAAAATAAACCAAAGTGAGCGTAATTCAATAAAATGACCTATACCTGCCTGAACTCTGATTATTGCTCACTCCCTAACTCCTTTTGTGAACAAAATTTCTGGTTCGTTTACGTAATTCGGCCGATTTTCCAAGGAGTACTCAAGATTTTCACTCCAGCAGCGAACTTTGACTTCTATTGATATGCTAATAAGGATGTCGCTCGTTCGAACGTGAATAGCGTAACGGTCGGTCAGATCCTATTAGTGGAACTGTTTACACTGATATGGGGGTGAACAGATCGAAACCTGCAACATGCCTTCTTATCAAACAAAATACGACCTTCTAAATTTATGTTTTATGAAATTTTTATTACATATCATGTTAAAATGTATCACCAAATATGGAAATAACTGTTTAATATAAAAGTTTATTCCATAGATTTTCAAGAAATGTTTAATTTCGTAAGTAAAACCTAAACTTTAAGTGCAGGTGTTCTGATTGGGATCTATGGGTGTATAATGATCTGGAGGGAGCGAGTACGTTGACCAGGGTCTATATGAATATGTCAACGTTGGTATAACTGATACCACACGGTGACTGATACCAGCCGTCTCCCTGACATGCCATGGATCAAACGGCAAGATCGACAGTGCAAATATATAAAAAAAATTGCGGCTAGATTTCCGAGATTGTTTAATTCCAACACTTAACTTTACGACTGAGCTGTCGAGAGTGTTTCAAATGTAAAACCACAAATAGGCCGTTTTTCTACAGCTTACCATGTGATGTTTAAAGTTGTACAAATTCAAGTTTTATTTCACGCGCGACGGTGTGAAACCAAGTAACTGATTCAGAAACGATCTTTTGTAAAGATTACGATGTGATGTGTAAAGTTGTACAGGTTCATGTTTTATTTCTTGATTGTTCATTTAGAAAAAGTTTGATCGATGTAAAACATCGTTTGGCAATACTTTCCCTCAACCTTCGAAGTTGAAGCAATAACTCGAGTTTCAGTCTCGAAATTCGAGATATCTGGATATACCTCTATGCTGGTGCACAGCATTCTGTTAAAGAGGATAATTTGTCTGGAAATGTGGAATTTATCGCCCGGCACCATATCAGCGCCAAGTCGGATACCATTATACCATATCAGCGTTCAACTGTCGCGTTGTTTTTCACTGATTGAAAAGACTAATGAAACAAATCGGCGAAAGTCTGATGCCAGTGACGATTCGAGACAACAAAATTTCTGGTTCGTTTACGTAATTCGGCCGAACCAAGGAGTACTCAAGATTTTCACTCCAGCAGCGAACTTTGATTTCTATCGACATGCTAATAAGGATGTCGCTCGTTCGAACGTGAATAGAGCATGACCCGAAGGTCGGTCAGATCTATTAGCATATCAATAGAAGTCAAAGTTCGCTGCTGGAGTGAAAATCTTGAGTACTCCTTGGAAAATCGGCCGAATTACGTAAACGAACCAGAAATTTTGTTCACAAAAGCAGTTAGGGAATAAGCAATAATCAGAGTTCAGGCAGGTATAGGTCATTTTATTGAATTACGCTCACTTTGGTTTATTTTGCTGTTCAAAGTTCCGATACATGTTGTGTCGTCGTAATAGACCCACTTTCGATGGCAGGTGGCCCGCAGCTATCCGTGGCGGGGTTGACCTTTGACCCGCATAGCGATCCCGCTACCCCGCCAACAGATAGCTGCGTTTCCACAGCTAGTACAGTGGCTGCCTTTGGAACTGTAAATGACTGTGGCCAGTGTCGTTTCTATGACGTTCCGTGTCTGCGTAATTTGCTTGCTTTTTCGCGACGTTTCTTTCCGGTTGTTGAACGCCAAATACCCGACACAATGGAAATTCCCATGACGAAAGTATATGGAAAGTACCGTTGCTTTTGTAGTCACAACTTACAGTACCATTACTCGTTGCCTTGACAACAACAGTGACCAGTCATTCTATCACGAAATCGACAAACTTTGTTCTACATTTAGACAATAGACATGACCTGGACCTTTGCCAACAGTCGACCACACACTGAACTGACTTCAAATAAAGTACGTATTCAGTCAATCGTATAATAGGTAGACAGGAGATCGGCACAACAAATCTAGCCCAAGGAGATCGTTTTCAAATACAGCATATATTACAAGGTTCGTCGGTTGGTTTTCATAATACAATAACATGACGCCAGCTGTTACCCTTTTCAAATAGCCAATCAAATGAGATGACTGGCCACTGACTTCATGAAGCGAAAACGACATTTGCAAACTAAAGACATTTGCAGCACGTTTTTTGAATATTTACGTCATGTTTGATTATATTGATCTAATGTACTATTAGTTAGTGAAAATGCGTTGCAGTCCAAATAAATAGCTCCTTTTTCAGGAAACTGTAATTTAGGAAATATTTAGGTACTTAAGATAAGACTGTGTTACTGCAGTATTTTGTACACGTATAGAAAACGCCTGTTTGTTAAGATCGAAGTGATTTATTCGTGACAAACACTTCCCCGTTTACAGCTCGGCACTTTGAAAATGCTGCATATTGCTATCGCACAGTTTTTGGAACTCTGTTTTGTTCGTTTTCCTTGTATTGAATACAGAAGACTAATTAGATGAAAATATATGGTAACTGCGAGTAGTGTAAGGGAAAGGTGGTCTGTAAGGTTTGGTGTTTCATGCCCCACTTATAACTCGGTTGGCTAGGTGGGGGCTATATGAGAGCATGATAGAGTAGATCCAGGTTAGAGGTTACTTTGGTCAAACAAAATTGGCAATCCATGTATATGAACACTTCTTTGTTTACAGTCTTTGACAGTTTTACAATGAACGCCTTTGACAACTATGACAATAGGTAGTTCGGAGTCAAAGGACGCATACACGTTCAACGTATAGTCGGATCTAATATTCCAGTTTCCACGTAGCTATAGTGTGTCTTCATTTGAATGCCATCGGTGCTGTTTTCAGTGGCGTAGGTGACATCATAATTTCTGAATTAAGTGAGTGTTTTTAAACTGGCTTATTATCATTGCAGATGTATTTTATTGGCGTTAGCAGTCAGATTCGGTCTGCTGACACACTTTAGTATACTTTACACAATGCGCTGCAGGCCAGTTGATCTTAATATCGATGAGTCACTCGGGAAACCCCTGACGAACCCCGGCAAATTCCCCTTGTGTGTATTTTAGTCCACTCTGTATCGATTATTCTTTATTGCTGCTACGACAATGATATAGCGACAAGTTCTAGTCCCATAATTTAAAGACGTTTGCTCATAAATCGTAATGTAACTGATGAAGTTGCATACACACCTCGCAAACATTTTTCAAACGCTTTGGTAACAACACAACATAACCTGAGCTACAGAGGGCGCAGTTGGAATTCACCCTAACCCACGACCACTTGTAGGATTTTTAGCAATTGTGATAACATTAAATGAAAAGATAGATGTCATTAATCGTTTAATAGATATATAAAAAGTGACAGTTTTGTATTTGTACCAGACACCGACATATGAAAAATGTTGATAGTCTTCACTACAATACGCAGTTGCCCAATTCCTAATCATTCAGAGATTGCTTCGTCCCCTTGCATTTACTCTCTGTGCGCCCCTTTGGTGTCTAGCTTGGAATTTCAGGATGTTTTCCCTTTCACAGCTACAGTGTAATATAACATATGGTAAAATCTATCAATGACAAAGCTAGCAAGTAATAGCCACCTACTCTCAGCCTACTCTCAGCCTACCCTCAGCCTACATGCACACACATTGTTGCATCATAGTCGTCCGCATCTACAACCGCCATAGTAGCCATTGCGCTACAGCGACACCAACGCCGTATTATACATAAGAGCAAAATTTTATCGTATATAGTGGTACGTATACTACGTTCTGGTTTATGTTTAATCGCAGTCCCTCAGTGGTGGAGGGACAGAGGTTAAATAGACTTAGGGACTGGTCATTTCTTCAGCCTGGGGGGGCCGGTGGATCATGGGGGGTCACCCTGTTTTTGACTTTGGTGATAGGGGGGGTCACCATGTTTTTGAAATGCCCAATAGGGGGGTCATTGTGTTTTTGAATTTTGAAACAGGCTCATCATTGCCTAAATGCTAGTGTCAGCCACAAATTTCATCATTCAGTTGTATTTTTCGGCGCGCCCTTCGGGCGCGTAACTTTATTAATCAGTCATATTTTTCAGCACGCCCAACTTTAACATATCAAGCATACATACATCAGAGATATCTGTATGTTCAATATTTTTCAGCGTGCTCTTCAAGCTCATTAATTTAATATATCAGACATTTTTCAGCATGCCCTTCAGGTGCATGACTTTAATATACAAGGCATATATATCAGAGATATCAGGATGGTTCATATTTTTCGGCGCGCCCTTCGGCGCAATACTTTAAAAAATCAGAGATATCTTGATGTTTGCTAAGTGAAAGTGTACCATTATGAAATCTGCATTTCATATGAAAAGGATGACAAATTCCTGATACTTTTCTGTTCTCTCTATGAGAATTCAGTATGAGAAAGCAACATGCACAAATATTTCACAATATATATTTGATACAGTGACTTATTTTAGGGATAGAAAAATGACAAGATATCTTTCCTTCTCATTGATGCAATTATTTTCCTTTGTGTCACAGGTTTTCTGTAGAAAGATGCTTTTTTATGAACAAAATAACAGTTAAAAAAGGCAGTTTTTGTCATTATTAGCTGTGCTTTTATGGTTTCAAAGTTACAAGAGAAGGTCCTCTCAGACACTGTACACATCAGATTTGGCTAAAAAAGCTCTCTATGGCTCCTCAGGAGATTTAATTGGATGGTTGGCAAGTCTTAACACCCATCAAAGTTTTTGATTCACTGCTTTTTCCTCTTTGATATTAATGATTGTCATCCATTTCTGTACAACAGTTCAGGACATCTGGTTAGCATAGAAAGTGTGAAATACATTCACAGCTCATTCAAAATACAGCTCATTCAAAATGTACTGTATTCAAACTTTAAGATTGACACTTTGAAATTCCTATCTTACAACTGACATGTCAACAATTTCATTAAAACATAGAATGACTATTTAAAATATGAATATATGTAAAATGTAAAATATAATATATATACGTACATATATATATATGTATATATAAATATATATATATATATATATATATATATATAACACAAACAGCTGTAGAAAGATGCTTTTTTATGAACAAAATAACAGTTAAAAAAGGCAGTTTTTGTCATTATTAGCTGTGCTTTTATGGTTTCAAAGTTACAAGAGAAGGTCCTCTCAGAGTGTATTTAGCTCTACTCTAGTATTGAGCACTCTACTCCAGCTGATCTTGAACTAAACAAGTATATATATATATATATATATATATATATATATATATATATATATATATATATATATATATATATATATATATATATATTATGTCCATCTTTTGTTTTACCTATGTCGGCGCCGGGGGGGGGGTCACCCTGTTTTTGAAATTTGGAATAGGGGGGTCACCCTGTTTTCAAAATTTGGAATAGGGGGGGGGGGTCAGCCACTTTTTGACGTCGGCAAAAAATAATCCACCGCCCCCCCCCCCAGGCCGAAGAAACTGACCAGTCCCTTAGCGGCCACGGATTCCTGGGTTATACAAACCTGAAAGATTGTTTCAGCATAGTATTATAGACTTCAATAATTTAATGACTAGGCTACCTGTTCTCGAATCTGTTGCAAAGAGTACTCCAAGTGACTATTTCGTTGAATATAGTTACTTACACTTCACGCTGAACCCGAGACACCATATCTACGATGGGCTCTTGATCTGAAGGCCTATGATACCTCCATAACTTAAGCGGCTGAAGCCTAGCATCATACTTATTTATTACATGCCTCGTATACCGAATGTCGCGTGCTCCATAGTATTCAATGGTAACTCGTCTAACATGGGAATAAAACATATTATTGTAATTTGCAAATAAAACCAAATATTTGTAGAGAAACCTATGTAAGAGAGGTAATGAAATAATTGTACTCTAAACGAGGAACGAGGCAGGAGACCATTTGCTTTCCAGATGTTGGGTAAATTGTCACCTACCCACAGGCATATAGCTCCTTGTTTGAGCTGTAATATATTGTGTTCTGCTAATTCTGGCAATTGCTCGCGACATCAACACGATCAATTCACAGCTGTCTTTTATTTTACTACCATAGAACCCTAATAGAACCCAACCATTGAAAGTCTGACATTCGGCTCGACAGTTAACCTTAAGGGAACGAGCACAATTAACGACAGGGGGCGGAAGAGAAAATTGGATGGGTTGGGCAGGAAAAATGTGAGTGTGCCGTGGGCAAATCATATGGATATGAATTGGACAGAAAACAGTTATATGTGTTTTTATATAGGTTTTTTTCAGATACCTGTTTTCTGACGTTATCCATTGGAAGGAATGTATTTCAGTGACTGACGAGCACAATTATTCAGTGAAGGAGCATCACCTCATCTTCGCATGAGTCAATGTTCTCATTGACAATAGTTTGTGTTTGTACGCACTACTCCTAACTGTCAAATTGTGGGCACGATAAACAACAGCAGTAGTTGACTACGTCTATCACAGAACCACCAAAAGGGCATTACAGTGGGTTGAGGAAATAAAGCTTTGTTTAATGCTCATGTAATATTACTCCTTCATAAATAATGAACAGACCAAGCGCATTTTAATACTGTCTTACATGAAATTTGAAAGTTTCGAAGGAAATTCAGCACAAGTACCATGAATACGGACAGCAAAATTTCAGAGGTAATCGTATCAGCTTAGTCCAGACTCCACAGTTCCTGGGATAGTTCAACATACAGTTAAACCAAAATATTTCATTGTAAACTTGGTCAAAATATTTTATATTGTATAAATGAAGAAAGACTGCTAGGATTTGTTGTCGATCAACACTTGAACTGGAAGTCAAATACTAATTCAATTTATAAAAAGGTAAATTCACTTATAGCTTTACTCAGACGTATAATACGGTATTTACCATAAAGCACTAGGCAAACATATTACAATGCATATATACTTCCCCATTTGGACTATTATTGCAGTGCATGGTGTACAAGTGCAGCTATAAACAAGTTATTCAAATTACAGAAACGCGCTATGCGTGTAATGATAGGCACTAAGTATAATTATCCTACGATGAACTTTTTAGATCATTGCATATTATGCCTTTACCTGATAGAATTTATACAAAAATAATGTGTTTAGTGTTTAAATCTTCGAAAGATATAGCAATGTTCGCGGTGACTTTTTTCTCCTCGCGTACGGCATACGCATTAGTCTGCTAAAATTGCGTAATGGCTGGATTTGAGTGCGTAATTTCACTTCCGCAATTGATTGATGAAAAAACTGACTGTAAAATACAATGTTCCGTTGAGTATTAAAACCTACACTACATATTCGGTATGTACGATGTAACATTATTTTAATGAAAACAGTTTAACGAACAACTTGAACAATGTTGAAACGTAACAGCGAAGGGTATACATGCGACCGTCAAAACACATCGGGCAACCCAAAAGTTAGAGTTATGGCAGCTTATCCAGACACTTCTGCAGTGTTCAAAATTTATCGGGATTCCGACGAGCTCTACCGATGAATAATTTTTCACGGACTCGTAGAGCAAAGTTGAAAGAAAACAGATTTGTCTGCTTCGACGCCATGCTGCATGTGTGCTTGATCAAAATTTGGGAACAGCGAGACGCGATGATCGTGCACGGTTGGCATTTATATAATTTGTCGCAACATTTCTGTCAATCACTCACTTTGTGTCATAAGTTTCAGAAACTATCGCTCGCCTGAAAATTAGCAACGTAATTCATAGGCACAGCTGACATGATAACATGCCTAACGTGATAACGTGTGAACTACGATGCCGATTTTTCAGACAACGCCCAGAGAATCCGAAACTTTCCACACAAAATGAGTGATTGACAGAAATGTGTTGCAACAAATTTCGTCTGGTTGTCGCCTAAGCTCAGTCGTGGGGAGTGCTTTCGGTGTTATCCTTTGCGTATAGAAAACGCATAACAATGAAAAAAATGCGTAGAGAGTCAATTTCAATGCGTAAATACGCACGATTTTTGCGTAAACGCAAACTCTGTATAGGCCTACTGTATATGACGGAAATCTTCCAATATGTCAATCAGTGTCATATCCGTGTGACCAAAGCTAGCTTCCAAACAAAAAAGCATAAGATCCCTAGAGCCAAACTGAATGTTTTTAAAAAACACATGGTCAGTACCGGGAGCTAAGGAATGGACTAAGTTGAAAACAGAAATTAAATTTTCTGAGGCACTTGGGCAGTTATTATCAAAATAATATTGGACAGATTTTTAAATTTTCTTGTTGTTACTGTTAAACGTGGTAGTTGTTATATGTGGTTGTTTGTATTAGTACTTTTTAAAATTGTCTTTGTGGGTTTTTTATCTTAAATTTGTTGTAATGCCGAGGTCCCTCTGGGAGATAAACTCTCTCTAGAGTTTACCAGGCTACCCTCATTATGTACCTAGATGCTCCTCAAAATATGATCAACGTAACTTTCAATACCGTGTTTCCAAAGTGTGGAATGCGTTACCAATTGAAATCAAACTATTGTTCGTCGCACCTTTAAATGTGACTTGAAAGATTATGTGAAAATGAATGTTCCATTGTAGATGCAATTATTGTAATTTTGGTTGAACCCCGCTGAAAATTACTGTACAAGTATCCCTGCCGCTCAATGTGTGTGTATATACAAACACACACACACACAATATATATATATATATATATATATATATATATATATATATATATATATATATATATATATATATATATAATTTACAGAGGTTGATGGATATATAGATGAATGTACACATTCTTTATCAGTTGAGGCTTCTGGGTTCAGTGAGCATCTTTAAGTGTTGGCCGATGTTTTGGGGGCTACGATAAAAGATAAACAAAATATACTCTCTCTTCCAGCCTCCCCTCCCGTCCTTAATTGTGCTCGTTCCCTAGGGCGCATTTCAACGATAATCGTTTGAAACTGTTTTTGTTCTTCCAGATTATGCTGGTCTACAACAAAGCGAATTTTCGTTCATCAAAAATTACATCTCGGAGAGAGAAACTAAATATCTGACATCGATGAAAATACAAACAGACCCAAGAGATGAGACACACGAAGAATTTGTTGTTGGCATACGTTTTCGTTTCTACAGGCAAAATGTTAATGCCCGTGACATATTTTCATTGGCACTGCCTGGTGTTGACTTTGAGTTGGTTTTGCGCGGATCAACGGCCTTAGACGAGACACAGGTCGATAGCCTGTTCGAGGTAAGTAGCGATGGTGTGTGAAAACATGGCCATTTAATTTGAATCTCACACATCGTCTACATTGTATCGTCTACCTGGTTCTCTTGTACTCATGGTCGGGGCATTTCTATTTAGGTGACGTAACTTTTATCTTGTAATAAAATTATGGGCGCAGCGTGAAATGCATTCGTCATACATATGAAAGCAAAGTGAAAATCGAAAATTATCAATTATATCGAATGATATGACAGTTTTTGCGATCTTATTGTGCTTAAGACAAATAGTACATCCACCTGCCATTAATGCCCCCCGCAACGTTGTTTGAACCATTAAATAAGCATTTGACTATTAATGCTTTTTATTTACTTGCTTACATACCTACCTACCTCCCTTCCTCCCTCCCTTCCTCTCTCCCTCCCTACCTACCTACTTATCTACCGACCTACATATACCAAATACCTACCTACCTCAGTCTCCCTCACCTCCCTACCTCCCTCCCTCCCTACCTACCTACCTATGTTTGTCTGTGTATTATTTCCTTTCGACCTCCGAAGAATGCAACATGTTGTGATGCACGAAACAGACAAAAGTGCAACCATCTTATCGCGTATCACTGAATTCTAGCACTTGACCTATGGCATTGTTTCCTTCCTGTATGTACTTTGGCTCAAAGTCCTCCCTAGCCGATTTGGACGGAAGTTATCTTTTGTCAACGGATAAGTAATCAGGAAGACGCAATCAGGACGCCAAAATGCCATAGTATGGTTGTTGGTTCATTTTTTTCTGGCGAGGGAAGCAAAGACGATAAAAACAGTTAGTCACCAGCTTCAAGTAAAATATCATTCTCTCTGTTTTAGGAGGATTTGAAATCATACATTGAAGAAACAAGGAACTTGGTCGATAACTTTGACTCTTATTCAGTGGAAATGAAGACTGCATTTGTAGATTCACATTTTCTGATGTACGCAACCCAGACTTTCTGGAATGATATCAACGATGCTGATAAGAATCTGGCACAAGTCTGTGTCAACCACTACACACACGACCCTGTCTTCGCCAAGGCTTCATCTGACGGTAAGGCAAATTGAACTCATACCTTGGACTGTGTCTTTTAGAAAAAATCGAAAGAATTGCTATTGTAACTTATAAAACTTCATCGCAGGTAGATGTTTCTCTGTACCATACTGCATTACGAAGCTCAGTAAGCGATAATCTATACTACAGACATCAATACTAAATGTTGATCTATAAATAACATGCGTATAGTTAGGCACTGTATCATTTTATATAATTTTATACATCAATCTTTTGTAAATTTTTTGTTACAGAAAGATCGATTTATGTCATGAACAATGAGCTAAAGAAAGACTTTTGACCACCTGACAATTTTACTGGTTATAAACCGATACTAATACTTTTCTCCGACATTTAATTTTAGTTATTTCCGTTGATAGCTCTTTACGCTGGATTTGAACAAAATGTGAGATAATTTCTTATAACGTTTACATTGAATTTTTGAAAAGTTTCTGCTCCGTTATACACAATTTATAAACCAACCATGCTTTGAAAGGAATAAAAGCTGAAATATTTCAAACAATATTTGCATTTAATGTTACACTCTAAAATACATTATTTTTTTGTAATTTATCAACATGTTTATATCTATCAATCAATTTTTTTTTCATTTTTGTATATATTGACACTTCTCAATTTTTTATAACATATTCATTGGGATAAATGGGGATAAGATTATCTTCTGCATAATATGCTGATAAAGATGAATGCATATCATACAACCTTTCACCATGGTTTTTTTCATCCTAGCAATTTGAAGTATCATAATTTTTTCATTATTCTAGAGGAGAATCACTAATTTACTATACTATACGCATCTTATAACCTGTAAATATTATTCTACAATTCTTAGACAAGAAAACACCGGTCTAACTGTGCCTTGAAACTGTAGAGAAATTATCCATAATACATTGCGACATGTATATATACTGATTAGAAATACTGCTTATTTGAAAGTTTTTAAAGTATTTGGTCACACGAGCGATGGCGGATGCTTTTTTATTCGCTAGATATTTACATGTACGTCGTACATGCACATGCGTACTTCAAACAATCTCTATTGTTCGCATTATCCTTCTGATGACGTATCAAGTGATTTTATCGACCTTTAGGTAACGGCGCGCACATTGTTCAGTTCGTAATTCCAGGCATTGAAGGAGAAGTAGATTGACTGATATTTGAACACGTCCAAACATCTATAGTATTGCTTTCAACAGTATAAAGCAGTGTCGCCATCTTCAGACTTTGTTCATTTTCAGGGTTTCGTTTTCACAAAGAACTGTCATTGTGACATTGTAGTAACATATCACAGGGTGTTTTGCCATCAGTGTTCAATTTCTCGCGGATAGGCGAAACAATATCAATTTGTTGAGAGACCGTACGTAGGCTTATATTGAGGAAAGTAACAACATAATTACTTTATCAAATAAGAGTCTCCTTCCCTTCTTTGTAAACTCACACAAATTAAACCTTGTATTTCTTTGTAGATAATCAAACAGGGTTCTGATATTTAACCTTCCGTGATAGGGCTTTTATTTTACATCTCGTAATGACGAGAATTTTATTTGTGTAGTTTTGCAGGTAACTGCATTTGTATGGGTTCCACTTTCTTAATTTTTTAAATGCAAAGAGAGCTAGCTGAGAAAAAAATATTGATGTAATAATAGAACATTGCTCCTACGAAGAAAATATGCCAGACATCGAGTGATGTAAATTATTGCTGCGATTGTATACACTCTACGCGAGTGAGCTAGCATTTCTTTCTGGGGGTAAATTTACAGATAAATGGTTTAATTTTTAATATACAGAGTTCAAAGTCAGATTACAAGGAGACTGCGGCCTGATCATGGATTACGCCAGGAGTATCAATGACTCCATGTCTACATATGATCCATGTTATGACGGTGAGTCAATCTCTAAATATCTGTAATTTTATGAATGTATTACACATTTGGGAATTATTTATTTTATGAATTAACCAATATTTTGTACACTCTGGTCAACATAGGTGTTGTAAAACTGCGAATGCTAATTGTTTTCTGAGGTTTGTGATAGCAGCTGAAAGTGAAATAATATTCGATATATTCTCATGGCTTAGCAAAACTTTTTCCCAATACATTGAAGAGTTATTCTCTCTATCGGCGATTTTTACCTGTTCATTAATTTTATGGGAAAAAGACTAATGTAAACAATATGCAACACAATTTCGACCTGAGAGAGCCCGTGACTATGCGTTTGTATTTGGTTGATACCGAGTCGTATCGTCCACGAGGCAAAGCAGATTTCTCATCACAATTTATGTTATAAGCTCTTTTTAGATTCTCTAAGAACTTTTCTTTGAATATCACTGACTTCAAATGATTCATTCTTAAAGATCTTTAAAGTATTCTTCAAGTAATACTTTATTTAGAATCCTTAAGCGGATTTATCATGGCAATTAAAATTTAACGAAATGGACTATTAGGAAAAAACTGCTTATGTATATCTCTGTATGTTAATAATTTCCCTTTTGATTCACATTTATCTGTTTAACGTAAACAGATCTACTGTTTCCATACGGAGCTGAATTCGGAGATAATGTAAACGAGAAGAACGATGATGGCGGTTCAGGAGAATACTTCGTCTCTATTCCATTTCCCTTCTTTGATGAAAATCACGATTCTCTCTGGGTACGTGTCACTTCACCCTCACATCAAATTATGGCTTTAAAAATCGTGGTGGAGCATTTTTAAAGAGAAGTAATGTGTTTCTTCATTTGTCAATTCTGTACCGTATTATAATTGCACGAAATCGCCACTCCTTGAAAGAGAAGGTATTTTATTTCCTACGCTACAGCGTTCCCGCGTGCATCAAGAATCTGTCTCTTGAAGATCGTTGTGCTAGCCATACAAATCATAAAAAGTGTTGCGATGATCAGATTGATTGTAGATTTGGTGATGAATTTTGGTGTAAACTCTCAGTCTCCTGACAAATAATTCATCACTCAGGATTGTCAGCTGAATGCAAGGTTATAATGATAGTATAATGCAAGGAGGGAAGTAGTTCTGATATATTTACTGTTTGTTCCTAATCCCCGTGCAGGTGAACACAAATGGCGTGATTTCATTTCTAACCGAGGTTATGACGTTTACTCCTGACCCGTTTCCCTTGGATGACAACCGACGCTTGGTGGCGCCCTTTTGGGCAGATGTTGATACAAGAATCGGAGGCGATGTCTACTTCAGAGAAGTTACAGATCCAAACGATCGTTTGTTGAAGAAGACGAAGGAGTTGATTGTTCAACAGTTTGCAGACCATCAGAAATTTGAAGTGATGTGGCTTTTCATCGCAACATGGGATGACGTTGCTTTCTACGGTTCGTCTCCAATTGGAAATCTAAGGTATCACACCATCGAATCTACGAAAAAATATTAATTACTAAATTGAATAAAGGAGAACAACATTATACAAATTCAGTGAGAAATGTAATTAACGCTAACCAGATATCACATTTGATAATTTTGTCATCGTCTTTTTTTCCTTTATCCAACTTTCTTGGCTTTAGGTCGGACTAGTAGCCACCAATTATTGTGACATGTCAAATGTTGGTAAGGCAGAACAAAAAAAATTGTGCTGTTCCGATAACCCGACCTACCCTATTTTTACCTCGAGACCCTAAACTTTTGGAGCTACGTAACACGGAAGTAAAAAAGAAAGACAAAAAACCGTAAAATCACGCGTTCGTTACTTGGCATTTGATTTTTGTTTGAACAAGGATGTATTTTATGTTTTTTCCCTTTTTATACATTTTTCTGGAAATGTTTTGGCCAGTGTTTGACCGTCTTGAACCTCTGAATAATGCACATTTAAAAATAAAAATATATTTGTAAAAACAAATCCTGCCGACCTACCTACCCTATTCTTGAAAACCATGTTATCGGAACAGCACAATTATTTATTTTGGCCTAACGTAGTTACATTTGAAGTACATTTGTGAAATGTGTTGTTGTTTGTTGTGAAATTAATGCCCAGACTGAAATTATATAATAGTCACTCTTTGGCATGTTAAATCATGTCCTGAGTTTGGTAACCATGAATATTCGATGAAACTGATGAGACGTTTCTCAACTACATCTTTTAACATTCAACGACTTCCTTTCTAATAGAGGAACACGTTCCAGTGCGTGTTAGCAACTAATGGAAGACACTCGTTCGCTCTCTATCACTATGGTAACGTGACGTGGACAACCGGTGCTGCTAGTCAAGGTGATCCTGATACAGGATTGGGTGGAATACCTGCTCAGGTACGCTTTGACACCTATGAACGATTTATGCTTAAATATTGTTGTGGTTTAATTTTACAGTTGTGCTGTCACGTAGAACAAGTCTAAAGTCGCTCTTCTTTTTGCTTTTTAGTTTTACTGTACCCTGTCTGAAAAAGGTTTGCAAAACTAATCATGCACTCAAATAACCTTGATTCTGCATTCGTAAGGGTTGAATAGAACAAAGGTGTGAAGCGGTGAAGTTTATCTTTGAAAAAGCAAACTTCCTTCAGCACATTTTTTTGATACCAGAAAACGTGACATCTTCTCTATGCGCAGTATAGAAGACATGGTTTGTCGTCAGCTCTTTCAGTTGATCATTCGGTCGAGAATGCGATAACTGTAGATTGGTTTTAGGAAAATGAAATAAAGTTAAAACAGATATTCTCTTCAACCAAAGGTCGGTTTCAACGCTGGAGACGGAATTAACTTTGTCCTTGTCAATGGCTCAAGGACTCAAGAAGTCGTGAACATCGATACATGGGGTAACGTTGATGTGGCTGGTAGATTCTTATTCCAAATTGACAATAAACAAATGGCACCAGGGGGATGTAACACAGAGGGTAAGTGTTGCTTTTGTCGATTATTGCAAAGTGAAAATGTAAATCCAGGAAACTTGACAAGGCATAACAATAGGAATCTTACCAAATTCAAATAAGATAATTTCTGCTTTTTTGTAGTTCTTTTACCCCTGATAATAAAACAAAATTAAGAAACGTGCCCATTGATTCTAACAACCCACACATTGATTCTGAAGCCAAATTATAGATATCGCATATTAGGGATAATTGCGAAGAATATGGAGTTTGTGCAACATACGTTCTCTATCTCTTTTGCTTTCCATGCATGTCAATAGAATCTGATCACTGAATTCATGTCAATAGAATCTGATCACTGAATTCATGTCAATAGAATCTGATCACTGAATTCATGTCAATAGAATCTGATCACTGAATTCATGTCAATAGAATCTGATCACTGAATTCATGTCAATAGAATCTGATCACTGAATTCATGTCAATAGAATCTGATCTCTGAATTCATGTCAATGGAATCTGATCACTGAATTCATGTCAATAGAATCTGATCACTGAATTCATGTCAATAGAATCTGATCACTGAATTCATGTCAATAGAATCTGATCACTGAATTCATGTCAATGGAATCTGATCACTTAATTCATGTCAATAGAATCTGATGACTGAATTCATGTCAATAGAATCTGATCACTGAATTCATGTCTTCTTGTTGCCGGGGTGCAAACTTTGGTGTTTTCTTATTTATTTCTTTGTTTCATTAATTTTGATGAGGATGTCGAATGACACTTCTTCCGTTTTTCTGAACGTTGACATGACATGAGATTTCCATAAACTAATCTTTACATCTCACTTCCAAATCCACCCCGTATAATAATCACCTATCTACTGCTGATGCTTGACATAGCGCAAATTTTGCCTCTAGAGTCTTACTTTGATTCACATCGTTTTTACTGGGTTAACTATGTCTTTCCACACAGGTGTACTGAGTGTCTATCCAAGCTTTGGCTACATGCTGGGAGGACAGCGTATTTATGTCTCAGGACCATGCTTCGACAATACTGTTGAAATATCCTGTAAATTTGGAGATAATGTTGTCAAGGCAACCATGGAGAGTGCAGTCGTGGCAACATGTACAACGCCAATCTTTTATGAAGTTGGTAGAATTGAATTCCGCCTCTCAGCGGATGGAGGAGTCAGTTTTGATAAATATCGTGGAATTTTCACCGTGGGTATGTCATTTCTGATGAAAAATCTTTTCTATGAAATAATCTTATATGGCCGTTTTCTTAACGAAAAGCGAAACAGACTTCAAGACGTATATAGTCGCCTGGAACTAATATGTTGACGATCTTTACACTGTATCATTAACACGATTGGAACTAATTTGAGATAATCGGATCTTCATATTTTTCAAATTTATCAAAAGTGTTAAGTGTCTAAAGCTGAATGTTGCAATTTTACAAATTACTCATAAAACCAAGTGTGTAACTTAAAACGAAAAGTGGATGAGGTTACACTTGCAGATTAAATAGACACTACTTCATCATCCAATTATCCAAAATAAGTTCCAATCGTGTTCATTGCACTTTGACTCATCAGTGTTAGATAGTTCCTGTACATTTGTTTGATACCTGATATGGAATACTTTGAGGCCGGTGGCCTATAGTATCTGAATAAACTTACTTATTATTATTGTTAGATAGTTCCCACATCTATAGTTCCCACATCTACCACACTGCAAAACAGCGCTAATCTGTGACAGGATCGATGCATGGAATACTGAATGAAATCGTCTACTTCAGAGGAATGATACAGCCACTGGGAAAATATTGAATGAACGAATGAACCATCAGTTCACCGATAAAAAACATTCTATGACGTAATGAACAGGCACGTCTGAATGTTGATGGACCAACAAAAAGGCTAACAATCAAAAAATAAATAAAATAAATAACAAGGAAAAGAAGAAACGAATGATAAAATAAATGTAATTTACAAAGCCTTACATGTTGCGCAACTAACATTCCGGAATACGTTATAAGTATGAAACTATTTCGGTACATTTATCTTTATTTCCCTTTCCATATTTCTGATTTAGTGAGTGAGGAGTATAGAACATCAACCGTGAAGAGAGTTGACTCAGCAAATTGGCACACTCTGAACGATCTCACCATCGAGTGGGACACTTCAGAATTCTTAACCAGTCGATTACATGTCTCCCTCTACGGCTATGTAGAAGACGTATCTGCCGGTTTGAATTTCATTACACATTTGAGCCCAGACCCTATTGACAATAGCGGGCGTTACACCTTTACGAGACAACCCGAGAACGGAGCTTCATTTCACGCTGGAGTCATTCGTCTCTCGGATCATGAAGTCAACTTCGATGAGTAAGTATCGTTCTACAAAACAAACGTGGTACATTCTTTTACCCCTCTAGAGAAAATCGAAAATATATTGCATGGTAAAAAATATAACTACGAGTCTGTGAGGAGTTTCTTTTCCGTATACCAGTAGTCCTTATTTTGAACAGAGATACTGTTTAAAGAGACTATCGTTTTCGCCCTGAAAAACTTTGTTTGACACCAGTGTTTCCCTACTAAAATTACATTCTGTTGTAATTCAAGGCATACAGTGTCACCCTACAGATAATTCGTACTGTTGACTGAACTGTGAACATACATTTGTATCTTCTTCTTTTTTTGCACGTGGATAATAGAATGCCTTTTACCAAACCAATTTTTCTTGTATGCAGTCACCCACAGTCTCTCTGGAGCGATATTCACCCCCTGAAGTGGAAGTACAACGTCGATTCGTACACTTTCTGCAAAGACACTCTATATTCTGACTCCGAGCGGAACCTGGAGTTTCTCGATGACCTTGAACCATGTCCCTGCACTCTACAACAAGCTAGGCTTGACACCGGAAGATACACGGCACACCCAAGGTGTAATGAGGCCTGGTCACATAACGATGACAACTGTCACAGAAAACTGTTGGCTCATCATTGCGTCAGGGTCAATGAACCGAGGTAAATTTATCATCAGCACAGTCCCTCCACCACAGGCACACAATGGCATGTAAGGGAGCCGTCATTATTTACGACCTGGGGATCGGAGGAATGTGAGGGGGGTCACTCAAAATTGAAAGCTACAAGGGGGTTGCTCAAAATGTGGAGAGAAAGAAGGGGTGTTACTCAATTTTTGGTGCAAAATGAATTGAAACACCTCTCAGACTGCACCATTTCACACATCAATTTCTCAAAATTTTCGATGCGAGAGGGGACACACGCCCCCTTGGCATACGTGTTCTCAAAGTTTTACGTAGTGAAAATAAAATATTGAAAAAATCTCTCAAATTGCACCAGACTGTACCATTGCACACATCAATTTCTCAGTTTTTTCACACAAGAGAGTACAACTTCCTCTGACACTTCCCCTCAGCCTCCCTCGTGTTCTCCCCGCTGTACTTTCAAATTCTGTCGCGTCAGACCTTGTCATGATACCCATCCAAATCAGACGATACTATAAGGTTGGGTACTGGTTATAGAATGAGCTTTTATATCTATATGTTGGTTTCATCTTTTTCAACCGTCATAAAATAGCTGATGATAATCCAGCAGGGTACACCTGGATGTGAAAGGTCTTTACTATTGCTATATTTTTGTAAATTTCACAAATACATGGCTTGATATTAAACTTTTCTAAGTTGGGGGGTGGGGATCAGTTACAACTTCTGTGTTAGAGAGGGGAGGGGCTTACTCAAATTCATCAGGGTTGGTAGGGGGTTACTTGAAATTTCAGAGTTTCCGATGAAATTCCTCCGACCCTCCCCTAAGGCCGTAAATAATGACGGCTCCCTAAGGAAATATAATACATTACTGCTCATAACATCTTTTAATGACCGCAGACTGGTGATTGGTTTCCACTATAATGTATTGTTTAAGTAGAACAGTTTGTTGTACCATTCAAACCTGCAGAGATACACTAAGTCACGTTGTTAACTCAAACTGTAAATATGAAGACTGGATTGTTATTATTGACAGTTGAATACAGGTCCGGACTATTGAATTCAAAGTAGACTACGATCATGCATTTACATGACGAGATGCTGTGTTTATTACGAGCTTCATCAATAGTGGTTATTTCAACATGCAATGTAGAGTGGAAATCTTGCCGTCGTCACAAACACAAAAAATTGTGAATCAAGTCAAGTATTTATCAGTTTTCTTTCCCGTTTGTCATTTTGTCAGAAGGATCCTTTTTACACCATCAACTGTGCCTTCCCTACGACCTATATATCTAATAATAGATACCTGGTTCTATATTTGTTACATTGCATTCCAGTGCAAAGGGCGCAGGACAGCAGTGTTGCTACGACGAAAAAGGAAACTTACTAATGGAGCCAATCAGAATAGCGGAGGTACAGCACATCGACGTCATCACGGTGGCATTCATCCGTACAAAGAGCCGGGAAAGGTACCCTACCTGTCACACTACCTAACCGATATACTGCTGTGGGAACACTGTTGTATATTTGGTTCACACTCTCAGCTGTGCGATGACTTCTACATGAAAAGGCCGTCAGATGGTTGCTCTGATTATGTACCTCCTCAGCCAGGTAAAGAAGGGGTGACATTTTCTATAATCTGCGTTTGATGACACAAAGCATGTCAATTTGTAAGACAACTTAGATACTGGGACAGGAAATATCTGCTTCCTTTTAGCTTTTATGTCACCAGGAAAGTGGAAAAATGCGCTTATTTCAAAATATGTAATTGGGTGTCATTTACGTAAAACGGTCCTTTCGAAACGAAACCAACATCAACTTTCGACAATTCTCAAAAAAAAGTAATTCAAATCAAGTATGTATTTACATAAACAGGTGTTTTCTTTACTTTTCATTCATGATTTCTTGAGTCGCCTGTTTCACATTCATTCTAATGACGTCATTCTCAACGTGTATCCCCAATCGCTAAATCTAACCAGAGTTTGATCCTCACGCTATGTTTCCGTAACTTGATACCTGCAACATATGTTCTGCACGCTTCCAAAATAGAGATTTCGCAAGTACTTCTTGCTTTAGCTTGCTTGCATATGTTTAAGTATTTCACCGCGATAGCAGTATTTGACTCTGAAGAATAGTATATAGTTCTTTTCAAAAATGTCAAAGAACATAAATCTATAAAAAAAAAATTGAAACAGCTGATCCGATTGCTTTGAAAATAACTTGACGAGTTCATAGGGAAGATGTCATTCAGGTTCGCCTGAATTATACCAAAAGTATTAATTCCATCCAATTGCTTTCATATTTAATATTAAGCTATTTTTAGTAGTTCAGCAGTATGAAAGCAATTATCCTACACTTGCTTAAAGTCGATGAATAAAAAATAATTTGCAACAGTTTCTCTGTGCAACCCACCATGTCAGGTTTTCCTGGCAATCGAACGTATTACCTTTGAGTCTGCGCAGTAGTCTGTTTCTGTGGCATTCACGAGAGAAACTCCCCTGTATAGCGTCCACCCTATTCATCGTGTTCACACAACTCACACGATCCATTTGAAAACAGAACACAAATAATCGCATTCACCCCACTCACACGTTCACAAATCACAGACTTGAACCAAGTCTACAAATGTCCACGAGAGCGTTTGTTATACATGCCTCCATCATCTTTGATTGAATAGGAATACTTTAGCATTGACTCAATTTTTGAAGGTGGCGGTATCGGAGACCCACACATTCGCACCCTCGATAGATCTGAGTATACCTACAACGGTCTTGGTGAATATTGCCTGATGAGAACAACTGACGATTGGTTTACTTTGCAGGGAAGAATGGAACAGCTCGAAATGACTACTGGTGAGCCTATCTGTCAATTTTTAACTCACAGACAACACAGATATTGCTTTAAATTCTTCAGCGTTTGACCTTGGGTCATTTCATTTTTGTAGTGTAAGGCTTTGAGAGACATTATATCATGATTTTCGTGTTGGCATCTGACCAACTCACAACACTTATTTATGAATATATTTTGATTTATCAGAATCAATAACGACATGTTACTCTATTTGGTTTAGATTATATCTCTTCGATATGTTTTGAGTAGCTATCTTCTGTGGGGCTCTGGGTCTAACTAACTATGGAATGTTGAATTTGATTTTTTTTGTCTTTTCATGTAATATGTGAGCTATTAGAAGAACATGTCAAGTTAGTGTACTCAGAGTTAGAACATTCTAGATGAGATTTAAAATAACGCAAACAACAAAGAAGGTACACATCAGACACTGAATATTTCGGTGGCTCTTACAGTTTTCTCAGAAACGCATAACACAATTCACTGATTCAATGAAAATTAAATTTAGGTGAGACAATCACTGGTGGTACTGTGTTCACTGCATTGGCAATGAAGGGTCATGGCACTGACGCCGTTCAGATCCAGGTTAGTGAACGGCGAATTCTGGACGTGTGGATTAAGTCTGCTGACTTGAACGACGATTGGCAAGGGGTGGATTTCGACCAGACCGATAGATGGACTTTTAATGGTAAGTCAATTATAACTGCAATGTCAGTTACTTGAACTTGTAATAGTTGAGTTAGGCAAGCTATCTTAAATAAATCGATTGAGGGAATCGATGTCATAAAAGATGCAGAAGTGTAAATTCTGAAATTAGAATTATTAATTCTACATTTTCGCATGACATTTCTCACGCCCGAAATTGTCCAAATTACTGTAAAGAATTCTTTCAGTCAATGATCGTCTGTTTATTTACCTCCTAGAACAATGCCATGCACCTATATCCTTTCGAATCGATGTCAACAGAAATTTCATGCAGGAAATTTTTGTTAAAGAAATTAATGCTATCATGGTAGTCAGTAAAGCTGAATTTCTGACTTTAAATCATATCTGAACAGATTAGATTCTCGATGAGTGAACCTCTTCCTAATTAACTGGCTGTAATCTTTATCTCAAGAATAAATATGTCTGTCTTGGAGATGTATTATGGTTCATGCGTCATGTTATTTCTCAAATATCTGCCTCACGGAACACTTTTCAACGAGATGAATAAACCTACGCTGTACTGTACTGGAACGGCATGGTTAAAAGTGACAGGGATCTGGAACAATACATTATCAATATATTTCTATCCATAAAATCTGATCAAAAGAATATACTGATCACCAACTGCTGTTAAACTCACTCTTCAACTAGTACTTCTCAAGAAAATATGAAAAGTAAGCCCTTAGATAAGAGGAATTCTGTAAGATTAATTATAGAAAGTAGTCTCGCTTCTACTGTCTATGGATTAATTGAGATCAGCATTAATCCGACACTTTTTTCGTCCTCTGTGTATTGTTTTGATTTTTTTCATTTTCGGGATAGGTTACCATTTTCCAGGCTCTAGTAATAGCGTGGAACAGCAGATTTAATATTATCTGGGGGGGGGGTGGGTAAATCAATGTTTTCCACGCCTTTATGTATCCCGAAATGCAATGACAAAACTGCCCTGTAATTTGTTTCTTTATATCCAGTGCTTAGTTTTGAGAATCATCAGTTTACATTTGAGTCATTTCTCTTTAGGATTGTATGTTGTAAAAGAGATTCAGGGAAATACTGCAGTCGTCACGGTAAGCTTTTCTCTGGGTGTCTCAGTGCAAGTCACCGCTACAGAGGGCACGCTTATGATGTCATACGCGTTCTTTGGACCACCATCTATGAAGGGTACGACGCAAGGACTCATGGGAACGTGGAATGATAACCCGGACGATGACCTATTGACCCCCGAGGGCATCACCATTTCACCAACTACCACAATGCAGGAACTTCACTATTCCTTTGGAATGAAGTGTAAGTTTTGAAACACTCTTCGGTCGCATTCTGTAGAAAAATTAAAATGTTAGCTGTGAGATGTGTTCATTACATAGTATCTGGCAGTCTACGATATTTGTTCACAGCAAATATGAAAGGCACATTGCAGGCAATATGCCATTTTGATAAATTCTTCATGTTCTTGTACTCGGGTGTCTTACTTAGAGATATTTCAATATCAACTTTTCACTGCAAAATACGCAACTTATTCATTTGGAGACAATGCAAAGTACTTTGAGAGTATTTACTGTTCTGTCGGTATATTTTCTTGATGAACAAGCGTAAATGCTGATATTCAGCCAAGTTAGATTGATTTGGTAGTTCCTTTGATAAACTTTCAAAATAAAAAAGATAGATTGATCCTTGCAGTAACCTAATAGGGGGCCTTCAGTAATTGCAGGGGGTGAGCTGGGGGAATAGACCATGTTCCGAACCGCGCGTGACATTCCGAGATATCGCGAGAATATGTGGTTCGCAGTGGACGCGTTCTCGCAACACAGGACAAACTGCGTAAAACAGGACAAGTCGCTAATTACGTTAAAACACTGCATAAAATATATGAAGTTGCACATTTGCTCAGTTCTCCACTTTTTCTAGTTCCATACTAAGTTTGACTTGTATTACTAAGCTGGAAACCTGTTTCTACGGGCATGTAATAAAGTCTCGCGAGATCTCGCAATCAGCGGAAAATCGTCTATTCCGTGCGCACCTGTACTGTAAAACGTGACCCTCCCCCTTGTCCGGCATTCTAAAACTTGACCCTCCCCCAAATCACCACAGTATTCTCCCAAGGAATAACTGAAACAGTATCAGCTAATTACATAACAATATAGGTTAACTATTATGTTGGTTACGGACAGAAATTACGGGGAGTGCTGGCGTTTTGGGAGGGCCCTGGTCGCAATTTATCACGTTAAAGCATTTTTGAAGGGTCATGCATTTGCTGGAGGGTCTCCATATTTTGCGCAACTATAAGGTGGCAAGATCTGGCTAATATAGTGCTTCACCAAAAATATCGAATCATAATATATGGGAATCTATCAGGCAAACTATTGACAATTTGACCACACACAACAAGCTATATCTGTACATTTATATATGTTTGATGATGTATGTAATGCATTTTGCTAGAATTGGGAATTAAGACATGCATGTCTGTACAAGAAATTAGATTTTTAGATTACTATACGTGGTAGTCTATTAGGAAACTACTAATAATTTTTTTCCAATACAAAAATAGGTACATCTCGGTATTTATGTCTGCTTGATTATATATATTAATACATTTAATTAGACTAGGGTGGTTACAAATGGATGTGTGTGCAAGAAGTGGATTTTGGAATTTCACCGAAATGTTGATTCACTATACATGGTAGTCTAAGAGAACTATGGTGATTTTTTTTTCAATAAAACTAACTTATAGACATTTGACATACACTTTGCCCTCTGTTCCATATGTTTTTGTTTCTTGTCTTTCATCAGTTGTAACTGTTGAAGGTGTTTAATGTAGGGTACCACTGCATCTTCTTTTCTTGTGAAGCTTGTCGATAATGTGTATGTATTTAGAAGAATAAATGTATTTCGTAGGAAATTTCCTATTCAGGAAATAGTAAATGGACATTCAAAGGTTTGGCCGTAAAATCATCTTCTGTTAATATGTTAAAAGTGACCCTCCTACCAAGATAGGTTTATAAAAAGTGACCCTCCCCTTTGGACAGTTTTCTAAAAAGTGACTCTCCTCCTGGCCCACACCCTCTGTAATTACTGAAGGCTCCCTTAGTACGCATGGTGTCGGAGGCAAGAAACAATGGACTGGGAGACAGACAGGCACAAAGATTGGTAGACAGACAGACAATCAGAGGATGTGCTCATGATCATACGCAGTCAATTCAAGCCTATATTCTGTAGACGAAAAAGATACACCAAACAATTTAGTGATGAAAAAAGTAAAGTTCATATAATAAGCTTTATGATTAATAATTTTATAAGAATAATGTGTTTTTTCAGGGAATGTAACAGAGGAGGAATCACTATTTCGTTACGATATCGGACAAAGCCATGCTTCGCTAAATGATTACAACTATGTGCCGACGTTCGAAATAACACCCAACGATGAGGCGATGGCTCTGTGTGGCGACGACAAGCTTTGTCTGTTCGACTATCAGATTACAGGCAGTGAAAACTTTGCCCGACAAACGAAGCAAGCCGTCGAGAAACATAGATCAATCATAGAAGATACAGCTGCCGGTAAAGTAGTATCCATGTTTTAATAACAATAACATAAATAATTTTTATCCGTTACCTGCGCTGATACTTTCAGCAGGTTGTGGTGAGTCTCAAAGTTTAAGTCGTGCATTACATCGAACTTATACAGAGTGGTATTTCACATTGTCGACTTTTGTAACGTATTTTTGAACGAAGTTATATTCAGAGTCATCATTGTAGACACTGGATAGAGAGGCAAGACCTTTGAAATGCTAAACGATCAAGAATCTTAAGTGTAGTCCTAGATTCGGTGCAGTCGCACCGTATCGAAGACGTATCCTAGGAACAATCATCACTGGGATGATGTCTTTGGATAACTCGTTTAACTCATTTGTCTGCAAGAATAGCAATCATTTTTCGTTTAAACTTGTTTCATGGAAGAGTTTTAATACATTAATGTGGCATCCCATTCAGTTGTCAGTTGTGGCTTTCTGGAAGCACCGGCGAACGGCAGTACAGCTGTTGAAAAGATCATAGAGGGAGGCACCGCTTTTTATTACTGTAACGAAGGATTCACTCTCGTCGGTTCAGATATGAGAACGTGTTTGAGAAATGGGAGTTGGACAGGTCAGCAGCCTCTCTGTGAAGGTATGTAAACGTTTTCAATGAAAATGTTGCGTTATGTAGATTAGAGAGAGGATATTGGATGTTCTCGCGAAAAATTGAAATTCAACTAATTAACGTTAATTAACGTGTTTCATAGGATGTTTTGTCCTTTTTCCAGATTCCAACAATGCTATTTATATTAAATGGATCTGGCCATAAAGACTCACCAACTTAGTGTGCGACTGAAAGAGCAATAGAAAATGGCATGTTTTTACTGATTTAATCTAGCACATTTTACGTACATCAGATAAACTTTCAAAAAAGAAAAAAAGTCATTTTGTTCGTGTAACGCAATAATTTGCTTCCAACTTTGGTTTTAACAAAATCGCAACAAAATGAGTTTTAAAGATTTCTATTCGGTGCTAATTTTATTTCAGTCATTGACTGCGGCCCTCCTGAGGAAATTGACAATGCCAACATTTACCTGACGTGTACTGAATATAATTGCACGGTGGAATATAAATGTTCGTCAGGATACACCAGCAAAGGGTCAAAGATCAGAATATGTCAAGGTGATGGTGAATGGAGCGGGGAAAGGCCTTCCTGTACAAGTAAGACTTTCATAAGCAGAAATTTAAATTTATCGTAATTTATCATACTTTTTTTCAAAGCAGCTCTTTCTGTCCCTTTCAACAGTAAATTAGATTAAGGTTACTTTTCGTCGTTAATTTGTTTGCGTTTGATAACGTTGCATTCAAAATTGGCTCTACTATCTGTCTGTACAATACAAGTAATTGTCAGATGTAAGGTTTATCACATGGCATTGTAGCGATACTTAAACAAGTTCTCGGTTGCCTATCCGGTATCTTGAACTGTCGTTGCTCGAAGAGAGATAGCATCAAGACCCACTTTACAACCAAAGCGATGACGTAACACGCGAGAGCAACAGTAAAACATACAGCGTTTTTCAAAAGACTGTGAACATCGCAATGAAAATCGAGTTCTTCAGTATTTATGGTTTTTGTCACTTACAGAGAACACGTGGTTTGTCTGGTTGATAGTCAGCGTTGTCTTGGTAACGGTGGTGGCCATTGCCTTTGTTCTGTATTGTGTCCAACGATATCACGCCAAGAAATCAAAGACCAACGAGAAGTAAGTTGAAGACTTTTATCTTCTTGCTTGAAGTCACACAGGAAAGTTATTCTGAACAGTTGAACATGTATGGATATATACGGAATCACAAATAAGTACATTAATATCCAACTTGATGGAACATTCATCGCAAATTTATGAAGATCCTGATAGTGAGCAAACGAATAATGGTGGCAAATAACTTAACTTTTGACAGACAGTTTCTCGAAATCGCTTCAAACTTGCTCGTTAACTTTTACACCTCAACGATTTAACATTGACATTTCCTAACAATGCATCGAAGTTGTTGATGTAATTGTATACTCTGAGTGTTTTGATCGTCAATCACTTCATGTCACTCTTTGATCTTTTACAGGTCGAAAAACAGCGTTTCACCTGTAAACACCCCTGAGACTTTTGTAAATCCGACCTATGAAGATGTGAAAATTGAGAATCTTGACTAAGACCAATGTGAGTCATACCAACACATAAACATTAGGATTATGTATTTTGTGACATTGATATGTACCAGCATGGCATTATTATATGCTGCTGCTGTTATAGAGCATTTGATAGCTAGCCTTGCCTCTGAACCTGTCAGACGGGCCTTCACAGCTCCACCATTCAGTAGATTTGACAACACGTCACTGCTGCTTCGTAAATCTACCAAGGAGCAAGAATGTAACAGTGATACTCATCGATAATTTGCATCGTCAAATCGAAAAGACAGAAATACACTATCCGTACAGTCAACAGCAAAATGTTAAGTTGATGCTTTTTTATAAAACAAAAGCAATAGTGGCGATATCGCCAAGATAATTAACAACTATATGCCAGAACATTTGCAAATATCATGATGATATTTGAAGAGTATAAATAATATAATCGTCGTCTGAATCTCTATTATATTATATGTTTTGATCATCAAGTTTAACTAACGAGAAGGGAAGTTCAATGACTCAAAAACCATTTTACAGTACTGAACTTCTATGTCTGTTCAAATCATTTTTTGCAGGCGACCATTAGGAAATACCGTGAAGGAGTGTTTTCACAACGCACGACGATATCATTGATTGTCGGAAGCAGCTGAACTGAATTATACATTACGAAGCTCACTGTGTGACTCAGACTGGAAGATGATGGTCTGTCGCGGTCACTTATCTCGCGAGCTTCCATGTCTATATCAACACAACACGAATTGATCACCATACCATTGATCACAACATTAATTACATGTCGATCACTATGCTCCTCAAACAACTAGCCGAAAGCAGAACTCGTATGAAATGACAGATATGGAACCCTATGATGCCTTTCAGTTGTTCTTTACCGTGAATAAAAACACGTTATCGGTTTTTTTATTGTTGTTGTTGTTGTTGTTGTTGTTGTTTGAAGACAAGACAACACTGATCCGTCCATTATCTAGACTCCCGCTCAGCCTATATTTACGGAACTTATATAATTTTGGTTTACTCTTAACATTTTATAACATGTATAGTCAATGTAACTCAATATTTATAGGAGAATTATGTTACAAAATGGTAAGAAAAATGAAAACTTGAAATTAAGAAAAATGAAAGAGTAGTGTCTTTGATTTGAAGAAAAATGTAAAAGGGGATTATTTGTAATATGCTGCCACAGCCGACTCCCTTTACGGGCTGTACCTTGTTTCTGTCAAGCGTTGATGAAATGTTTAGTTAATGATCAAAGTACTATTTCGAGTATGATTTAGCACGGCTCTGAATTCAAGCGAAAGGTACGATAGATTACGTATTATTTACAAAATTTCACCAGACATGCCTATGTACGACAGCATTAGCAAAGTTGAATACCACACTGTGACGTTTATGAAAGAAATTGCAAATGCCAATATGTTTTGAAGTCTATTGTATTTCATCTTCCTTTCAAATAAACCAATAAAGTGTTCTCAGGCTATGGTGAAAGGGAAAGACATACTGTGGGTGCATATTTTTTGGCGTTGCGACAGTGCCAGCGATGTCAGAGATCCTGCGTCTCAGAGTATGCTTGTTTCTTCTACCAAGTTGATAGAAATGTACAGATAACTACACAGATGTCAATATTTTTCATTTTTGGTGGCTAATGTTTGAAGGCAAGCGTCAGTTTTGACCTTGTAAATTTTCGAAAACTCCTTGCCTCAAGTCCAAAAGTTTTCTGAAACGTTTGATTGTCAGAAAATGCGACATCATGACAAGTACAATGATTTTGACTTTGTTTTTATGACCTTTCAAACGGAAGAAATGGATTTTGATATTTTCAAACATCTTATACAATTAATTTTTAAAAACTAATGTTTAGTATTTTTTATTTGAAACTGTCCATTTGTTAACAGGACCTACCATCAACTTGAAAGAAGAATTGATGATTTAAGCCGCGTCGAGACTCAATGACACTTTACTCCAGATTGTATTGCTTGATACTATACCATAGAGTAAAATAAATAATTGCGAATGAACTTCAACTCGAGTTGGTTTGCATTTATTATCCCTATATTTAAACCGAATTTAGGCAGCGTGACCTTTTGATGGTATTTAAGAACTAAACCTTTTCACAATAATACATCGTGGTCCAACATATCCTTTCCTAGAGAAAGTATATATATATATAATATATATATATATATATATATATATATATATATATATATATATATATATATATATATATATTAAAAGCCAATTATCCCAAATTAGTTTCAATCGTGTTATTACTAGAAAGTGTCAAATGTGACATAATGAAGTGCATTTATGTCTGCGATCACCCACAGTTTAGGTCACTACCTCAGTACATTCGTGTTTTTAACTCCTACAGAAGGCGGATCTCACCAATACACTACTAAACCTAGTGCTGCAACGACGGATAACAATGAGAGAGAGAGAGAGAGGAGAGAGAGAGAGAGAGAGAGAGAGAGAGAGAGAGAGAGAGAGAGAGAGAGAGAGCAGGCAGACAGACAGACAGACAGTGAGTGTATGTGTGTAGTAGTGTATTTTTGTAAATTTGTAAAATCCAATTTGCATGCCCACTCACAAGCGAACACATGCATACGTACAGTCAAACGTTACCATATGAAACACATGGACACACAGAAGACCCTTGTTATTTGATCACAACATAACTGAGAAATGCCTGTTCAAGAAATCCTTGGTTGAGAAACTTTTCTCCATTCTAAATGTAGAGTGCATGATGAAATGGATACAACATTTTGCTTTGCGAGAGATCTGATGATCATAACTTCTAGGAGAGGCTTTCCTCGGGTTGAAGAGCATAAAAAAGGTTGGTGGTATAGTAAGGTATGGTTTTTGCCAGCAGTCGCTTGGTACCAACTGACATCAAAAATACTTCGTTTACACTTCTCTTTGTTAATAGGACTCGAGGGTATTTAAGAGTCCATTCCACTCGCTACCAAGTCACCAACAGCTCTTAGATAATTACTACCCTTTTCAAAATTAGAGCGCGAAGCCACTGCAGTGAACTGCAATAAAACTGCTCACACTAGTTAGTTTCAGCTGTAGCCAGCTGTCAAAGTCGACAACATTGTATGTCCCATGCAGACAGTTTGTCTGGGGAAGTTGAAATAAAAAACATTTGTACATGAACCAGTGCATGGTAATGTTACATTGTATCTTAATCTTGAACACAGGGTGCCAATCGTAAACTCTCATTTACAACTCGAGCCTCAGACAGAGCTAGTTTTGCCTTTGTACAAGCAGACTTTTGGTCTTTATCAATTAGCCTTGTTCAACACCAAAGTGGCCACGGCTACAGCTGAAACTAATTAGTGTAAGCTGTTTTATTGCAGTTCACTGTAGTGGCTTCGCGCTCTAATTCTGAAGAGGGTAGTAATCTTGCCTCGATGAAAATATCTTTTCGAATGTTATTGTCGTTTATGGCGTGCTTTTTTGACATTAAAAATCGATATTTTGGCAAAACGCATTCGGCATCAAAGTACATTACAATATGCAAACCTCAACATGATCTTAGAGCAATAAAGACAATCGAAATGAAAATACAATTCTGCATTGGATTCCGTTCTTCCTATACGCTTGGCTTAATTCGTCACGATCTTGACTATAGTACCATAAAAATACAAAGCTGCAAAACTAACGTCAAAAGACAGTGACTTTATCTCTTTAACGTCAGTGCAATGTAAATCTGCATATCCTTCATGTAAACAAGATTTAGTGAAAAAAGAGTCAACTAAGTCCAAACGCTCCGTGTCCGCAAACCTGTCGTGGAATCTGCGAAGACACTACGGCAGTGTGAGGTCTGTCTCATTTAAAGAATGAAAGTTACATGTATTATACGTTCAGAGGGCATCACAAGTGTGCGAGCAGAAGCAGACTGTAGTTTTATTTTTGGCATTTTTAATGAAGATGACGAACATTGATGTGGGACAAACGACCATGATTGTGAAATGTTGCACGAATTCTATATATTTTAAGTATGCGTCATGTTTTTAGATGACATTAATGAAAACACGCAATGAATGCTGCCTAGTTTCGGAATAACAAATATGAATAGAATCATCCTCTTCAAAACCGGGATTCTGTACAACATGAAAAAGAATAGATCACCAATCTTTAGGGAGCCTTCAGTTATTATAAGGGGGGTCGGCTGGAGGAATTGGGGAAGGTAACATTTTACAAACTTGCCCTAGGGAAGAACATTTTACAAATTTAACTAGGGCGAAGGTCACATTTTACAAACTTAGCTTGGGCGAAGGTACCATTTAACATTACTGAGTTAATGATGGATGCAAAATCTGAATAAGTTGTGTAAAAGAACCTTCACAACAATACTGCCATGTATAGTGAATCAACATTTTTCGTGAAATTCCAAAATCAAATTTCTTGACATATATGCACTTGTAACCATCCTATTCTGATTAAATTAAGTACATTTATACCATTCATCAAACGTCTATAAAAGCACTGATATTGCTGGTTTTATGTTGGAAAAACATATTTTTCGTTTTCTCATAGACCCCCATGTAAAGTGAATCAAGGTTTGTGATGAAATCCAAAAATCAAATTTTTTGTACTCACATGCATTTATTAACTTCCCACTTAAAGCAAAGTACATTGACATGAATTATCAAACATTTATCAAAGTAGATATATATGCCTATAGCTAAGTTTTGTAGGGGAAAAATTTTAATAGTTTGGCCGATAGAGTCCCATGTATTATGATTCGATATGAATGGACAAAACACTATATCAGCCACATCTTGGCTTCAGACTATTTGTAAAATCGGCATTGTTATTGTTGAAAATCGCATTCAAGTATGGACAAGAATTCATTTGTCAACAATAACAATAATTATTACTCGTGTATCGACTTTGTTGACAAGCAGAATACTTGTTATACTAACATGCAACATGGAATAAGGCAGGAAACAGCATTTGATGCACAGAACAAGAAAACTAAAAGAATGACCAAAAGTTACTACAAACGTCCTTATAATATCTTTACTTGCATTATATCAAAGTCAGCAGTTCTATCAAGGTTGTACATACATTGAAAATTTTGGAGTTTGTAGGAGAGGGACGGGGAGGGTCACATTTTAGAACGAGGCATCAGGGGAACAGTCAAATTTTACATGATGGGCCACCCTCACTTTCTTCCGACCCACCCTGTTCATAATAAGTGAAGACTCCCTTAAACCACCAAACCAGTACACTAAGTCAGAATATCAACTAAATTTGAGGCAACGTTGCGTCGAGAGGCAAAAGTCTCGAAACAATGAGTCTAATATTAAAAATTACATGTAATATAAAATTAATACCATTCCGTTACCTCCATTAAGCTTTCCACAGAATTACAATCGACGTGGTCTTAAAGACCACGTGACGAAAAAATTTGCATACTCTTTGAACTCTTTGAAGTGTCACCGTTGTTCAGCGGCAGTATCAGCGCCTTTACCTGATTTCAACTATGGTTTTGTTTTTGTAATTTTTCTGCGATCGGCTGGCCTTGACATCAATATTCACACTGCTGTAACCATGGGGACCATCAAGGTTACCTTACTTTTTACATTAATTTTCATCCAAGTTTTTCTGCCAAGTTCTATCGCAGGTAAGTTTTATTCGCCAACTTGAAATGTGTGACGGAACATGCATCGTCACAAACCAGATTCGCTAGAAGGTACATGCCCTTACTTTGTAAATACTGACTTAGAAAATGTATTTACATTTTGTGTGAGAAAGAAGTGAGACTACTTTTTAAAGTTTTCGTCCACTTTGACTAAAATGACGCTAGCATTTAAGAATTGGAATGATTTTTATTAAATGGCGTCTACTTCCGCCTTTAGTTAGTTCATAGCAACGTTAGTTCGTACAATCAGAGTCCTCTCTGGTAAAGCCTACAAATGTCAAACTCTTTTGAAAGTATTCAACACTTAACAACGAGAAGATTAATTCAAAAATCGCTGTAATGTTTCGCAAGAAGCAGATTTTGCTTCTTTGTTACAAGTGACGTGTGCGTATAGGTTATGTGTTCAACGTTGGTTGTTTAGGGACTGGACAAAAATTGCGGGGGATGTTCTTCAAATGACGCTCCATGAAATATATGGACCCTTCAAAATTGTTTGCAAGAAAACAATTGACCTTCCCCAATCTTATGCTCAAAAAACAATGACCCTCCCCCTGGTGTCACAGCCAATATCAAAAATATCTTAAAGGGACATTAGCTGTAACTGTTGACTAATTTTTCACTACTCTGTTTCAATGTATCAACTACAGAATTTTACTATAATCCGATCATCATGACCAATGCCCGGTGTCTTGCTTGCCAACACAGCCTGTGTATGTGAAATGACCATTGTTATTGTTGATAAATGTATTCTAGTCCGGACCTGAATACAAAATTTAAACAATAACAATGCAGATTATACGCATATAAGTATATTTATGAGCTAAATATTAGGAATTTCTCCTTAGTTCAGGGATTCACACCAGAAACTGCAGATGATACACAGAAACAAATAAAATGAAAAAAAATGATCAAAGATACAGCTTATGGATCTTTAGTTGACATATTATTTCTAATTTGACCCTTTGAGCTTTGAGCAAATACTTTTTAACCTTAAAAAATATCACTTTATGCGACGTTTCATGTATTAAGATTTAAAACGATCACATTCACGATAAATAATTCTATCAACTACTTTGAAGTACAATTGGCTATTCAAAATCAAAAGATACAATTTAAAGTTTGGCTTATAATTGTACAGAGAGCACTTTATTGTTAATCGTCACGAAACTTATTTCAGCCTATCACTATTGAACAACACTGACCTATCAATGTAGCACAAAGTTAGTATGTCTTGTCGGGGAAAATGTTTAATAGTTTAGAAGTAGACAACCATGAGAAGTGAATTAATGTTTTTGGGTGAAATTCTAATCTTGTTTGTTGTTGCTGCACTTTCAAACCCTTTTCGAATCAAGTACATTTGTATCAATTGTCAAACACTAATCGAAGCACAGTTTTAGCTAAAAATTATAAGTAGTAATTTTCTCATAGTATAGTGAATCAACATTTTCGGAGAAATTCCGAAATCAAATTTCGTGTACACGTATGTATGTGTAATCGTAATCACCTATTCTAATATATTACATTTATTTCAATTATCAAATGTCTTTTATTACACAGATATTGCTAGTTTTATATCGGAAAAAATCTTCATAGTTTTCTCACAGATTACCATGTAAGCTTATAGTGAATGAACTCTGTAGGATTTTTCGATGAAATTCCAAATTAAACTTCTTTGACATATTTGCACTTATGCACTTATAACCATCCTATTTTAACCAAGTACATTTATATCAATTATCAAACGTCTATGAATGCACAGATATTGATACATTTATATTGAAAAAGCTTGTTCATAGCTTTCTTATAGATTCCATGTATAGTGAATCAACATTTCCAATAAAATCCAAACAACAAATTTCTTGTACACAATGCACTTTTACCTCCCACTTCGAGCAAAGTGCATTTAAATGAATTATCAAACATATATAAATGTATAGATGAAGGTTGTTTTGTAGCGGAAAATTATTAATAGTTTGTCCATTAGACTCCATGATTTAATATTTTTGGACAAAGCACTATACTGGCCATATCTTGCCTTCTAATTGCGCAAAACCTTCCCAAATGGTATGCGTGAAATTTCAGTACACTTCAAAAATGCTTGCGCGAGAAATTGCAACCCACCCCTAAAAACACCGCCCCCTGTAATTTCTGTCCACTCCCTTGGTGGATTGTTTGTAACATGTACTTTCAAAGCTGTAACCTTGGTAACAGCAAAAGAGTTGACAGGCAAAGGACTAACTAGTGAAGGTTGAACAGTTCTTGAGATCTGAGCATGACCCTGGCTTCCTACTATCGTAGAGTTGTGCAAGCATAAGCGAGACAATTGTTACTTTTAGTTGATTTTTCGCACCAGGAATGTTGGTTTTGGTAATTAACTGATATATTTCTGCATGTGGATGAGGACTGAATCCAGTACTGTTTAACGTCTACCATATTCGGTTGTATGAGCTACTCATAGTGGAAAGGTTTCCTGCAGAGCTGTATGTAATGATTGCTTCTCTTCCATACGTCTAATTTCACTGTCATCGTTGATATGTTCAGATTTTTTCTTATTTCAGCATTACTTTTTGATTACTGATCGACCTTACAAGTACAAGGCCATTATAAATTATTGTTTCCGTCTGGTGCAATTCCGATTTGCAACTGATTTAATATAGAATCGATTCATAATTGAATGCCAACTGCCGTAACCTTGCTCCACCTAGCCGTTCCATTTTGTCTCTCACAATTGTTGTTCAATCATGTCGTCCCAGTCCGGCGATAAACATGGCTACAAGGATTTAACGTCCAAGAGAAGGACAAAGGTCGACTATTCAGTCGTAAAAATTGCGTAAATGTTTCTTAATTTACAGTGCCTTTTATTGGTATATCTCGATCTCATTGGCCTTCAGTAAACACTTGCATGAGGTCTGCGAGGTGGTCATTGCAATAAAATCATTGCGACTGAACACGAATCAAATCAAAACTATGCCCCTCACATTACTCAGTTGGCACGGCTATATGGGAGCATGATAGAGTAGATCCAGGTTTGGGGTCACTTTGGTCAAACAAATTGGCAATCCGTCTATATAAGCACTTTTATTCACAGTCGTCTTCAGTGTTTATTTACTCCACTATGCATATATATTATTCTTTATCGCTGCTACCATGGTTCAGCGAAACGTCCCATAATTTATAGATATTTGATCGACAATACATCTTGCAAACATTTTCCAACCCTGCGGTAACAACATAACCTGAGCTACAGGGGGCGTATCCCGCCACTGCTTTAAGGATATTAAGAAATTGCGATCAAAATTAAACGAAATTATTGTTATAAAGGACGTTACACTTTATCGTTTAATAGATCAATGAAACATAGCAGTATATTTGTACCAGACATTGACTTATACAAAATGTTGTTAGCCTTTATTACGATACGCAATGACCCTTTTCCTAATCGTTGGGTACCTGAAGTAAACCAGAGATTGCATCGTTCCCTTGCACTGACTCTCTGGACGCCCCCCTGGGTGTCCGACTTTGAATTTTGGGATTTTTTCTCTTTAAATGTAACATATAGTGGTGGGCTTCAGCATTACATTTATCAGTGACAAAGCTGGCGAGTAGCCATCACCTCTCAGGCTATGTGTGCACACATATTATCGCGTCATAGTCACAACTGCCATAGCAGCCATTGCGCTACAGCGATATACCGACACCGTTTTATCCATCATAACAAATGTTATTGTCTACAGTTTGATACACGTACTACTTTATGGCTAAGGTTAAATCACAGTCCCTCAGTGGTGAAGGGACTGTGGTTATATAGGCTTTGCAGCAATAGGTCCCTAAGTTCATACAAGCCTGAAAGCATGATTTATCATACTATCACAGACTTCAATACTTTAATGGCTTTTTTATAGTTCTCGAATTCCTAGTAACTGTTGCGATGAAAATATGAGCTTACACTTTACACTGAACTCCATACATGACGTCTGCGATGGCCCTTTGATCTTAAGGTCTACGCCTCTAATTAATAACTACAACAGAGGGAGTTCAGTGTCATATTTATTTTACATCCCGCTTATCCTATTAATTGTTTGCTGATATCAACACAGTCAATTCATAGCTATCGCATTTTACTACCTTAAAACTCTAATCTACTACAATTAAAAGTCTGCTATTCGACTCCACAGTTAACCGTAATGACCCATTGCAACACCAATGGCGTGAAACTGTTTTTGTCTCTCTAGATTTCGCTGGTCTACAACAAAGCGAACTTTCGCTCATCAAAAATTACATCTCAGCGAGAGAAAAGAAATACTTTAGATCGGAACAAATACAACAAAACCAAGAGATGACACAGCCAAAGAGTTTGTCGTTGGCATACGTTTTCGCTTCTCAAGGCAAAATGCTCGTGGCATATTTTCATCGGCACTACCTGGCGTTGACTTTGAGAACGTCAGGCGTGGATCAGTGCTAGACGAAACACAGGTCGACAGCCTGTTCGAGGTAAGTGGCGATGGTGTGTGAAGACATTATCATTTGAATCTAACACATCGTCTACATTGTATCGTCTACCTAGTTCTCTTGTACTCATGGTCGGGGCATTTCTATTCAGGTGACGTAACGTTTTTCTATAATGGAACTATGGAAACAGAGTGAAATGCATTCATTATACATGTGAAAGCAAAACGAAATGCGAAATTCTCAATCCCGTCGATAAAGTTGACAGTCCCGTGCGATCTTCTTGTCCTTAAGACAAATTGTATCGACCTGTCATTAATGCCCTCGCGACGTTGCGTGAATCATTGAATAGCATTTTACTATTAGGCTGCGTTCACAAAAAACGGTTAGGGGGGCTGGAGGAATTCAGGAGGGATTCGAAAATTTTAGGGGTAATAGAGGGGGGGCTTGAAAGTTTTGCTTACCTGTAGGGGGGGACTTGAAAATTTTTTCATAGTCTTTTATGTTTTACATTTTCCAATTCTAAGCTCTTGTAGGTAATTCAGTGAAAATGAATACCATTTTTATGTCATCCAAATGTGTTAGTAATTAACAACCATTTTGTCACATTTCATGACTTTAATCTCGAAAAAATCTAAACGTGTGATTTGTCGTAAAAAAACAAACTTGAGCCTAGTAACAGGGCAGAAGCTGCAACTGTTACTGATTTCTGCAATATTTCTATGCAATATAACAACTACAGTTCTTGCTAACTCCCTACAGAATGCTCAAACACACAATATTTAGTTTGTTGACTAAGCCTGTGTATATAAATATGTATTAGGTGATGATTTAATTGGAGTTAAGACCGACAGTCAGTTGTCAGTGATACAAATGCATGGTACACATACACAGGCTGTGATAGCAAGCTGAATACTCGACAGTTAAGATGCTGTAGGGAGTAGAACAAGAACGCATCAATTGTATAAACTGAACAAAAATATTGTCAAAATTATCAAAGTTAATACAGCTACTGCCTTCGGGTAGTGTCACTATCATTAATACTCTGTTACTGCAGTGTCACTGTCACTGCATACCTGAACAGTGACAGAGATAGCTCTGACTCTGATGTACACGGTAGTTGAAGAAGAGTTTGAGTCAAATGACGCTCATGACAGTGAAACATACCGGTACTTGTAAACAAGATCAGGCCAGAGAGCAACACATGGAAGAACACATGGGGATTTTTGAATTCTGGCATATGAGAATAATCAAATATTACAGAAAAAAGATGGGGTCACCATGTTTGATTTTCTAGATTTTCACATTCTTGTCATAAAATAACACAAAGATAAAACTTTAAACAGTAAAGACTAAATGAAAAAAATATGTGACCAAATAGAATTATTTATTTTTTAACCAAATTTGCAATTATTACACACAAAATTTCAGAGATTAAAACATTTATTTGATGGAATATTTTAACCTTCCAGTATTGTCAATTTTGAGTAGCATCTAATTCATATATGTCTTGTACTTTTGAAACAAATTTTTGGTAGGTCACTGCAGGGTGCTCAGTGTTTTAAAATATGGCAATTAGCCAGAATTTACAATTTGCCTACTCTCTCATGGTTGTCATTTTGTGTGCTCTTCGGCAGGAGCAATTGACCTGGCCAGAGTTGGATTAACTCAAGTTGGCTTTTAGACCAATAAATCTAAAAATTCACTGATGCTTTTAAAGAACTTGCCTTGTATTGGGAATATGACTGTACAAAGTGCTAATACAGGTAGTGTTGAACATCTGTGAGCAGAATGGCGCAATACGTGTTTATCATTTCTGCGCTCACATCCTTTACAAATATGCGGGCCTGTGATAGTTGGGGGGGACTTGAAAAATTTTGACCATATAGAGGGGGGCATTTGAAATTTTTTTAGGGTACTGATGGGGGGATCTGAAAAAAATAAGATTTCAATCGCGATTCCTCCAGCCCCCCCAATCGTTATTTGTGAACGCAGCCTTAATGCTTTGTTACCTACCTACCTGTAGCAGCACCAACTAATACTCAAAACTTAGGCGTACACAGACTTGACTGATGTGGCATATCTCCTTTATTACAAACGACCTCAAAAGAGGGATAAAACTGCAGCAAGTGAAAATGAATAGAGTAATAACAAATACCGTAAAATACCGGGTTCAACCCTTCGTCAGTACTAACAAGTACTTTTAGTACTGACGAAGGGTTGAACCCGAAACGTCTATGTGTTTTAGTCTCTGCGATTTGCAAGTGTTTTAATTCCCGCTGGTCGGTCAGTATTTCACTGTATTTGTTTTTACTCTATAAATGTAACGCCCTTCATTGTAGAGATTGTATCTCGAAGCGTCCCTCACGTGGCCAAGCCGTTTCAAGGTCATTGACTCAGATCGTAAGAGAAGCAGATAAGAGATAGTGTGATAGTTTAATTAATTATTGGTTAAGATTTCCATGGTGTGATCTTATTTAATCTTAAGAATCAATCAAAGACTGGCGGGAAAATTACCACGTGATAACTTTAATAATTATGTAAGTTTAAAGATGTATAAACTTTGTAGAGAGCTTAGACTAGAGAGCGAGACGGAGACTTGAGATCAGACCGTTGACAGTGAACGTTACGGTCGCCATCTTGCAATAAAGTACAAGGTTGTGTTACAATCTACATCTTGGTGTGTCAGCTTCAGTTACTGAAAGCATTACGATCCAGGCTGGTACCTCTCAACTCGTAATTCCCCTAACTACGAGCGCAACAATTTGGTGTGAGAATCCGGAGTATACTGAAGCAGGACGAATATATGATTCTTAGATGGTAGAATTATCAGGCGACAAGAACCAAACATGGAAGAACAAGCAGATATACCAGTAGCTGTACCACTGAACCAGCAGCGGGATGAGCGATATGACAACCTCCAGCAGCGCATCGGAGAGATACTTCAACAGGTGCAGGGTTTGCGAGACCAAGGGCAAGAAGTCCGACAAGCCGAAATAGATGCTCTAGGTAGGCACGTTGACAATTTGACTATTAGTGCAAATATCATGCCTCCTAGGTACACTGGGCGAGAGAGCGACTGCCCTCAGAAATGGATGAGGAAGTTTGAACTGTACGTGCACTTGAGACAATTACAGCCAAACAATATCCGTGATGTCTTTGGTTTGCTACTGACTGATGAGGCTGAGCGTTGGTTTAACTCACAGACAGAGGAAATCTTGGGAAATTGGGAGGCCCTTAGAAACGCTTTTCGTGAGCGTTTTACCCGACAGGCACCGAGGTGGCGTAATGATGAAGAAATTCGCAGCATTCGCCAGGGGCCGAACGAATCTGTGAGAGTTATGCAGGGCGCCTGAAAGACAAGTGTGATCGGTATGGTCGAGCTGATGCCGAACTTTTGAGCGCTTTCCTCCAGGGACTGCGGCCAAAGCTGAAGAAGTTCGTCGCTGGACGGGACCCCGAGGACTTCAGGGCGGCTTTCACATCCGCGAAGACCGGCGAGTTAGTGGTTGATCTGCCCGAGGACGATGGTTCTTCGACATCGGAACTGACGAAGGCCGTCATGATGCTGGTCGAACAGAATAAAACTCTGGCAGAAGAAAAGAAGGCCGCCGTACCGCAGGTTGCAGCGACAAGCGGGATTTCACCAGCACCGGTACAAGTAGATACGGTACGTCCTAATTTTAGTGGTAATTATGACCAGAGACAGAACTCTTACTCGTACCAACGGAACAATAGTCAGCAATTCAGGAACAATGGGAGACAACAAACTTTTCAAAATCGGCAAATCAATCAAAATGTGGTTTGTTATAATTGCGGAGGGGTTGGGCACATTAAATCTGCATGTCCGAGCGGTAATTATAGTAATAATAATGTTGGGCAAGGTGCTAAAGTTTGTTATAATTGCGGTCAAGCTGGCCATATTGCTCGTAACTGTCCGGCAGGGGGGCGTGGATACCAAGAAAAAAACGAATAAAGCCGGCAGGTGTTTGGAGAAAGAATCAAGGGGATGGTACCTGTGAACGGCCAGATAAGGGGATATTTGATAATGTTAAGAGCGTGTGTGTATTTGAATATTGATGATAATTGTGTACAAGGTATTAGTGTTATCAATGTTAGTATAATGAATCAGAATGTTCCAGCAATTGTTGATACAGGTGCTGCCATTACGGTTGCTCCAGTGAGTTTGTTATCTGAAATTCCCAAATTGCGTAATCAGAGAATTCACGAGTCAAATTACAACGCAATCAAATTAGCAGATGGTCGTAAAATTCCAATTAAGGGCGTTGTAAATGCACGTGTTAATATTGCTGGTAAGAAAGTTATGATGTCGATTCATTTAGTAGAAAATTTGAAACAAAAGTTAATTATTGGTGTTGATTTTCTTACAAAGTATAGAGCTGTAATTGATATTGCTAGTAAGAGATTAAAGCTTCGTTCGGCTTTGGTTGTCAAGGCTACCGAGGGCTTCACTGTTCCACCTCGATCAGAATTAGAAATTTCCGGTAAATTTAACGGTCATATGCCCGATGGAATTCTGGGACATACAGAAAACACCAAAACTTTGAGCCATTTGGGAGTCGTGGCAGCACGTGTTTTATCGATGACAAAGACGAACGAAGTTCCAGTAAGATTAGTTAATACGACTGAAAGGGATGTATACATAAGAAAGGGGACAAAACTGGGGGCGTTCCGTTTTCTTCCCTGGGGTGCCACTGTTCATAATTTGGATATTGATGTTGGTTCGAATGTGAAGGAGCAAGTAATGAAACTGCCCGTCAACGATTTCTGAGTCAGTTTGATTTTAGTGATTCATTTTTGAGTGATCAACAAGAGAAGAGTTTGCAAGAAATATTATGGAAAAATCGACAAGCATTTGTTGGTGATGATAAGAAGTTGGGTTACTGTGATGTCATAAAGCATAGAATTGAATTAGTCCCGGGGGCTCAACCTGTTAAAATGCCGCCCTATAGAGTTGACCCAGAAAAGCGCAAGGTCATTGAGAAGGAAGTTGATAATTTGCTGGCCCAAGGTATAATTTCCCCAAGCACTTCTCAGTTCTCTTCCCCGGTCGTGCTCGTGAAGAAATCATCATCATCGAACGAGTATCGTTTCTGTTTAGATTATAGACGTATAAATTCTCTTACAAAACCGAATGTATTTCCTATCCCAAACCTTACAGAGTCTCTTGAAATGATCGGTGATCAAAATCCCCAGTACTTTTCGACTTTAGACATGATGTCCGGTTTTTGGCAAATTGCCATTGACGAACGAGACACCCACAAAACGGCCTTTGTCTGTCATGATGGTTTGTATGAATTTAATCGACTTCCCCAAGGTATGAGAAATTCAGCTAATTCTTTTCAACGTACTATGCAGTTTATTTTCAGGAATATGTTATGGCATTATGTGTTGGTGTATATTGATGATTTGATTGTCTTCTCAAGGACGTTTGAAGAACACTTACAACATCTCGACGCGGTTTTGTCTCGCCTCCGTGAGGCTGGATTGAAACTTCGTCCTCAGAAGTGTTCTTTTGGTAAGAAACAGGTGAAATTTCTTGGTCATATTCTCAACAAAGATGGAATTTCTGTTGATTCGAAAAAGGTGAGTGCTGTTCGAGATTTCCCGTCCCAAGAATGTTTCCGAATTACGTGCATTTTTAGGTTGTGTTGGCTTTTATCGTCGTTTTATCAAAGATTTTGCAAAGATTGCTGGTCCCCTTTATAAATTGTTGAAGAAGGAGGTAAATTTTATTGGAATGATAAGTGTCAGGAAGCATTTGATACTCTTAAACAAGCCCTTATTACTGCCCCAGTTCTAGGATTTCCACGTTTCGGCGAACCTTTCAAATTATACACAGATGCATCGGCCTATAGCGTTGGTTTTGTATTGACACAAGAGCAAGACGGAGTAGAGAGACCTATCGTTTATGGTGGGCGTTCCCTCAGCGCAGCGCAACAGCGATACACAACTACAGAAAGGGAGGCTATCGCGGTTATACATGGTCTGGCCCAATGCGACCCTTACTTGCGTTCAACGAAATTTCAAATTATTACTGATCACGCAAATCTCCCGTATTTGTTCAGAATTAAGAAACCTTCAGGTAGAATCGCTCGTTGGATACTCAAAGTGCAGGGTTATGATTTTGAAATTGTTCATAAACCAGGGAAGTCTATTGCGCATGCGGACGGATTGTCTCGTAGGAAATACTCGGAAGTTTGTGACAATAGTTCCGATTTCAGCGGTAGAGATTTCATTGATGATGTGAAATCGGAAGTAGATATTGATTTCAAGGCGACAAAATCAAATGAGGATAATGATACAAGTATGTCTACGGAAATTCAAAGTAACGAATCGGTGGTCCCAGTAAATAAAATAGGTATCCCCTCCGATGATGATGTTGTAACGGATGTACGGCAATTGTATACGGAGACTGAATCTAAGACAGGCGCGGAATTACAATCTAGTGATGATGTTGACGATGGAAATCTAGAGATTAATCGCCGTGACTCGAGTAGTACTGATCAAATAGTAGAGGAAGATGAGGCGTTGACACGGATTAAGAATTTGCAGAGGAAAGATAGTCAGTTAAAATATTGGTTTAATTTTATCGAGAAAGGCGAATTACCGAATGACGATAAATTGGCGCGATACGTGACATGTGATAGTGATAACTATGCAATCATTGACGGTGTGTTATATCATTACTGGAATGCGACAGGTAAGGCTGCAAATAAAGAGAAATGCGTTAGACAGGTTGTGGTTCCCCAATCATTGCAACTTTATATCCTTCAGAGAATGCATGATGATATTACAGCTGGTCATCAAGGCGTACGCCGTACTTTGGAGACTATAAGATTGCGTTATTTCTGGAAAACAATGATCAAGGACGTTACTGATTACGTAAATTCATGTGTGAAATGTCACTCGCGCAAGCGCGGTCCTCGAGGTAAAGCCCCTTTGCTCCCATCCCCGTGTCCTCAGTTATGCAACGAGTTGGAGTTGATTTGCTAGGTCCCTTGAAAGAAACAAAACAAGGCAATAAGTACGTTTGTTGTTTACGGAATATTTGACGAAATTTAGTTGGGCATTTGCAACCCCTGATATGAAAGCTGAGACAGTTGCTAAGATTATGTTTGAGCAAATTCTTTGCATGTTCGGTTTCCCCAGTATTTTAATCTCAGGTCAAGGACCAGCACTACATCACAAATTGTTAAAGAAGTTTGTCGTTATTTTGAAATTACGAAACGTTTCACGAGTCCTTATCACCCGAGCTCCAATGGGGCCGTGGAACGTATGAATCAGAGTCTTCTGAGTATGTTGTCTATGTATGTGTCTGAAAGAGAAGATGATTGGGATCAATATTTAGCTTCCGTGATGTTTGCGTATCGATCAAGTCCGCATGAGACGACTGGTGTCAGTCCTTTCATGGCAATGTTCGGATATGAAGCGAAACTTCCGGTGGATGTAGAAATTTTACCACAACAGTCAAGATCAAGAAATATAGATTTCCATTTGAAAGACATAGCGCAGAAACGAAACTTAGCGGTTTGGTTAGCCAAAGAAAACATACACAGAGCGCAAAATGTTATGAAGGAAAGACACGACAGAAAATTGGGCAAGATTGTCAAGTTTAAAGTAGGCGATACAGTCTATTTACACTCTCCAGCAGTGGCAGTCGGAAAAAGTCCAAAGTTCGCCCATCCCTATCGAGGCCCATACACAATCAGCGCACAAGTATCCCCAGTAAACTACCGTTTACAACCAATAGGAAATGTAAAGCCGTACAAAAATGTTGTTCACGTTAATCGATTGAAACACGCCCATCTGAGACCACGCCGACTGTTAGATTCACAATCGAGTCAGTACAGCGCTGATGATAGTGAGACAAACGACGACGTAAACAACCTGCCACACCCAGCAACTGTAGATTACCACTTAGAGTCAGATACCGACATTTACTTTAGTGCCAGTGAAACGCCCCTCGAGTCATCTGATAATAATCAACGAAACAAACAACGTCGCCGCGAAATTCGTGAGCGCGCTGAAGAACGATTAAGTCAGCTTTCTGTATCACAAACTGATGATGAGTGTGATGATAATAATAAGAATAAGTACTTTGGTATAGAGAAAATTGAAAAATGTAGATATCGAAATGGAAAGCGCGAATATTTGATAAAATGGCATGGATACGACGCGAAACATAACACATGGGAACCGGAGGAGAATCTGAATGACGCAGCTTTGGAAAGTTTGAAGTCAAATCCAGTCCCCACTATAGGTAAACCCACTCATAAGGTCCGACAGCAACGCAAATAAGCATGCATGACTTTTTTTTGTTTTTGGTGAATTTTCTGGTATTTTGGAAACCACTCTTTTATTAGGATAATACTCTGGACTTGTATGCAAACGAGGCGTCTTTCTTTTTGAAGTGTTGTTTTGTTTTGTTTTGATGAAGTTGAAGTTATGTTGTTGTTGAAGAAGTAAGTGTAAGGAGTTTTGGATGTTTTGTTGTGTATCTCCCCTCAGTTGGCTAGGAATGCCAGTGCTAGTGATCCGTAAGTGATACAATGGTCCTTAGTTTTGACCGATGGCCTGAGGAATTGAGTTTTTGGAGATAGAGCGATAGTGAGGTTTATCGCGTTTTTTTTGGAGTTTTTGAAGTTGTTGAGGAGGTTTTGTGTTGATGTTTTGTTGTTTTATGTTTTATGAAGATTTTGGAGATAGAAAGAGCCCCGAATATTGGCACAGGAGTTGCTATTTGCTACAGTCTAGTGATGCCTAACGGTCGTTACTAGGGTTACCCTGAACCTTTGACCGTGATATCAGAATACACCAAGCAAAATTACGTCATCCTTCTCAATGTCCACCCCCTTCCAGTTAACCCACCCTTTCACACAAATAAAAAAAAATCATTGATACATGTTACGATTTTCGAATGATTTTCGTCGATTTTCTGTATTTTATGTAGAATAGTTGAACTTTGAGTTTGTAGTTGAATGTATTTTAGTGATTTTATTAGTATTTCTATAAGTATTTTAGATGCGTTTATGTTAGTCTGTAATTTGGTAGGTGCACGAATAATGAATGACTTTATGCTAACTTGTAAAATATGTGATTTATGCGTATTTTAACCACACTGCCTTACGATTAATGTATTTTTTTTATTTTAAGTAGATGCAATTGTCAACTATCGCCATGCTTCGTCACTCGTTTTGACCAGCGAGGACGCTGGTTATAAAAAAGGTGGGAGAGTGTAACGCCCCTCCCTGTAGAGATTTTATCTCGAAGCGTCCCTCACGTGGCCAAGGCGTGTGAAGGTCATTGACTCAGATCGTACGAGAAGCAGATAAGAGATAGTGTGATAGTTTAATTAATTATTGGTTAAGATTTCCATGGTGTGATCTTATTTAATCTTAAGAATCAATCAAAGACTGGCGGGAAAATTACCACGTGATAACTTTAATAATTATGTAAGTTTAAAGATGTATTAACTTTGTAGAGAGCTTAGACTAGAGAGCGAGACGGAGACTTGAGATCAGACCGTTGACAGTGAACGTTACGGTCGCCATCTTGCAATAAAGTACAAGGTTGTGTTACAATCTACATCTTGGTGTGTCAGCTTCAGTTACTGAAAGCATTACGATCCAGGCTGGTACCTCTCAACTCGTAATTCCCCTAACTACGAGCGCAACAGAAGTTTTTATTCTCTGCTTCTTTACAAGTATTGAATCTCCCGCTGGTCGGCCTATTTTTACTGTATCTCCTTTATTGTTATTTTACATACACCAACACCGTAAGATCTAGTAAATAAGACACAAATAAACTGCTAGTCTAAACCACAGGGGATAGCCTATGTGTCCGTTCCCAGGGGTGGGTAGGTGTTTTGTTGTAAAGCTAATAAAGGTTTATTCTACCAAACTTTGGTGTTTTGGTCTTGCACTGCCCTTGACAATCTTGCTTTTATCAGCATGCTGCATCTATTATCCGACCAGTTTGATTGCATAATTCGCCAAGCAAGCAAGGTAGTAATTTAGTCTATTATCTGATGAGTTTGAGTGCCTAATTTGCCAAAGTAAGCAAGGGTAAATTACTAATCTGTGGACGCTGTCACCAGATTATCACCGGATTAACTTTGACAAAGTCAACAACGAGCGCACCAGCAAGGTATGCGCTCGTTGTTGACTTTGTCAAAGTTAATCCGGTGATCTTATGAAAACTTTACGATCTGTAGTATGACCGACAACAACACTAGGGGGCGCTGTTGACTTCGAAATACTCTGCTGCATCTACTTCATTACTCTACTTACCTACCTACCCACCCATCAATCAACCTATCTACCTACCTACTTACCTACCTACCTACATACCTACCTACCTACCTATGTTTGTCTGTGTATACTTTCCTTTTAACTTCCAGAGAATGCAACATGTTGCAATGCACGAAACAGACAAAGTACGACCATTCTTATCACGCATCGCTGAATTCTGACATATAGTGCATGATATTGTTTCCTTACTCTGTCTACTTGCCTCTATCCAAAAGTCTTCCTGTGCCAAAAAGAACGAAAACCACTGTCTACTCTCAAAGCTCTAATCAGGACGGCACAGCTACGACCCTATAGTACGTGCAAAATGACATGATTAGGTTTTTAATTCATTTTTTTCTGGGGATGGATGTAAAGATGACTACAACGCACTTTAATCACTTGAAAAGCAGATTCAATTGAAGTTTTACTCTCCCTCTTATAGGAGGATTTGAAATCATATATTGAAGAAACGAAGAACTTGGTCGATAACTTTGACTCTTATTCTTTGGAAATGAAGAATGCACTCGTAGATTCACATTTTCTGATGTACGCATCCCAAAGTTTCTGGAACGATATCAACGATGCCGATAAAAACCTGGCACAAGTCTGTGTCAACTCACTACACACACGACCCTATCTTCGCCAAGGCTTCATCTGACGGTAAGGCGAACTGAAGTCATAGCATGGATTATGCTTTGAGAAATGTTATTATATCTTATAGAACTTGATCGCAGATAGATGGCACTTTTTAAACTTAACCAGCGATAACCCATTAAATCAGCTAGCATCACTATTACAATCACAGATGTGAACTTAATCTAGCACACAATTATAAATGCCAAATCAAGCGTTGATCTATACATAGCGTTTGCATCATTGAGAAATTACAATTCTATATTATATATCGCAATTAATGTGATAGTGCCACTAATTGTTTATCCATTAATGTGTTGTAATACTTTTGTCACAGAAAGATCAATTAGTGACAAGAACAATGAGCGAATGAAAGACTTGGTCACATGACCATTTTTCTGGTCAAAAGCTACTGCAACATCTCTCTGTGGAAAAAAATCCTGGAAATGAACTTAGTCTGTGGCGACACTGTTATTTAATTTTGAAGGCAATGCGATAGACTAGTGTTCGCGTTCAGAAATCTTGTAGTCTACCTCTTCTTACATGTTTAATTCCAAACTGAACAATGAATGCGTCGTGACCTTAAGGTCGATAGAGTCACTATACGTCATCAGAAGAATAATGCCAACAATATAGAGATTGTTTGAAGTACGCATGTGCATGTATAACGTAATTGTAAATATCTAGCTAATGTGGAAAGCATCCACCGTCGTTCGTGTGCCCCCAAAACTTCAAAAACTTACAAGTAAGGAGTAATTCTTATAGAACTAGGGTTCGTGCCTCTAGGTATCATAAATAATTTCTCTACAGAGTGAGGATTACTGCTCACTAGTCAACTGTACGGATGAAAAATCCGTGGTGAGGGCTGTACAGTGTGTAACACTACATCATCATATTATGCAGAAGACAGTCTGACCCCTGAACATGTTATAAAACATTGAAGAAGTACCAATATATGCAAAAATGTAAAAATGGTGACTGAGAGGCGGAGCATGGTTGGTTCATAAATTATGTATGATGGAAGAAACAATGTCACTTTGTTGACTGACCGTGATTGAATGACCTTCACATAAAGATTTTATGTCAAAGAAAGCAACAACATGTTTACTTTATCGAATAACACTTTCTCTCATTTATTTCTAGACTCACAAAATTAAATATGTTTTCATATTAATTCATCTAACTAGGTTCTAAAATCAAGCCTTCCGTGTTAGGTCTTTTATTTTCCATCAGGCAATGGCAAAGATTTTATTTGTGTACTTTCCGTAGGGTAACTGCAATGCTGTGAGTTTATCTTCCTTAGTTTTAAATCAGAAGTGTGCTAGCTGAGTATAAATATGATGTAACACGGGGAAAAATTGTCGAAACAATCCCAAACACAGACTGATGAAAATCATTGCAGGGATTGTACTACTCTACGCGAGTGAGCTAGCGTTTCCTTCTGAGGCAAAATTAGAGATCAATGTAATTTACATACTTTTTCAATATACAGAATTGAAAGTCAGATTACAAGGAGACTGCGCCCTTATCATGGATTACGCCAGGAGTATCAATGATTCAACCTCTACTTATGATCCATGTTATAACGGTGAGTCAATCTCTGAAAATCTGTAATTTTATAAATTTTCCTTACATTTGCGAATCGTTTATTTTGCGAAAAAAACAAAATGAAACCCATTTTCCGACTTTCGATTGTCAAAACACGTATTCACCACTATTTTATACACTCTGGTCAACATAGGTGTTATGACACTGCAAATGCTAATTATTTTCTTAAGTTTGCAATAGCATCTGAAAGTGAAATCACATTCGGTATATTTTTCATCGTTTTGAAAGTTATCAAAACGCTTACCCTATACATTAAATATTTTCCTCTCTATCGACGAATTCCACAACCTCATTATTTACAGGTAAAACACTGATGTCAACCATATGCAACACAATTTCGGCCTGAGAGGGCCCTAGACTATGCTAGTGTGTTTGGTTAAATGCGAGCCTGGCAGAAAAACTATGTGTATTGTTAGCTAATGCATGGTTGTATTTTTATATCGTCCACACTTTAAAACAGACATCCCCGCACCATTAATGTTATATAAGTCGTTTTTAAAATCTCTATAACTTTGTATTTGAATATTTCGGACTTCAAATATCTTCCGTCTTAAGAGCTTATACAATATTCTTTAAGTAATACTTTATTCAGAATCCTTAAATAATAAGTAAGCGGATTTATCATGCCTATTAAAATGAAAGAAATGGACAACAGTGCGCCCAAACGCACCCTAATAAGAAAGGACTGCTAATGTAATTCTCACTATGTTAACGTTTCGCTGTCTTTCCAATTTGATTTACATTGATCTGTTCAACAGATCTGCTGTTTCCATACGGACCTGAATTCGGAGATAATGTAAATGAGAAGAATGATGATGGCGGTTCAGGAGAATACTTCGTCTCTATTCCATTTCCCTTCTTTGATGAAAATCACGATTCTCTCTGGGTACGTGTCATTTCACCGTCACATCAAATAATATGCAGTTGAAAAAACCGTAATGTAACGTTTATAAAGAGAAGCAATGTGTTTCTGCATTTCTGTCAGACTTTTGTACCGTACTATAATCGCAAAAAATCGCCACTCCTTGAAAGAGACGCTACAGCATTCAAGCGTGCACTAAGAATCTGTGTCTCTTCAAGACCATTGTGCCAGCCAAACGAATCATAAAAAGTGTTGCGATGATCAGATTGATTGTAGATTTGGTAATGAATTTTGGTGTAAACTCTCAGTCTCATGACAAATTATTCATCACTCAGGGTTGTCAGCTAAATGCGGTTGTGATGACAGCATAATGCCAGGAAAGAGGTAGTTCTGACATATTTACTGTTTTGGTCCTAATCCTCGTGCAGGTGAACACAAATGGCGTGATTTCATTTTTAACCGAGGTTATGACGTTTACTCCTGACCCGTTTCCCTTGGATGACAACCGACGCTTGGTGGCGCCCTTTTGGGCAGATGTTGATACAAGAGACGGGGGCGATGTCTACTACAGAGAAGTTCATGATCCAAACGATCATTTGTTGAAGCAGACGAAGGAGTTGATTGTTCAACAGTTTGCAGACCATCAGAAATTTGAAGTGACGTGGCTTTTCATCGCAACATGGGATGACGTTGCTTTCTTCGATTCGTCTGCGATTGGAAATCTAAAGGTATACATAAGCTTAATGATTATAAGCTTAATATAGAATCTATGGCAAATTATTACTTACTAAATTGAAAAAGAGAAAAAGTGGAGAAAAACATTTTACAAAATTAGTATTAAGGTCAAAAGGAATATCACATTTGATAATGCTTGTCATTGTCTCTGTCCCTGTATCCCACTTTCTTGGCCTTAGATCGGACTAGTAGCCCACAATCATTGTGAGATGCCAAATATCGGTCCTGTGATTAAATTGGAAGTATATTTGTGAAGTTCCACTTGTTTGCTTTGTAATTAATGCCATAACTGAAACCATAGTAGCCACTCTTTGGCACGTTTTGGTAGTCATGAACACCCAACGAAACTGATGAGACTTTTCTCAATTATATCTTTTAACATTCAACGACGTCCTTTCCAATAGAGGAACACGTTCCAGTGTGTGTTAGCAACTAATGGAAGACACTCGTTCGCTCTCTATCACTATGGTAACGTGACATGGACAACCGGTGCTGCTAGTCAAGGTGATCCTGATACAGGATTGGGTGGAAAACCTGCTCAGGTACGCTTTGACCGTCTATGAGCGATTTATGCTTAAATATTGTTGATGTTTATTTTTACAGCGTTGTCACGCAGAACCAGAACAAGTCTAAAGTCACTATTTTATTTGCTGTTGCTTAATTTTGTTGTATCTGGTCGGAAATAAGTTCATAGAACCAATCAGGTACACAAATATGATCCTGTAGTCTTAAGTGTTAAACATACCATGTACCTTTCGGTAAAGTTTACAATCTGTAAAACAAACAAACTTCCTTCAGCACAGTTTTGATACTAGAAAACATAGCATCTTCTATTTTTATGCATTGTATAGAAGACGTGGTTCGTCTTTCAGCTGATTATATGGTAAGAATACGATATCTGTAAAATAGTATTAGGAAAATGCAATAAAGCTGAAACAGACATTCTCTTCAACCAAAGGTCGGTTTCAATGCTGGAGATGGAATTAACTTTGACGTCGTCAATGGCTCAAGAACTGGCGACATTGTGAACATTGATACGTGGAGTAACGTCGGTGTGGCTGGTAGATTCCTATTCAGAATTGACAATAAAATAATTGAACATGGGGGATGTAATACAGAGGGTAAGTGTTGCTTTTGTTGTTAGTGTATAATTGAAACCTACATCAAGGACACTTGGCCAGCTATAAAATGGTACTCTTGCCAAATTTCGGTTTTTTCCATAGGCCACAGACTCCTGATAATGTAACAAAATTAGGAAAAATGTTCATAGTTGCAAACAACCCTCACATTGATTCTGAAACAAAATTGTACAAATCACACATATTTGGGCTAATTGCGAATAAAATTGAGTTTCGCAATGATGAAAACGCGCAATCTAAGATTGACTTTGTTCTATGAACTAATGACTGCAGCTTCATGACCAAGAAACAGCGACTTTGCAACATACAGCAAATGACATATCGTGCTCAAAATTGACGGCTAGGGGAATATGTCTAGTCATAACTGGTGCAACAGACGTTCTTTTACTTCTTGTGCATTTCAATGAATCTGGTCACTGAATCCGTCTCCTCTTGTTTGAGGAGGGTGTAAACTTTGATGTTTCTATAACCTTTTCCTTCGGTTCATAATTTTGATGAGGATATTGTTATGTAGGTCATTTCCCCCACACTCATCATGACCTGAGTTCAATTAGTCTAGAACATTCTCAAGGTCACTGCCCTTGATGACCTCACAACCTTGAATTCAATTAGTCATGTTTGGAATGTTCTGGAAAGTTGATTAGTTGTGTAAGGGAGATAATTTTAGAACAGTAATTAGCATGTCAATAAAAGTTCTAGATTGTTCTTATATGCCTTTATAAAAGGGACGTGCTCAGCTTCCAGTCAGACTTTTGGGATCGTGTCTCTTGTGTGTTACTAAACTCCAGCAGTAGTCATTCTCAAGACTTTTCAAGACCTTCACTGCCAACGCTGGATTTATACTGTGGACTTTGTGCAACTACAAGCCTGCAAGCCGAAGGACTGTTCATTCATCCGACTGACTGTTACAACTCTGAGACTGGAGCTTTGCCGTCCCAGCTGAGATAAGTAGTCTGTACACTTTTAAAGCCTGTACTCTATCCCTGACTTAGCAATTAGTTTTATTTTCGTAATAATTTTGTTTAAACGTTAACTGCTGAGTTCACCCTTTTGTTCGTTTTCTCTGCACGTAACAAATTGGGGGCTTGTCCGGGATACGAATATTTTGAGCCGTTTGACAACATTTTGCCTACCTTTTCAAAACTACTTTACACTGTGAACTCAGCGAAATTTAATCATGGCGGAATTCAAGCCAGACGAATTTATGGAGGACCTTGATCAGGACACATTTAATTCCCTCAGAAAAGACAACCTCATAGCACTGGCAAATTTCCTTAAAGTAGAAGTCAAAAGATCTATGCGCAAGCGAGAGATACAGTTCAAGATTGCAAAACATTTAGTTAATTCAGGCCATTTTGAGGAGTCTGCCCTAAAAGATTATGAACCTGAGTCTTCCTTTGAACTCAGAAAATTAGAGTTAGAAATACAGGCAGATTTGGCACGTGAAAAGTTAGCAATGGAAGAAAGACAGAAAGAAAAAGAATTACAAATGAAAGAAAAAGAAAGGCAGGAAAGATTAGAAATGGAAGAAAGACAGAGAGAAAAAGAATTGCGATTAGAAGAACAGCGATTGCAGGTAGAAATAAAACGTTTAGAGCTTGGACAGTCAGGAAAATTCTTCCCTTCAGACAAGTTTGACATCACTAAGCATTTCAGGTTAGTTCCCCCTTTCCAAGAAAAGGATGTTGATAAATATTTCCTTCATTTTGAGAAAATTGCTCAGAGTCTGAACTGGCCTAAGGAGTCCTGGTCTATGCTTTTGCAGAGTGCTTTGGTGGGTAAAGCCAGAGAAATTTACATTCAGTTGTCAGTAGAGCAGGCTTCAATTATGATTCTGTGAAGGAATTAATTCTCAAGGGCTATGAGTTGGTGCCTGAAGCTTACCGTCAGAAATTTAGGGATTGTGAGAAGGTGAAAGATCAAACTTATGTTGAATTTGCTCGAACAAAAGAACAACTGTTTGATCGTTGGTGTTCTTCTGAAAAGGTCAGTCAGAATTATGACAAATTACGACAGCTTGTTTTGATTGAGGAATTTAAAGGTGCATCCGGAGTGACATCAAGACGTTTATCAATGAACAAAAGGCAGATACATTGGAGGTTGCTGCACGTTTGGCCGATGATTATTCATTGACCCACAAATCTTCATTTCTCAGCAAACCATCCCAGTCCTTTTCATACAGAAACAATGCAGGTAAATTTAACTCGTCCTTTCATCCAAGAATTTTTCAAAGGAGAGTAGAAATCAAATGACAACAGTTCACAGAGTTCAAGTAACACTCCCACATCATCAGATCCCAAGTCTCAATCTCCTTCTGACAAACAGTTTGGTACACTTTCTTGTAATTATTGTAAGAAAGACGGCCATTTAATGTCAGAGTGTTTCAAATTGAAAAGAAACGTGAAGGTCAAAGTGGTCAAAGTGGATCTAAGCCCACCGGCTTTATTTCGTTCATCAACTCAATTAGATTCTAATAATGTGTGCAACACATTTTCTGAGGTCAAACCCCTCTTATTCCCAATATATAAATGAGGTCATGGTCAATTCTTCTCAAGATAGCATTATGGGTATTTTCGAGCCATTTATTCATAATGGTTTTATATCACTTTCTAGTGATTTCTCTTCCGCTACCCCTGTCAAAATTTTAAGAGATACCGGGGCTTCCCAGTCTCTTTGTTGGCAGATACCCTGCCGTTTTCTGAAAAGTCATTTTCAGGTTCTAAAGTTCTATTACGGGGGTAGATTGTAATGACTACATTCCTGTTCCTCTCCATATGTCTATTTGTCTTCGGACTTTGTTTCTGGACCTGTGGCTTTAGGTATTAGGCTTTTTTTGCCTTTTGAAGGGATTCACCTTCTTCTTGGAAACGACCTTGCTGGGGACAAGGTCATTACTAATCCACTTGTGACTGATAATCCTAGTTTAGATCAGGATCCGGAGCCAATTGAACAAGAGATACCTGATTATTTCCTTCTTGTGCTATTACTCGAGCCATGTCCAAGAAAACTTCTGAGAATCAAAATACTCTCAAAATAATGTCACAGATGTTGACTTAAATGACACCTTTCTCAGTCAGGTGTTTGACACGGATCATTCCGTTATCCCTCGTGGATTTGAAACTTCCAGTAAAACTTCTGCTGACCAAAGTCAGACATTTTCTAGATCAAATCTCATTGCAGAACAACACAAAGACCCAGATATTTTGTCTTTGTTTGACAGGGTAGATGATGAAGGTAAAACTTCAGATAGCTCTGTTTCCTATTATACAAAATCTGGTATTCTCATGCGTAAATGGAGACCTCCAGACGTTTTGGTTGATGACGAGTGGGCTATAAAACATCAACTGTGGTTCCAAAGCCCTACCGTGCTGAAATATTGCGCCTTGCCCATGAAACGCCCTGGGCTGGTCACTTAGGAGTCAGGAAAACTTATCATAAAATTCTCAGTCACTTTTATTGGCCTAATCTCAGGCAGGATGTAGCACATTTCTGTAAAACTTGTCACACATGTCAAATGGTAGGAAAGCCAAATCAGACCATTCCAAAGGCCCCTTTACAGCCAATTCCTGCATTTCAAGAACCATTTAGTAGGATACTAATAGACTGTGTTGGGCCCCTACCAAAAACAAGATCAGGAAATGAGTACATGCTGACAATAATGTGTACATCAACTCGGTTCCAGAAGCCATACCACTGAGAAATATAAAGACAAAGACTATAGTGAAAGCTTTAGTCAAATTTTTCACTTTATTTGGCCTCCCTAAATGTGTCCAGTCCGATCAAGGCTCCAACTTTATGTCTGGAATTTTTCAACAAGTAATGGATCAGCTAGGCATTAAACAGTATAGGTCATCCGCCTATCATCCAGAAAGTCAGGGTGCTCTTGAGCGATTTCATCAAACTTTGAAAAACATGATTAGGACCTACTGTTTTGACACAGAGAAGCAGTGGGATGAGGAATTCATTTTTTGCTCTTTGCTGTTAGAGAGTCAATTCAGGGGTCTCTTGGTTTTAGCCCATTTGAGCTTGTATTTGGACATACAATCCGTGGCCCACTTAAGCTCGTTAAAGAGAAATTCCTATCAGACGATGATGATTGTCTGAATATTTTGCAATATGTGTCAGATTTTCGTACGAAACTCTCTAAAGCATGTGAATTAGCCAGAGAAAATCTTGAGTCATCTCAGCAGTCAATGAAAACCAAATATGATAAAAGCACCTTAAAACGGAAGTTTGAACCAGGTCAAAAAGTTCTTGTTCTACTTCCAATTCCTGGCAAACCACTCCATGCTCGTTACTTTGGGCCATACCTAATTGATAAGAAATTGAGTGATTTAAATTACATCATAATAACACCTGACAGGCAAAACAAAAACAGCTATGTCACATAAATATGCTTAAGCCATATTTGGATAGGGATAATCCTACTATAATCAGCCTGTCAGTGCAGTCAGTTCAAACCATTATGAAGATAGTGATACTGAAACTGACTTGAGTGAAAATACTCTAAACTCAAAGCTGGGCTCGGTCAAGCTTCAGAACTCAGAAATCCTGGAGAAGCTGGAGTCTACAAAGTTGGCACACCTCCAGCCAGAACAACAACAACAGGTGAAAGAACTGCTCCACGAATATAAACACCTGTTTCAAGATGTTCCAACAAGGACAAACGTCATCTATCACGACGTTGATGTTGGGGACAGTAAGCCTGTAAAACAACATCCATACAGACTGATTCAACAAAAGCGAAATATCTCCAGGAGAAGTCAAATACCTGCTGGACAATGACTTTATTGAACCCAGTAAAAGTAACTGGAGTTTGCCGTGCATACTTTTCCCAAATCAGATCACAGTTATCGTATGTGCACGGACTTTAGGAAGGTCAACACTTTAACAAAGACAGACACTTTCCCAATCCCGAGGATTGATGACTGCATCGACCGAGTGGGAAAAGCCAAGTATGTGACGAAATTTGACCTACTGAAGGGATTTTGGCAAGTCCCTCTGACGGATCGTGCTCGTGAAATATCCGCCTTTGTTACACTAGACGGATTGTTCCAGTACAAGGTGATGCCATTCGGAATGAAGAACTCTCTGGCAACGTTCCAACGGATGATCAACGACGTCATATCCGGGTTAGACGGATGTGCAGCTTACGTTGACGACGTCGTCCTGTATAGTGACACCTGGGAGGAACACATCAAGCTCATGCGAAAGTTCTTTGAGAGACTGAGCAAAGCAATGTTGACTGTCAACCTTGCCAAATCTGAGTTTGGTTGGGCGAGGGTAACTTAGCTCGGACATACTGTAGGACAGGGTGAGGTAAAACCTGTTGATGCCAAAATCAGTGCCATTTCAAGTTTTCCCATACCAAACTGCAAACGACAACTGATGCGCTTTCTCGGTATGGCTGGTTACTACAGAAAATTCTGTCCAAATTTCTCCTCAATTACTGAGCCTTTGACTAACTTACTTAAAAAGAAAGTAAAGTTTGTTTGGTCAGAGCAATGCCAACAGGCATTTGATACACTTAAAGCCATACTGCAAAGTGCTCCAGTGTTGTCTGCACCAGATTTCACTTTGCCATTCAAATTAGCTGTGGATGCTAGTGATACGGCTGCTGGTGCTGTTTTATTGCAAGAGGATAGTCATGGTGTAGATCATCCTGTTTGCTATTTTTCACGCAAATTTAACAAATCCCAGAGAAACTACTCTACAATTGAAAAGAATGTTTATCTTTGATATTAGCTTTACAGCATTTTGAAGTTTATGTTACTTCTTCAAATCTGCCAATAGTGGTTTATATTGATCACAACCCTCTTGTTTTTCTGCAGAAATTTAAAGGCAAAAATCAGAGATTGCTAAGATGGAGTTTAATGTTACAGGAGTCTAATCTTGATATTAGACATATCATTATCGAATGACACTTCTTTGTTCCCTGAACATTGATATGACATTACATTTACCTGCGTTAATCTTTGCAGCTGACTTGACACCTTTCTACTAGGCTATATGACAAGAGAGATGATTTCAACTTTAGTATAATTAATTTTCCACACCTCATCAGTAATATTCCACTCTCACCTGCTTATGGGGTATACATTTCCCAGCTTATACGATATGCAAGAGCATGCAGTTCATATGGTGATTTTGTAGAGAGACATGGCCATCTCTCTTTCAAACTGTTAAATCAAGGTTACACCAGAGCAAGACTTGTCTCTACATTCAAACGCTTTTTTGGCAGGTATCGCAAGCTGGTAGATAAATACAATATCTCTCTTCGACAAATGATCACTGATGGCATCGGTGACATTGGGCCTTAGTTAGTGACCACTACCTATCTGACTTACAGATTGATATATGGCGGGTGCCACATGTGGGGCAGGATGCGCTTACTATTTTCGAAACACCTGACATCACTTCTTGGTCTTTTGGCCAGAGGTCCATATATCTTTCTTTCATGAATTTGACTTTGTTTGTACCGTCTATTTACTGTCTGTTCTGTGCTGTTTTGTGTCTATGTTTACAACTATTGTCTTACAAATTTTGACCTAGTGTTATTGGATTATGGATTGGTATGATTGCGATTATTTTGCAAACCCTCCCATAGATCACCTACTGGTAATGCTCAATGTTAAGGCCAATTGTACCCTTTGAGTCTGACTGTACAAATCGTCGTCAGATAGCGAGCCACCGAAAATCTGTTTAAGCGTTACCATGGCAGCCATTTATTTAAAATGCCCGCCAGACAAGGTATTTCACACCTAGTAAAAGTCAACTGCGAATAAATTTGGTATGTTAATGGGTCAAACTATGACTTTCCACACAGGTGTACTGAGTGTCTATCCAAGCTTTGGCTACATGCTGGGAGGACAGCGTATTTATGTCTCAGGACCATGCTTCGACAATACTGTTGAAATATCCTGTAAATTTGGAGATAATGTTGTCAAGGCAACCATGGACAGTGCTGTCGTGGCAACGTGCAAGACGCCAATCTTATATGAAGTTGGCAGAATTGAATTTCGTCTATCAACTGATGGAGGTGTCAGTTTTGATAAATATCGTGGACTTTTTACCGTGGGTATGTTATTTCTGATTAAAATAGATTTTCCCTGAATAAACTAAGACTGATTTCTTGACAGAAAGCGACACATGTAACTGTGTAACGATTTTTCTTGACATTGTACCATTACATTTCAACTCAACGTTAGAAAGTTACCACATCTACCTCACGGCAAAAAAGCGTCAATCTGTGAAAGGATCAATACTAGGTACTGAATGAAATCATCTAATTCCAAAGAATGATTCAGCCGATGGAAAAATATCAAATGAATAAATCACTTCGCCGACAAAAAACATTCTGTGACGTAATGAACAAGGGCATCTGAATGTCGATAGACCGACAAACAGACTGAATGACAATCAAACAACAAAATAAATAAATAACAGAGAAATGAAAGAAATTAATGATAAAATAACTGCTTAACTCAACCTTATATCCTGCGTACCAAATATTCTCAAACACGCTATAAGAATGTAACGTTTTTTGGTAAATTTATCTTTATTTCCCGTTCCATATTTCTGATTTAGTGAGTGAGGAGTATAGAACATCAATCGTGAAGAGAGTTGACTCAGCAAATTGGCACACTCTGAACGATCTCACCATCGAGTGGGACACTTCAGAATTCTTAACCAGTCGATTACATGTCTCCCTCTACTGCTACGTAGAAGACGTACATGCCGGTTTGAAGTTCATTACAAGTTTGAGCCCAGACCCTATAGACAATAGTGGGCGTTACACCTTTACGAGACAGCCCGAGAACGGAGTTTTATTTCGCGCTGGGGTCATTCGTCTCTCGGATCATGAAGTCAACTTCGATGAGTAAGTATCGTTCTGCAAACGTGGTACATTCGTTTACCCCTCTAAGAGGAAATCATAAAATATATTATATGGTAAAACAAGTATAACTACGATGTCCATCCCATCTGGAACATTGGTTACTGATATTTATTGTAATAATCTATAAAGGCGTGTCTTTTCCGTTTTAGTCCTTCTTTTGAAAAGAAACATTGTTTTAACAGGTGTCGTTTTCACCCTCTAAAACTTAATTTGACACTACTGTTTCCTTACTAAAATTACACTCTGTTGCAATTCAGGGCGTCCCTACTGGTAAGTCGAACTGTTGAACGTAATTTGTATCGTTTTTTTTCAAAAATGTTGATATTTTAACGGATTGTAAGTTGAGAATCGAATGCATTTCCCAATTTCCTTGTATGTAGTCACCCACAGTCTCTCTGAAGCGACATTCACTCTCTGAAATGGAAATACGATTCGTCCACTTTCTGCAAAGACACTCTATATTCTGACTCCGAGCGGAACCTGGAATTTCTCGATGATCTCGAGCCATGTCCCTGCATTCTACAACAAGCTAGGCTTGACACGGGAAGATACACGGCACACCCAAGGTGTAACGAGGCTTGGTCACATAACGATGACAACTGTCACCGAAAACTGTTGGCTCATCATTGTGTCAGGGTTAATGAACCAAGGTAAATTTATCATGAGGCACACACAATGGCACTGTAAAGAAACAAGATACAAATTTATTGCTCAAAAGATCTTTAAAGGGCTGGAGATTGTAACTTTTGATAATTTTTCAATATTTTTATTTAAACATCACGTACAGTTTTGTGTCCCAATTAAAACATGCTGAGATACACATATTCACTGTACATATGTAGACTACATTGTTATTATTGACAAGTGAATTCTGGTACGGACTAAAATTCAAATGTAGACTACAAGAGTACATTTATTATGTGGAGATGCTGTCATGACGAGCTAAATAGTGGGAACATTATGCTATGTAAAATGGAACGAAACCAAGCTTGCAGTCGTCTGAAAAAAAATAGCACTATTGGAATTGATTTGGGATAATTGGATGGTGAAGTACTGTCAGTTTAATCTGCAAATGTGAGCTCATCTGCTTTTCCTTTTAAGTTAAAGACTTGTTTTTATGAGTTATTTGTAATATTGCAACATTCAGCTGTACGGCACCTTACAATATTAAGAAATTTGAAAAATCTGAAGATCCAATTATCCCAAATTAGTTCCAATTGTGTTAATTGTGAAAAATCGACACAAACACACGTTACAGCTACTGGCCCTTTTAAAGCAAGTTTTCTTTTGCGTTTGTCGTTTCACTGGAGGGTTTCTTTTCACACCATCTACCGTGCTCTCACTGGGGTCTATATCTCCTATTAATTGAGAGATCTCGTCCTATATTTGTTACATTGTATTCCAGTGCAAAGGGCGCAGGACAGCAGTGTTGCTACGACGAAAACGGAAACTTACTTGATGGAGCCAATCAGAATAGCGGAGGTACAGCACATCGACGTCATCACGGCGGCATTCATCCGTACAAAGAGCCGGGAAAGGTACCCTACCTTTCACACTACCTAACCGATATACTGCTGTGGGAACACTGTTGTATATTTGGTTCAGAGAAGGATTTGTGCGATTACTACTACGAGAAAAGGCCGTCAGATGGTTGCTCTGATTATGTACCTCCTCAGCCAGGTAAAGAAGGGGTGACATTTTCTTTAATCTGCGTTTGATGACACAAAGTCATGTCACTTTGTAAGACAACTTTGGTACAGGGATAGGGATTCTTAGCTTCCTTCAAGTTATGTTGTCGTCATGAAATTAAAAAATGCACTTATTTCAAAATGGGGAAATTATGACTAGTCGATCTGTAACAAACTTTTAAAGTTACAAAGGCAAGCCATTCGTTTGGTATGTGGGGACCAACAAATGAGACCAACGAACCAGTCCGCTGTTTATAAAAGATTGGTACTGTTTCCACTTAGTAATCGCTTAAAACATCACAAAGGTGTCCAGGTGTCCAAAATATCTGCAGAATCATTTCCAACCTGAAAACGTACTGTGAATACTGTGTCTATTTCGTATTCCGTGACTGTGAGGCCTTGTCGACGTTTAAATCAAAACTGCATTGTTATCTTTTCATGAAATATTGTAATGAAGGCTCTGACTTAGACTAGCCTATTTTTCCTTTGTCTTCGACATCTTCTATTCGTTTATTCCATACGTTTTTGTTTATTCGATGATTTGTTTGTGTATTTTGCCTCTCTTTTCATGAGGGCTCTGATGGAAATTACAATTACTTTACTGTAATCAGATTACCCTCTTTAAATAAGTGTAATAATAATAATAATAATAATAATAATAACAAGGCAGTATTGCTGAAGGCAATGAGTACTTGGGCCGTGATAGAGTAATTTTGAGGACAATATACACTACTATTCAAATATGGTCTTGAATTTCCTCCTGTCAATTAGGCATTTGATTAACTGGTTATTAAACGAAGCAATGGCATGACAACGGCAAAATATGTCTAGCAACTTTTGTGGAGTTTGAGGCAGGGGTTCTTTATTTATAGTGAAATTGCTTAAACTCCTTAAATATTCAAATTACAGCAGATTTCTTTTGTTCTCGATGGTAGATGTCTAATATTTAGATGGGCATATTTAGATTTCTACCCTATAGTTATCCCTATATACCAAAAATCAGACATCCAGCTCTATTGGCTTGCTCAGAATTAGATATGCGCATAATTAATGAGGTACAATATGTAGTGTCATAAGGTGTCCCATCATACCAAATATGAAGGGTGTAGCACTTGTGGTTACTGAGTTGTGGACAAATATATATATTTGAGGTAAAAGGTCATTGAGGTCACGTGACATTTTGTCAAAATAATTGTATTGCTAAGTTATTCCTATATACCAAAAATCAGACCTCTAGCTCTATTGGCTCGCTCAAAATTAGATATGCGCATAATTAATGAGGTACAATATGTGGTGTCATAAGGTGTCTTATCATACCAAATATGAAGGATGTAGCACTTGTGGTTACTGAGTTGTGGACAAATATATATTTGAGGTCAAAGGTCATTGAGGTCACGTCACATTTTGTCATAATAATTGTATTGCTAAGTTATTCCTATATACCAAAAATCAGACCTCTAGCTCTAGTGGCTCGCTCAAAATAAGATATGCGCATAATTAATGAGGTACAATATATGGTGTCATAAGGTGTCTTATCATACCAAATAAAAAGGGTGTAGCACTTGTGGTTACTGAGTTGGACAAATATGTATATTTGAGGTCAAAGGTCATTGAGGTCACGTGACGTTTTGTCAAACAAATTATATTGTTAACTTATCCCTATGTACCAAAAATCAGACCTCTAGCTCTATTGGCTCGCTCAAAATTAGATATGCGCATAATTAATGGGGTACAATATGTGGCGTCATAAGGTGTCCCATCATACCAAATATGAAAGGTTTAGCACTTGTGGTTACTGAGTTATGGACAATAATGTATATTTGAGGTCACCAAGGTCACATGATATTTTGTCAAAATGTCTGAGATATCTGCGTGAACCGATGGACTCACTGATGGACTCACGGACGGATATGACCCAATCTATAAGCCCCCTGGACTTTATCCGTGGGGACAAAAAACTGTGTCACTGCATCCTTTAGGCAATATGAATACGATGAGAAACTAAATTTTTATTTTTCTTGGCCTTATACATGGGAGTCTATGGAGAACTGCCTTATACATGGGAGTCTATGGAGGTGTAAACTAAAAAGTCCTCTAACACGGCCAAATTCGATCGCATTGTGAAACAAATCGACGTGCATCTGTATTGGGTTGGGTACTATTCTTGTGCAAAGTTTGAAAGAAATTGACCAGGGCATGTCTGAGATATCTGCGTGAACGGACGGACGGACGGACTGACATGTCCAAACCTATAACTGCCCCAGGACTTCGTCCGTGGGCACTAAAAACAACGCAACAGTTATTACAGCTACACCGGCGGTAGGTCCATATCCAGAGCCCCGTACGGTCTGCCGCCGTCGCTTGAAAACAATCTCATAAACCTGGCCATATGGGCAACTGTGTATGGGCAGCTGGATGCTTGACTTCCCGGAGAAGGCGAGCTGTCACGTTCAAGCTCAGGAATATTTGTCGATCAAATTTCAGTAAATTTACCTTACCTGGATGAAATTTTGTCTATAGGCTGAAATTTCGCCGAAGTTTGACAAAATTGCATCAATTTTTCAGGTTCATATCCGACATTTTTGAGTTTTGAGTGCAGACAGAAAAAGTTTTGAGGCAACATGGCTGCGACCCCATGTTGACCTTTTAGCCCCGCGTACGATGCTATGTGCTACAGCTAACACACAGCATCGTACGCAGGGCTAGCGAGAGAGTTGCCGACATCGACGGTTATTTACGAGAAGTGAATAAAAGACTGTCATTTTTGGCAGCGATCGAGTAGCTGAGGTAGGCTGGGATACGACTTGGGCCCAAGAACGCTGAATTTCGGCAGTAATTTGGCTTTTTACGTCAAGTCCCAAAATGGATTTGAAGTCACCGACCCTACGTACGGGTCTTTGCAGGGCTGTGGTGAGCGGGGCGATTAGCTGTAGCGGAACACCAGCATCGTACGCAGAGCTAGTTGACCCCAAGTGAAAATGTGTTCGCGATCAAATCTTCCTATATTTTTTTCAGAATTTTCGACAAAATCATTGCTTCTTAAATCTTTTGTAAAATATAAAATTCTAAAATAAAAATGCGATGTGCCATGTCTCCAGATTTCTAAAATATCGTTCGTTGACCGTTCGACGGAATACTCATTTCGCAAACTTGTGACGCAGTTGAAATTCAATACTCTAGACATCCTCCAAATTATCCAATCATTCGCGTTAGAGTTCAGCTCGCTTAGAGTATCATAACATTCTTCGGCCTTCGTTTAGATCGACCCTAATCTCTCCCATTTAGGAAATAAATACACAAGCTACCTTGACAATACTTCGTGCACCATCCAGGACCAAAGGCACTACAAATCTGTCTTGACGTCATCATCTCCTTACATGGTAATCGGCATACCGTATTTTTTAGCAAAGGAGACACAGAATACTTCGGAGTATTCAGTTTCAAAACGTATTACATTGTGTGATGTTGTCAAAAAAGGTAATGTTACTGCAGTGGTATAAATAACAAAACACAAAAGTTCAAATCAGTTTATTTTGGACTGGCTTTACCCAACATTTCATATTGTTTCTTATGCCAGATTTGACCACGTGCTTACTGGCGACCCCTTTACATGCAAATTTTGTGTCAAATGGTGTGTTCTCCTGGAAAAACAAACGTACGATTTCTATATGAAGGAGGCGAAATTTGCCCTCAAAACTCGAAACCACCCCTTTGGGGTGTACCTAGCTATTTTGAACGAGCTTCTCGAATCTGCAGCTCTATTTCGAAATGATGGTCTGGTTTTCTCAGCTCAAGGATAAGTGTTCTCCATCGCTGTGGGCATTACTATTCTCAACTGGGGTACAGTTTCCAGTCGTAATGGTTTTCATTGTGTCCGTGATATAAAACCTTTCCTTTTCAAACTTTTACTTTGATTATCACTAGTACACATCTTGTCAGCGATTAAACATGTTTCAAGTTTAAATGTTAAATTCTGGTCTCGAGCCCTCTTGTTCGACCAAACTGAAATTACCCCTCCCACTTTGGCTCGTCCATTGGGTGTAGCAAGGGTCGTGCCATCGACTAGGAAACGGAGGGTGCATTAATTGTTGCATTTCGATGCACATTTTGATTATATTAAGAAGATTTTGTGGCAAAAACTCAGATAGAGAAGCATTAATATTCAGATCTCACTTATTCAAGACTGGCTGAGAGCAGCACTTCCATTCAGTTAACATCATTACGCCATTTATTATGCCAAGAAAGATGAAGCCAAGACATTTTGCCCTCCCTGGTCTCAGCCAGGAATGGTTATACCTTACAGAGTTTTTCCCACGGAATGAAAACAAATGTACTTGGGCTGAGGCCCAAGTACAATAATAATAATAAACGTCCATTCGTCAAGGTCAATGAGGTCAACTTCGATAAACAATATGTATTAGCTAAACATTAGAACAGAAACCATGAGAAAAAGCCTTACTTACTCAGATGCTCGTTTTGGAACGACCTCCCTGTCTTTTGGCAAGCCCAAGCCTTTAGTCATTCAAGATGCAGATTTATAAACGTCTCATTGGTCAGGTGTAACGTGTACTTTGCTTTCTGCTTCGCTGTTGTATTTGCTATTTTTCTCGTGTTCGTTTTCTCGTATGTTCTTGTTCGTTTTTTGTACTTTTAACTGTGGTAATTTTTCTTAACGTCCTTATTGGCCGAACATGTTATCAACGGTAAATACAATTTGATAAATTAAGTAACAGAGTCCTTTCCAAAATAGAAACCGACATCTTTAGTTTCTGCTAACTCTTGCAAAAAAAAATAAATAAATCAATAGTATGTATTGACAAAACTTAGTGTTTTCTTTACTTGAGTTGTCTATTTCGTATTCATTATAACGGCGTCATTCTTCACGTGTTTTCTCATCGCTACAAATCAAAACACTGGCTGATCCTTTCTCTCTCTTTCATTCCGTAGCTGTCTGACTGCAACATATGTTCTGCACGTTTCTAAATTAGAGATTTTTGCAAGTGCCTTTTGTCTTTATTTCTCTGAAATAGGCCTATGTCCTCCATTTCACCGTTATAGCAGTTTTGATTCTGAAGAATTGTAGATAGTTTTTTCACAAATGGTCGAGAACATCAATCTATAAAGAATTAATACAGCTAATCCGATTGCTTCGATAATAAAGTGGCGAGTTTATAGGGATAGTGTCATTCAAATCTCCTTAAAATTGTTTTCATTATTCCCTCACAAATTACTCTCATATCCTATGTTAAGCTTTCTGTAGTAGTTATATGAGAGCAACTATTTATGACAGCGTTTGTTACACATGCCTTCATCAGCTATGATTGAATAGGAATACTTTACCATTAACTCGATTTTTAAGGCGGAGGTATCGGGGACCCACACATTAACACCTTCGATGGATTTCAGTATACCTTCAACGGTCTTGGTGAATATTGGCTGGTGAGAACAACTGACGATTGGTTTACTTTGCAGGGAAGAATGGAACAGCTCGAAATGACTACTGGTGAGCCTATCTGTCAATTTTTAACTCACAGACAACACAGATATTGCTTTAAACTTTTCAGCGTTTGACCGAGCGGGGGGGGGGGGGGGTCGTTTCATTTTTGTAGTGTGAGGCTTTGAGGTTCGAGAGATCTTATATTCATTTTGGCATCAGACCAACTAACAACGCTTATTTATGAATGTATTTTGATTTATCGGCATTAATAATGACATAATTTTCTGTTGAGTTAAGATTACATCTCTTTGATACGTTTGAGTAGCTACCTTCTGTAGGGCTCTGGCTGTAACATACTTTGGAATGTTGAATTTCTTGTCTTTGGGTTTACATGTCATTTGCCTGGTTGTAATGAGATATTCATTAATGGACGATATGTGAGTGATACGAAGAACATGACAAGTTAGTGTCTCAGAGCTAGAACATTCTAGATGAGATTTAAAATAACGCAAACAACAAAGAAGGGACACATCTGACACTGAATATTTGGTTGGCTCTTACAGTTTTCTAAGAAACGCATAACACAATTCACTGATTCAATGAAAATTAAATTTAGGTGAGACAATCACTGGTGGTACTGTGTTCACTGCATTGGCAATGAAGGGTCATGGCACTGACACCGTTCAGATCCAGGTTAGTGAACGGCGAATTCTGGACGCATGGGTCAAGTGTATTGACCTGGACAACAATTGGCAAGGGGTGGATTTCGACCAGACCGATAGATGGGGATTTAATGGTAAGTTCATTATAACTGTAATGTCAGCTACTTGAACTCGAAATGTCGTTCATATTGGACAGTTAGGCAGGCAATCTTAAATGCTAGAATCGATGTAATAAAAGACGCAGTAGTGTTAATTCTGAAATTAGACACAACATTAATTGTACATTTCTCATTTCCAAAATTGTGCAAGATACTGTAAAGAATTCTTTCAGGCAATGGTTGCGTGTTTTGTTTTACCTTCTAGTACAGGACATGCACCCATAGCCTTTCGAATCAATCTCAACAGAAACTTTATTCTGAAAAGTTCTTTCCAAAGAAATGCTATCATGGTAGTCAGTAAAGCTGATTTTCTTCCTTTAAATAATATCTGAGCAGATTACATCAGTGAATCTCTTCCTATACTCACTGGCTGTAATCTTTATCTCAATAACAAAGCTGATTGTCCTTGAGATGTATTATGATTCAGGCGTGATGTTATTTCCTAAATATCTGCCTCACCGAACACTTTTCAACCAAAATGAATGAACCCACGCTGCACTGTACCGGGATGGCATGGTCAAAAGCGGCGGGGATCTGGAGTATTATGTTATCAACGTGCTTCTATCCGAAATTTTAGTATAAGACTATACTGATATGATCGCTAGCGTGTAAACTCACTCTTCAGCTAGTACTTTTCAAAAAACAACGGAAATAAGTGTCTTATCAAACTGGAGAAATTCTGTAAGATTAATCAAAGACAGTAGACTCTATCGCTTCTACTGTCTATGGATTAATTAAGGTCAGCATTTGCGATTACATTTCATGCTAAATCCGACTTTTTTCGTCCTCTGTGTATTTTGTTTGTTTGTTTGTTTGTTTGTTTGTTTGTTTGTTTGTTTGTTTGTTTGTTTGTTTTGGTGCATTGGAAGGGTTACCCTTTTCCATGCTCAAGTAATAGCGAGGAACAACAAAGTTCATGATGTCAGGTGGGGTAAATCAATGTTTTCTACGACTCTTTGTATGATCCCGAAATGCAATGGCCAAAGGCCCCTTTGTTATTTTGTCTTATCCCCGTATTTTTTAGGAATCATCGAGTTTACATTTGAATCATTCTCTTTAGGATTATCTGTTGTAAGGCAAATTCAGGGAAATACTGCAGTCATCACAGTAAGCTTTTCTCTGGGTGTCTCAGTGCAAGTCACCGCTACAGAGGGCACGCTTATGATGTCATACGCGTTCTTTGCACCACCATCTATGAAGGGTACGACGCTAGGACTCATGGGAACGTGGAATGATAACCAGGACAATCATCTATTGACCCCCGAAGGCATTAGCATTTCACCGACAACCACATTGCAAGAAATTCACTATTCCTTCGGCATGAAGTGTAAGTTTTGAAACACCCCTCGGTCGCATTCCGAGTCGCAGAATAGTTGAAAAATAATGTAAACTGTGAGATGTGTTCAGTACACAATATCCGGCGGTCAACAATATTTTATCACTTTTGATATGAAAGGTATATTGCTGCCAATATGATATTTTGATAAAATCTTTATAATCTTGTATTCGAGTGCCTTTGTGACAGAATATTTAATTCAAACCTTTCGCTGCAAAATTCGCAACTTTGGTGACAATTCAATGACCTACTCTTGAGAGGGTTTACAGTTCTGTCGGTTTATTTTACTGATGAACAAACTTAAAGGCTGATATTAAGCTAAGTCAGATGGATTTGGTGGTTCCTTTGACAAACTTTCCGCAAATAAAGATACATTGATCCTTGCGGTAACCTATTAGTACGCATGATGTCGGAGGCTAGAACCAATAGACTGGGAGATAGACAGACACAAAGATGGGTAGATAGACAATCAGAGATTGCGCTCATACACAGTCAATTCAAATCTATATTCTGTGGACGATAAAGATATACCAAACAATTTAGTGATGAAAAAGTAAAGTTCATATAATAAGCTTTATGATTAATAATTTTATAAGAATAATGGTTTTTTTCAGGGAATGTTACAGAGGAGGAATCACTATTTCGGTACGATATCGGACAAAGCCATGCTTCGCTAAATGATTACAACTATGTGCCGACGTTCGAAATTACACCCAGCGATGAGGCGATGGCTCTGTGTGGCGACGACAAGCTTTGTCTGTTCGACTATCAGATTACAGGCAGTGAAAACTTTGCCCGGCAAACGAAGCAAGCCGTCGAGAAACATAGATCAATCATAGAAGATACAGCTGCCGGTAAAGTAGTATCCATGTATTAATAATACTAGTAAATTTATATTAATAATAATAGTAACAATAATATCGATATTTTATTTGTTACCTGCGTTGATAATTTTAGCAGTTTGTGGTGAGTCTAAAATTTTAAATCGTATATCACGTCGAACTCATACAGATTGGTATTTCACATTGTCGAATTTTGGAACGTATTTTTGAACGAAGTTTTATTCAGAGTCATCATTGTGCACGGACAGAGATGCAAGACCTTTGAAATTATAAACGATCAAGAATCTGAAGTGGTACCCTAGACTTGGTATGTTCGACGTATCATTAGAAGAACTGTGGTGATGTCTTTTTATAACTCGCTGAACTTACACATCTATCTGGACGAATGGCAATGTCCGTTTTCGTTTATGCTTTAGGAGTTTTGATGTGACATGTTTTTCAGTTGTCAGCTGTGGCTTTCTGGAAGCACCGACGAACGGCAGTACAGCTGTTGAAAAGATCACAGAGGGAGGCACCGCTTGCTATTACTGTAACGAGGGATTCACACTTGTCGGCTCAGATATAAGAACGTGTCTGGGAAACGGTAGTTGGACAGGTCACCAGCCTCACTGTGAAGGTATGTAAAATGTAGAGTAGATTTTAAATCGGATTCGAACTCACAACCTACGGCACCCAGTCACCTAGCGAAGACATTACAGTCAAAACCGCTCGGCCAAATCCCCACCTTGAAAAGAGTGGTTCAATAACCGAGCTTAGGGAGCGTTCAGTTATTATGTCCGGGGTGTGTAGGCGAATTCTTCCTGTGCATCAGTCGAAATATATGAACACCCCCACTCATTGACCACAAAAGTGATAACATGAATTTTCCACATTGATTAGGGTCATTAGCATAGAATTTTAATACCGAAACAATGCTCATTAATGTAATCTTCATATCTGAATATCATTATACTTCGCATCTTGCACTAATAGCCGGTTCGGTGCGAATTTTATTTCAGTCATTGACTGCGGCCCTCCTGAGGAAATCGACCATGCCAACATTTACCTCACGTGCACTGAATATAATTGCACAGTGGAATATAAATGTTTGTCAGGATACACCAGCAAAGGGTCAAAGGTCAGAACATGTCAAGGTGATGGTGAATGGGGTGAAGAAAAGCCTTCATGTACAAGTAAGAATTTCATAAGCAGAAACTTAAATTTTATTAAAATCTATCATACTTTTTCATGGTAGCTCTCTCTGCCCCTTTCAACTGTAAATTAATTTAAGGTCAGTTTTCATCCTTAATATGTTTGCGTCTGATATCATTGCATTCAAGATTTGCTTAACTTTTTATCTCTCTGTCAAGTAGTTCTTAGATGTAGAGTTTTATCACATAGGACTGTAGCGATGCTTAAACCATTCGTAAGTTCTCTATCTGGTATCTTGAACTGTCGTTGCGCGTCGAGTGATAGCATTGCTTGTTACAAAATTCACAATCAAAGCGATGGCGTAACCCAGCAGCATCAGTTAGTAAAACCGACAGCGATTTTATACGCTTCAAAAGATTGTAGAACATCGGTCAGATCGAGAATCATGGATTGGAAATCGAGTTGTTTAGTATTGATGATTTTTGTCATTTACAGAGGACACATGGTTTGTCTGGTTGATAGTCAGCGTTGCTTTAGTAACGGTGGTGGCAATTGCCTTTGTTCTGTATTGTGTCCAACGATATCACGCCAAGAAATCAAAGGCCAACAAGAAGTAAGTTGAATACTTTTGTCATATTGTTTGAAGTCGCTAAGAAGAAGTCATTCTAAACAATTGAGCGTGGTATGGATATTAAAATGCACATTATGATGATTTATGAGAACATGAATGAATCTACAGAATCACAAATCAGTACCTTAACACCCAACTTGATGGAACATTTCCTCACAAACTTGTGGAGGGCCTTATAGTGAGCTGACGAATAATGGTAACAAACAAATCAGCATTTACATAGACAGTTTTTGGAAATCGCTTCAAAAGTTGTCGGTTAATGCTCATTGACTTTTATACCCTAGCAATATAGCATCTACATTTCCTGATAATTCATTCAAGTTGTGATAGTGGTACACGTTGTTATAGCTTTGTTGGAGTATTGCATTTTTTTAAGTGTTTTAATAGTCAAGCGCTTCATCCCCGTTCTATCCTCTATCTCTGCCACTCTTTGTTCTGTTACAGACCGAAAAACAGCGTTTCACCTGTAAACACTCAAGGGACTTCTGTAAAAAAATTGGAAGTTGAGGATCTTGACTAAGAACCATGTGAGTAAAAAGCCTGTTAACATTACTCTATAAGTATTTTGTGATTTAGATATGCACCTGTAGCATGACATTATTATATGCTACCACAGGCGACCCATTAAGTATTACTGAGTTTTTCACACTGTTTTCTCTATCATTTTCTCTTCTTTCTTCATGCTCTGAATGATCGGAATAAATAAAATAAATGGTTTATGTAACCTAACCTAGCCTCTGTGACTCTTTATTTATTTTACACTCCATTACAAGGACGTATATCTCTCATACACACACATGCTGTAATTAATTAGTCAACACAACTAATTATGCTAATCCGTGGACTTATCAGGGATTTTACGGGTTGGTCAACATCGCGAAAGATAGGAATGGTTAAAACTCCTTTTTCATTAACATCACTATCTTTCCGATGTTGATGAAAACTTTTACATTAACATCACTATCTTTCCGATGTTGACCAACCTCTGATAAGTCCACGGATTAGCATAATTAGTTGTGTTGACTAATTAATTACAGCATGTGTGTGTATGAGAGATATACGTCCTTGTAATGGAGTGTAAAATAAATAAAGAGTCACAGAGGCTAGGTTAGGTTACATAAACCATTTATTTTATTTATTCCAATCATTCAGAACATGAAGAAAGAAGAGAAAATGATAGAGAAAACAGTGTGAAAAACTCAGTAATACTTAATGGGTCGCCTGTGATGCTACTACTGTTACAGAGCATTACAGAGCTAGCCTTGCCTCTGAACCTGTCAGACGGGCCTTCATAGCTCCACCATTCAGTAGACTTAACAACACATCACTGCTGCTGCTGTCAGAGAGCATTTGGTAGCTAGCCTTGCCTCTGAACCTGTCAGACGGGCCTTCATAGCTCCACCATTCAGTAGACTTAACAACACATCACTGCTGTTTCATTAATTTATCGTAAAGCAAAGGTGCAACCCTGTGAAACTCATCGATAATTTGCATCGTCAAATCGAAAAACTGAAATGGGCCTACCTTACAGTTAAACAGCTCAATTTTAAGTTGATGTGTTTCGTAAACAAAAGGGATAGTAGCGGTGTCGTGCGGATAATGATTAAACTATATTGAAGAGAATCCGCAAGTATCATGATGACATTTTAGACGAATAAATAATATGAAATTATAATAATCTTTTGAATCTGTGTGCACTGATCATAAAATTTAACTAAAATGGGAAGGGAAGATTAATGATGCAAAAACTGTATTTATAGTTACTGTACTGAATTTCTTGTTTGTTCTTCTCACTTTTTTGCTGGCGTCCATCAGGAGATACGATAAAAGGCGTGTTTTAACGACGCACGGCGACATCATTGATTGTCGGAAGCAGTTGAATTATGTAAGATGGTGATCCGGCGAGGTCACTTACTTGTCTCGTAAGCTCCCATGCCTATATCGACACCGCACGAAAAAGAACTATAACATTGATTACGACATTAACCATATATCTATCAATATCTATGTACATGTTCATCAAGTACTCATAAGGAAACAACTAGCCGAGCTCTATGGTACCGTCCAGTTATTCTTTACCGTGAATAAAAATACTTTGTCGGATTTTTTGTTTTTGCTTTGTTGTTTTTTGACCAGACAGCGCTAATCCGTCCATTATCCAGACTCCCACTCAACCTCTATATTTACAGAGCCGGAACTTAAGCTATTGTTGCTTGCTCATAACATTTTATTACATATAGAGTCTGTGTAACTCATTAGTTTAGGCAACTTGTGTTTTTACGCATACAAAATTATAAGAAAATGAAAAGCTGTAAAAGTAAGGAAAATAATCAAAGAGAATTGATTCAGCGAATGTACCTTTGATTTTTTCAGGAAATAGTATAATTGTTTGAAATGTGTTGCCAGAACTGACTTTCTTTGTTGGCTGTACTTGTTTTCATCCAGCGTTCATGAAATGCTAAGTATATAATGATCAAAGTAATATGTCGAATATAATTTACCATGCTCTGTATTCAAGCGAAAATAGTATTTAAGTTTACATTTACACAATTTTACTATACATTCCTGAGTACGACAACGTTTGCCAAGTCAAGTATCGTAATGTAACTACTTTGAAAGAATTTGTAAAAGCCAATATGTTGTGACTTTCTATTATTGTAATCCGTCTTACTTTCAAGTAACACATGAAGTGTTCTCGGAGTACTAAAACATACAATGGGTGCATAATTTTGGCCGTGCCAGCGATGCCATAAATCCTAAGTCTGAGAGTATGGTTGTTCCTTCTAAATACTCATATTAATAGAAATGTACCGATAACTATACAAATGTAAATATTTTTTTTATTCAAATTTTTAAAATATGCTTGGTATTTTGTTATTGGACTACCATCAATTGGAATGCAGTATTGATGACTTTAGCAGCGTTGAGACTCACTGAGACTTTACTCTAGATTGTATTGCTTGATATTAAACCAAAAAGTGAAAACAAATTATGTTATGATGTTTGCTGATTTTGCTCATCTGGGCTTATTATATGGAGACAAAGCCTAGAATAGAGACATTCAACGCCGAAAATTCTTAAAAAAACTATATAGGGGCCTACATTAAAATAATTTTACATTGATGATGGCTACTTGTATATTTTTTCCTTGATTTTATGAATTTTAATAGACATATTGTTGAAAGACTTTTGGCTCCCCTTCCCTTCTGGCCAAGGTCACTAATCATCTTCTGTAAAAACTCAATCGTCCTCTCAAAGACAGTTTTGAAGAAATCTGCCCCTCCTCATGGACGTATTTCCAGGCTCTTGAGATGTTCGGCCACTTTGGCCTTGTATTTGCAGCATTTGTTCAATGATCAATAATCAGCCTTAAGAACTACAGAATCGTTGATGTCGTTGATTCTTCTAATCCACAAAGAATTGTATTACTCAAACAATAAAATAGAAACACTGGGTCGTACAACACTTCATTGTGTATACTTGTTCGCCGTTTATTCGAATTCAGGGAATGATGTAAGTTAAAAGAGCTGGACATGTCTCCAAAATTGATTAACGCAAAATTTCCATCGTGTAAAGCCATGTGACGTCATGATAAAATCAATAAGGCGACAAAATATTGTAATAATTCACTTACTCGTCATTGAAAGTACAGACTCGGTGATAACTTTCCCTGATCAAGACAAACATGCACGGATGCACAACACCTGTGTTGTAGTGTCTCAAGTAAAATGAGGGCGCGAGACTCCATAAATAATTGGTATATTACTGACCATTAAGATTCATATAGATAAAAAACATTAAAATAATGAAATTAAAACTTATTACCAGGTTAATTCTGAATTCCATTGCATAAACATGCTACGGCAACGACCACTCTTATAAAATACTGTCAACTTTAACCTTCATAGTCTAATGAATCTTTGCATAGCTGAATACACTGGAAATGATTACTGACGCCGAACACGTCAACCGTTGCGAGACAAAAGGCTAATTGTTATCGATAAAGTAATTCTATTGTTAGACAACAAAATGACGAAATAATAGACTATAGGAAAACGGGGGAAACTGTTGGAACTATATCTTTTCGAGAATACTCAATTCCTGATTCCTTGTAAGACGTATACTAATAGGTAAAGTTAATAACATTTAATGAAATGACATATGAGAAGTCAAAATAATCTTTCTATAGTAATTGGACTTGTCTTTTTATGTTTTACAGCCTTGAAGGATTTAATCTTTTAACAACACTGCTGCATATATTCATGCAGACAAACTGTTACTTATACCGATCTCACTCTGGCATAATAAGTAAATAATGGGCAGCGTAAATGACTGTAAACGAAATAACCGAAGTACAAACAAGATTTAAAAACATAAAGAGGCAAGTGTCTATGATGTATCATAGACAATTACAATACCTTACCATGCGCGCTCATAATCTAAGACCATTTCATCAGTTAGTTGGAGAACGACCACTAATACTTGATATATTGGAAGTTTTCAAGCCCATGAACTTTTGTAGCAATAAAACAGGTATGACCGAATATTTAAGAATATGAGCTGATGCATAATTTGGATACATTCAATCTTCTACACAGACCATATGCAATACATCTGACGCAATTTTGATCATTTTAATTTGTGGTTTAAGAATATATCAAAACGAGAAGCAGGCGACATCCGTTCATATCAACACAAATCGTGCTTCGTTGTGCACAGTGACTCTGTGCTGAAGTAAATAAAGTGCTTTCATCATCGTACACACTTCATCTTGACCATGGAGCCAATTACGTTCTTCAACTTTATCAGTTTTGAGAGGAATGGTCGACCTGATGATATTTATTTGTACAAATGAAGAGCAAACAACAGTTAAGTGTGAATTAGTATCGTTCTCTCACAAATTGTGAGCGAGTGATCAGTCTTTGTAATGAACATTTTATATTTCGCATATCAAAGCTCCCTTGTGACATGGTCTCTCACACACAAAAAATCGTAAAAAAAATGTGGATATCCTTTGATTTGACGGTATCATGATTGGGATAAAGGGCTTAGCGATGACCATTGACTTTTATTTATAGGTTTGGGTGAGAGGACAGCTAACTTGATGTGCTCTGATTTTCCTCCCAGTTAATTGTTGACTTCCCCTGACCCATTTATGAGGTATAATTATCAGCACGGAGCCCATTATTTCTTCATTTATGCTTGGACGGTGGCTGGTTATGGGATGTTGGTGACAGAACTTGGCAGTGCTATATTCATTTTGCGGCCTCACAGTTTTTGACCCTGGATTGAAAGAAAACACATGATGTCGTTTATCATGGGACAATTGTGGTAAAATCTCAACATTTAAATCGTTAACGTTAAATCGTTGCATTGAATAAAAACTTGTTCAACGATGCTGGGGTAGTATTTCCAACCAAAATCAATCGTAAATTTGATAAGAAAGTTAACTACTATCATGATTGTGTACAAAGAAGAACAGCTACTATGACATTTTTTACATGTAGGCTAAAGTGCATAACGGATAACAGTGGAGGTGTGAAAACTTCGGTGGAGAAAGGCAAGAATTCTGGACGAGCAAAACTGGCGCAAGAATGCATATTCAATCATGAATGAACGCTGTAAATTATGTCTAAATTAGTTAAGTGAATGTGACATCGAGAGGTATCAAGTAGAAAGAGACTATAAACACATATTCGTGACGGCGTATGCGAGACAAGAGACACAAAAGTAATGCTATATCGTGGACAAGTGGAAAGAAAGATTTAAAAAACTTTCAACACAGAAAAACACACGATTTTTGCCAGCCTCAGGTTATATGTCATTGTATTCTCTTTACTCAAGCACAGATTACCATACCATTTGAGAATCTAGCTGGTAGGCTTCGTTAGTGAATGCATTCATGTCTCTTGGTGCTGTAGCATCATGCCTGCAGAGAGTTTCGAGAATGAGGAGTTATTAGGCGTTAGACACAAGAAACAGTAACGTTTGCGTTAAACTTTCTAAAATCTATTATCACAAGGGGGTCTACAAGAATTTGGATATGAGCCAAGAAAATCTTGTCGTGTGAAGAGCAAGTTTTTTATATGCTGTACAAGCGTAATACAATGAATAAACTGGTACACAGAATTACTCACGAACCGCTGGATGTATTGCGCTGGCACTATGTACACATATGTAGCTTACCATTGGTTACGTCCGTTTCTCTCAGGTTTCTTTACGCGGCAATGCCGGAGTATCCATAGCAAAATTAACAAAACAATAACAAGGGCTGCAACACCAGATAAAATCACGAGCACCAATTGCCAAGTCTTGAGAGTACTTTCTGGAAGTGAGAAAATCACAATTTTGATGAAATGAAAATGACATTACAGCTTGTTTTGCGCAGCTTATAACATAGACATAAAAAAATTCTTTTATTACGTTCCAAATATTGCGTGTATTGGTAAGGTTCAACAAAAACGTAATGAAAGTTGCTTAATATACATATCTTCCTCACTATGTATATGTACATACGGGCACAATGACAAACAAATATGGCCATATCATGCAAAAACATTAAATCTATCATATATGGACGTACTTGTGCAAGAGGGAGATTCACCATCCCAGTTAGCATTTGATTGACAGGTTCTGTTATTAACACCCTGGAGGTTATATCCCTCCTCACAGGTATAGTCAACGGTGCAGTTGTATGTTGTGCAGACAATGATTGGTATGCCATGGCTGACTGGATCTGGATCGCCACAGTCAACGGCTTGTTCAGAGAGATAAAAATATGTAAGTTCAAATAGTATGTCCAAAGTTGCAAATTGAAAGGTAACAGAAAACGTAATCTTACAAGAAAGTTCGTTTTGCAGCCTCAATAAGTGATTATTTTACTAAACATTGTCTGACATGGGTATGGAGAAGTGGTTCTATTCCTAGCCTATTGTGGCTATGGGCTGATATGACAAGAAATTCAGTCCATTAATGTAAAATATTTCTTTTAATCTGATATCTTTTCAGCATTACATGTTATGTATCTTGAATGTGTAGATTTACTACTTTGCGCTTTAAATATTGGCACGTCCAAATGCGGTAACATTCCGACCTTATGCTAAGATTGCAATTGGTTCGTTTGCTCTCATTTTATCTCATCCTTCGTATTCGTCTTTGGCTCGTCCTCTCTTCCCTATGATAGATATAGTCATCGTCTCCCTTTTGAAAAGAGACACTTGGAGAGGAAAAGAAGGCTAGTACACAGAACGATATACACGGCAAAACTGGGTATATCTCTACGACAGACCCTCGGGTTTTTCGGCTGGATTCCAGAGTCCCATATGTCATTAGGAACTATGTTACCAAAGACAGAAACTGTTCTTTTATATCCTTGATAATATGATTTAGAGTACAGTTTTTAGGGGACTATTTTCATAGCTCTATAGCCGGATACCTTTAGGGAATATTTTCCTCACCTCGACATTCTGGTTGTGTACCACTCCAGGAACCATTTCCAAGACATGCTCTTTGTTCGGATCCCGTTGATTTGAACCCTTGATTGCATGTGAATGTTGCTATTCCACCTTCTGTGTACTTGTCCACAATCATACTACCATTGGCCGGTGTTGGAAGAAAGCCACAGCTGACAACTGTGAAACCAGAGGACACTTTCGTTTAGATAGATATTGGTGTTTTCGATATTCAAGCTTATATCTAATGTCATGGTACTATACGATTATATTGCGTTTGGTCATCAACGGTATCGAAATTCTCACTTTACTTAGAAAACTGGTGATATCATTAGTAATATTGGTCACTGAATATCACCAAGAAGGTTAATGTTTTTACATGACCAATAATATATTCTACTTACATACAGTACAAAGGGGTAAAGGAGGGTAAAGATATTTTATTGGCCAACAATATTATCACATGCTGTTGTCACCTTTTGCTGTGTCTTCAACCAAATTCTCATACTGTACAACTGCTTCCTTTGAAGTCAGGGCCACACTTTCAATTCCTGTCACCTTGTAGTCAAATATGCACTGGGTATTTTCACCACAAAGGTCAACTACGTAATCCGTGACGTTGGTTGGTATTTCAAAGTCTGGTTCATAGCTATAGTCGTTGATTGTTGCATGGCTTTCTCCAGTATCATATCGAAAGAGAGAATTCTCTTCAGAGACATTCCCTGGAATTTCATAAAATGGCAGAGCTTTAAATCAACAGTCTTGCTGTGACAGTCGCAGTTTAATCACCTGTGACATATTCACTGAAATATCTTCAATTATTTTGTTCTTTTCCAAACATGTTTTTGGCCAAAATATGACGCAGCTTAAAAGAAAAGCAAACAGGGATTTGTTAAAGAAATCCATTATATTTTTGCGGATGAGACGCGTCTGAAACTAGCTTATAGCATACGGGTTCATTCGGTTGCTGTAGTAACAAGGGGCAAAGCCGTAAGTAAATGCCTCCTGTCCTCACGGAGCAGACACAGTGTGAAATTGACAATAGCGGATACTTGACCAAGCTGCTATGCTCCTCACTCCGGTAAAGAAGAAAAACTTAGAAAAATATAACATTTTTACTTTATACAACAATTATCTTCATCTGTGGCAAAATTTACTGAAATTTTTTCTTTGAAACCACTGGATACACTTACATGTCATTCCAAACGAATAGTGGATATCTCTGAGTTCCGAATTCTGGGGCAGGTATTCTCCATCAGCTGACAGTAGGTCATCATCCGGGTTGTCGTTCCATGTTCCCATCAGCCCTCGTGTTTTACCTTTCAGAGAAGGCGGTCCGAAAATCATATAGGACATCATAAGCGTACCTTCCGTGGCAGTAATTTGCACCGATACGCCATTACTAAACGTGACCGTAACTAGAGACGAATTTCCAATGTTGTCCTTGACAACTGATACACCTTGATATTTAAATGAGGAAAATGTCATTAACGGATGGATGTAAGAAACACAACTTAATAAATAAATAGACAAACAGCAAAACGTCTCCAAACATTTCAGAAGTTGCAGGTGCCTGAGTCTATCAGGTAGGCTAAATTCTGTATTCTGTGTCATATTTGTTGTGATGAGACAGTAGCTTTATTTACCGTGATTTGGAATTGCTGTAAGGTCTAGGTATACTATATTCCATGCGACACCATAGAGTCAAGTCAGGGAAAGTTTGTGATTCTGCCATATGCTCCCAAACCTGTACAACTTGAACTGTGTGTCAAAAACGGTACGGTACGTTGCCCCCCCCCCCCGGGGTTGTCCCCGGTAAATAGCCGTTTTTCTAAGTCCAAATTCGCTCCATACGGAGATTAATGCAAATAAGTAATAACTAAAATCATACCGTTAAATGTCCAAAAATTATTCTCTTCAAAATCCACTCTTTCCCAACCAGTGTTTCCTTCCGTTGAGTTTATCCACGCATCAAGGGTTCGTCGGTCGTTCATCTGGACTTGAACAGTGTCAGATGTCCGTGTACTCATGGCTACAGCAGTGAACACGGTGGCGCCCTCTACCGTACTACCTGCAATGCGGCCATGTTACCATAAGTTCAACAACAGTGGCCTTATTTTCACTGTTCTAAAATGCTAATAACATGTTTGTGTTATCAATTTGTTTTGTCGACAAGATATTATCGTATGCTGCATACTGAACCTGACGCAGCACAAATCAGTGACAAGAGGAATGACACCCAAATACCATCACAATCTGATAGAACATAACACGTATGATACGAACTCTATGGTTGATACATCGGGTTTTTAAACAACATTTGTGATACTTTGGTCCAAAAATCAGATTATCCAATAAATTACACATTTGTACTTACCCGATTGAAGCTTCAATTTCATCATTCTTCCTTGCATTGTGAAGTCGTTGGTTTCTGTTCTTATAAGATAAAACTCACCATGACCATTAAAGGTATACTCCAAACCATCGAGTGTGATAAAATGTGGATCGCCGACACCGCCACCTGAAGTATAAGCATTGAAACTACATGACTATTACTGAGTAAAATCACTATACTAATCGTAATTTGACTTGAGTTCAGAAAATCGAAACCATCGTGAGAAATGTAAGGGAACTGATTTGTCAGTAAATTATGCAAGCTTAGCATGCTTGCAACTTTTCATGAAACAGTGAATGCAAAAATTGTACATGCGTCCAACATGAATATTTCTCAGGGATATTTATCACTCACATCAATCAGGCTTCTAACATTGATTAAAAAATTGAAGTAGCATGAGATTTCGTAGCAAAATACAGAATAACTTTAAACATAAAAATAAAATCGACCAATCAGAAAATCGTTGTTCAAAATGTCACAAGTTATCAAGGTGATTGCATTTCTTAATAGGAGATAAATTTCAACTGAGTAACGAGTCAGAATCTGAAGTGTATGACATTTGCATATCAGGTTGTAACGTGACGGAATAGTTGCTATGTCAACAGTCACATCATTAACTAAAGTTATGGATCGGTACAACGTTTCTACGACACCTGGCCTAGGGGGTTCGTATATCCTGCAGTCGTCTGATGGCCTGTTGTCATAGTAGTAATGACAGAAATCATTGGAATAGTGACAACAGTGTTCCCATGGTAATATGTCTGTCAGATAATGTGACAAGTATGGTACCAGCCCCGGTGATTTGTACGGATAAATGCCATCGTGATGACGCCGATGAGAGGTTCCTCCGCTGTATTCCTGGGGACCATTTATTAAATTTCCTTCGTTGTTATAGCAACATTGCTGTCCCGAACCATATCCGCTGTGTATGAACGTGAAATGCAGAAAAGACATGTTACTTACAAGAATTGTATCTTAGTATAACAAGAACGATTCTGGCAGTTCGACTTATAGAATAGTATGATAACTCTCATGTCATGTTCATGTGGTATTGTGAGCTCTGGAAATTCAAATGCCTAAAATTTTAAGACAAAGTGACAGTAAAACAGACAAAGTCTGGTAAAAGGAGTTTTTGGAAAAGCTAACAAAACGATAGGGTTTCTTGTACTGCAATACTGTCATTTTTTTTAAATTGGTTATGAAGTATCTGTCTGATTGCGTGTGTTTCAAACATTGTATGTATTTCGTTTGCTAAATTAATTGTATTGTAGCTCCCACACGCCAGCCAATAGTCGTTCATTTTTACATGCCAACTTCATAAACCTTTTCTTAATATCTCAACATCCATGTCTTCCTGGTGATGCTTACCTTGGTTCATTGGCTCTCACACAGTGTACGGCTAGCGCCCGTCTTTCGCAGTTGTCACCAATGTGTGACGATGCCTCGTTGCAAGTTGGATGAGCTGTAAACCTCCCGGCGTCCACTCTGGCTTGCTGCAACGTGCAAGGGCAAGGTTCAAGGTCATCTAGGAAGGTTTTGTCGCGCTCCTCTACAGTGAACGCCCAGTCTTTGCAAAATCCGAGCGAATCGACGTTATACTTCCACTTCAATGGATGTATATCACTCCAAAGTGACTGGGGGTGACTGCAATTTTAATACAAATTGGGGTTATGTGAATAATGAAAATTTAAAAAAAATAAAAATCTTGTTAAATAAATCACAAAACCCTGGAATAAAATCGTAATTCAGAGATATGCGAGCTCGCACTATCGGTGACAAAATAGTGACGAAATCTACGCCACAGTCAATAAACGTAAGCAATCATAATAGTAGATTAGATCAGAATGCTTACTAGTGATTGGGTACTCTCATTATTAGTAATAAAGAAATTATAAAGGTATACATTCAGAGAGTATAAATGACTCTAATTTTGACAACGGCTCCTTTATATGGTGTGCAAAAAAATGCAATGTAATGCAATGCAGTGCAATGAAAGCAATGCATTACATTACGATGCATTGCAGTGCATTGCAACGCAATGCAATGCAATGTACTTCATTGCAATGCATTGCAATGAAGTTGATGCAATGCAATGCAGAGCAGTGCAATGCATTGCAACGCAGTGCAATGCAATGCATTGTAATGTAATGCATTGCGATGCAATGCAATATAATGGAATGAAATGCAGTGCAATGCAACGCAATGAGAGGCGACAGCAAGAGGATACCGCGTAAATAAAGACGTCGCCGTACTCTACATCTGATTTTAATCAGATTGCGCAATACAATGCAATGTAATGCAATGCAATAAAGTGCAGTGCAATGCAATGCCATGCCATGCCATGCCATGCAATATAATGCAATGTTATGCAATGCAATAAATGCAATGCAATGAATGCAATGCAATGAATGCAATGCAATAGAATGCAATGAAATGTAATGTGATATTAATTGAGCATATTGATCGCCCATACATTCAGAAAATCAGTAGTTGTAGTGTTTACGGAATTAGCGAACCCTATGCTCAAGTCAAAGTGAGATTCAAAAGAGTCAAATAATTCTGTTTTAGCAATAACACTCCTGATCAAATGTTGTTTACGAATTGGATGCTTCAACTTCCTACATCTCAGCACGAACAAAACACATTCTAATGCAAATGTGTAGGACGGAAGTCTAGTCGAATCAAATGTCACAATATCGAAATATAAAATCACGTACTCAGCCAAGTTCGCTTCAGTTTCAGTAATTCTGATGGCCCCAATGTGGTATCGTTCTTCATTCACCATCTGTTTGTCAAAAGTGTAAGATCCGATGTTTTCTACGTTGTCACCTATGACCGTAGCCAGTTTTAAATCAGCCTCTCCGGTAGCAGTGTTCTCCAAATAACCGTAGAGGGAGACCTTGAGAAACTGTCCCTCAATGGCGGAACTGTCCCAGGTAATTTTGACGTCATCTGTCACGTGCCAATTTAAAGCATCGTCTCGTTTAATGCGTGGTCTTCTATTTTCTTCACTCACTGCAAAACAAAAAAGAAAAAAAAAACCGTCTGAGTTATTTGAAGATCATTGTTATTCCAGCTATCGTCCGTCTAACATTGGCACTTCTTATCATCAATATGTATCTACAGTTTTGTGAAATTTGTTAGCATCATTAATGGTATTGCTGTATTAATTCTAAATAAAAAAAAATGTTTCGTGCAACTCAACAATGCTCCACGTGGACAAAATTAGTAACTTCGCTTCAATCCAATATCTTCTTTAGTTTAGATAATGAAATCACAGGAGAGTTACACAGATTCTTCTGAAACCCCGTAGAAAACTTATGGTTTATTCATTTCAACCGTTGGGCATGCGCAGATATGGTGAGGCACGACGTATTCCCGGTTCACTTGGTTGAACAAAACAATAGATCACCAAAATCCTTCTCAAGCGCGACTATGAAGTAGTGACGTGAAGGAAAAAAACTGACTAAACCACCCAAAATTTCCATCGTTGTAAATTACGTATTGCTATAATTGTAAACCAGACCACATTTTGCTGAGGTACATCAAATTTTTCCCAAACATGATAGTGATTCCTTGGCAACCAATGGCAAACAAAATACTGCACTTGAATAGAAACTGTACATGCTGGAGCATTATGTAATTTTGTTTTACTAGAAGACTTTTGTTTCGCTACCTTCCAGTTGGAGTAAGTTTATCAATAAATTTATTGTTCTTGTTAGTTAGTTTGTTATTTGTTTTCTTACAGTATATAGATTTTCATTTAAATGTTAGCTTTAAGTTGCTCACAATCTAGTAATAATGCAAGAATATCGTTGTTTCAAACTCTTGTTGATAAATATTATAACGGGATTTTTTGTAAGAACCAAAATATGGAGTACATGGCAATTGTGATAACATGACTTACAGCCTTATTAAATATTCCCTAAATCAAAGATTCCATTTTAATAATATGGTCGATCTAAATGTGCTTAATGAAGCAAAGTTTATAATTCGAGTGAATAAAGTAACTTACTCTTACAGAACTTTCCAAACAATATTTTAATAATAAGAACTTACCGACCGTGAAAATCCCGCGATGTTTATCGTAAGTTTCGCCTCCGTCCGTCGAAAGAGTGAATTCAAGTCTGCCAACTTCATAAAAGATCGGTGTAGTGCAACTTGCAGTCCAGTCATTTTCCTTTGTTGCCCTGACAACGTGTTCTCCAAATTTACAATAAACTGGCAAATCTCCAAAGCATGGTCCTGAGACATAAATACGCTGTCCTCCCAGCATGTAGCCAAAGCTGGGATAGACACTTAGTACACCTATTTGGAGAATCACAGATAAAAAAGGTAAAATTAAGAACTATGTAAGTATTGCAGACTTTGAGGAAGATTTCACTGAACGATGTACTGTTTCATGGACAATATCGTACAGGCCATTTTAGCAAACACACTGTGTAACAGGTATCTCTAAATCGTCCCTACCTGCGTGAACGGTATTAAATACAATCAATTAAGGTAAACTGCATAACTAGCTTGTATCATCTCGCAACACAGCATGCTAAGTCTGTCAGACCTTTGACAGTGTGAAAACATCAACTGCAACGTTCGACGGTACAAGTTTCGATGGATACGAACATACTGTCAAGAACTCTTAGAACAAATTTCCAGCCGATGTTACTGCCATGATGTGGACATTCTTCTCAGGACAAAATTTATCTACTTATCCGTGAAAGGTAATAAGACATATATAATTCCGACAAATAGCATAAATTTTCAAAATAGTTTATTATACAATATTTCTCTGCGCACTCACCCTCCGTATTGCATCCGCCATCTTCGATTTCTTTGTCGTCGATTCGGAATATGAGTCGACCTATGACGTCAACGTTACTCCACGTGTCTATGTTCAAGATATCCGCTGTCCTTGAACCATTGACAGTGTGGTAAATGATACCGTCACCGGCGTTGAAACCAACCTATGTTATCGTATAAAACAAAAATTCATAATTGAAACTCTACCGAGCAAAAGATGAATTTCTTTGAAAGTGTTCTTAATGTTAATAATTGTAGACTAGGTATGTATTATTTCAAAATATCTGCATCACTGGAACACACAGAAATAAACCGCAGAAGTCGACACACATTTCTGACGAGTTTTTATTACTTTTTCTTATTTTTCTACGACACGAGAAATTGATTGCAGTGGCAGCTCTCAAAATCTGGATGTATAAACAGTATCTTTACTGGACAAAAATGCTGACTCTCCCCCTCATTTTTCACAACCACGTGACCTTCCCTCTCTCAAACTTTTATCACAGACTATACGGAGGTATTTTGTGAAAGCATAAATACTTTTAACAAAAAGTTATAGAAACTGAAAAAATGATAGTAATCTAGAGTAAAATAAAACTATTTAAAGGTCACTTACACAATTGGCACTCGAATAAAGTAGACAAGAGGTTATATAGCGTCAAAAGAAACGCTTCTAATTTTCCCTTAATGAATTCACTCTGTAATCAGGCGAGAAACTTCTTTATATCGGACGAAGTGTTGTGGATTACTTCAGGCAGCAAACATTTCCTAATTTGTGGCATTATCTCATTATTATACGTTTCCATAGAAGAAGACATAGAAGAAAATAGTCTTTTTGTTTCGTCCGTAAATATAGTATTCATTAATTCAACAGAGAAACGGGAAGTAGGACAATTAATATTGCTTTAACGCACCCTCATCGGAGACGCACGTTGCATACTTGTTCGTATCTAAACAGTCTAAATCTATCCGGTACGATAGAAATATCATAACCTCATCTTCAGATAGATCTAAATAGATGCAGAGGCTCTCACGAAGATGCCAAATATGAACGAGAGTTTGACAAACTGTAAGAAACGAGCGGGCTCTAAAAGCAACCGCTTTATTTGCCATTTTCTTGATTCTGAGCAGCCATACAACACTAAGCAGACACATGCATTACAGTGTCTCCACCGTGTGGTGATTGAATTGGTTCGTGCCTGTGTAATTCCAAAACCTTATAGAATGATGTAACAATTGGAGAGGAAAAGCACTCCTTACCTGAGCTGGAGTTCCTCCTAACCCTGTATCTGGGTCGCCGTCACTCGCAGCTCCGGTCGTCCAAGTTACGTTGCCATAGTTATATATTGCGAAGGAATGTCTACCATTAGTCACTAATATACATTGCAAGGTATTTCTCTGCATTTATGAAAATAAAGAAAGAGTTTATGCTGATAAAATTGTATGATTACTGGATCAACAAAACCTGTCATTCGTTTGGCATTTCATCGTGTCTTTGTTACTGATGCTTCGACCACACAGAAACTTAAATACTGTCGTCAACAATGACTTGAGTTATGTCTTAGATTCAGATATCTCACCTTTTTCTGTCCCACAGCAGATGCACCGAAAAAGGCGACACCATCCCAAGTGGCGATCAGCATCCAGGTGGCCGTAAAGCTTCCCTGCCGAGCAAAGACTCTGCGAATCTCCTGCGTCGCTCTGTCCAGCAGTGCGTCACCCGGCTTCGATATTTCTCTGTGGTAGACCTCACCACCGACTCTTGTATCGATGTCAGCCCAGAAGGGCGCCACCATACGTCGATTTCCGTCTAATGGGAATGCTTCGGGTGTAAAATGCGCAACGCTGTCCAAGAAGGATACCATACCATTGTTGTTCACCTATTGAGCGCGAAACAACAAGTACCAAACGACAAACAAATAAAGAAACGTCCCACCACCTTGTCGAAGTATTAAGAACTCTTCTGCAAGATGGTGCATCGTAAAATACATGACGCTACTGCGACGATACAGTCAAACGACAATCTCTTTTAGTACGCAAACATAAAATGACAAAATTGCTAGAATTTACAGATGGCTTTTTATGATCCGTGTATCTTAGATGTAATATAACGAATGCATCTCCACACCATAAAATTACTTTATTCTATCACTTTTTTCAGAGATCAAAACTTTTAATTTCCAAAACAGCTTTCTTTCATCGTGAATTTATTAAAATGAACTCATTTATGATCGAATGATTATAACAGAAAGATTTCTTTAAAAGGGAGTGTTCTGTCATCAGTGACATTTTAAATTGTAAGGCTTACCCAAAGAGAGTCGTGATTCTGATCGAAGAACGGAAACGGAATGGCAATGAATATTTCATCTGAGCTACCGTCATCATTTTTCTCGTTTAGATCATCGCCGACTTCTTGACCATATGGAAACATCAAATCTGCAAGTTAAGAGCGAAAACCAATCAATAATACTTGTACATATTCCATTAACAAACTTGCTAGGTTTTGATGATTGGTTCGCCATGGCATATTGTCTTTGTCCTTGGTTCTTCGAATGAGAGAACACTCAAATCAAATATGCAATGTCAGTTGATATTAAGTCTTGATTTCGGCTTGGTAACTTGTAATATTAGGTAAGGTTATCTTTCATTAGTTTCAAGGGGTGGACGGGTATTTCTCAGTAAAGCTACTTCCCACAGATTCTGTTTGACGTGCCTACAGCGATGAGACAGGGCTACATTTGAAACACTCAGTGACCATACTGTCGGTTTGCTCAAAACCACAAGTATACTTACCGTCAAAGCACGGGTTATAGGTAGAGATGGAATCACCGATAGCAACAGCGTATGACATCATCAGATTACAGTCATCTCGAATCCTGGATTTCATCCCTGCAATCAAAATATCACTTTTTAGTTACAATGTACTTTTAATTACTTAACAATAAGTAGTTTTTCAGTTTAAAATCGGCTTAAGTTCTGAAGCCGCTTTTTTGCAATCCATCATTGAGACCCTGGCTTCACCATATATTTCATAAAATTTATGAGATTGTCTTTAATAGTTCATAACTGATTGTATCTGAATATTTGAATTTCAATCATCCAATGGGGAGACATGATGCATCGGAAACTCGTCAGCCGTCATCGTGATCATAAAATGTGACGTTTTACGCCAGGAACGGTATCCTTCATAATAATGAAAAGCTATTCACAACCCTCCAATATGATTGGCGGGTACAATCTCCTGACAAACTGAGCGCCATGACCCATTGCGGGGATTTATTGCAATTCTCACAGACAAATAATCACACTTACTGGTGTCGGTTGCTTTGACAAAAACCGGATCATCTGTATACGTCACGCATTTCTGTACCCAATTCTTATCCACGTCATTGACTTCATCCCAAAAATCATCTGTTGCGTACCTCGTGAAATGTGAGTCTACAAATGCAGTCTTCATTTCCACCGGATAGGAGGTGAAGTTATTGACACGAGACATTGTTTCTTCGATGTAATAAAGTAAGTCTGCCTGCAAATTACATGTAAAAATTGATTAAAGGACTCAGAATTATATCTTTGTTGTATTAACATTTTAGCCAGCAACAGCCGAATTGAAAAGGGTGATGCTTTCCTTTGTGTGTTCGGCATGTGATTTTTATTTTCATTCTTCATATTTATATTATGTTATCAATATGGATTTGAACGGATGGAGGGATAAGAAAGTATCAGCAATATTGTTATAAAGAGCTTTATCCTCGAGCTCAGCAAAACTAGGCGGACCTGAATACTGTGCGGGCAAATATATTTCAATCAAAGTGGTTTAACTGTTTATTTTGCTACTCAAACCTCACCTCCTTGAGTGAATGGGTTTATCAAAGTAGAGGGACCGAGGGCCTTGTGAGTTTTAATGCTTTTAGAATTTCCCCGAGGAGATCAATGTCATGTGATAGTTTACATTTCACCTTTGATAACGGAACTTACCGACGCATCGGAAGAAATTATCGATTTAATATTAAGAGCTTCTGCAAAATTCTTTTTTCCTGTGGTATTTTAAAAATATTTGTGTTGTTATGTACCATTTTCTACGCGCAGGCGTTCTACTCTGTCAAACACCATGATTAGATTCAGCTTGACGATCAGCGGCATCAAGCTTGACATGGAAGTAGAAAGCTTAAAAAGTAAGAACAAAATTGAAATATCCCCTTCTCGAAGTAGAGCGAAATTTCTAGAGATGTAATGCAGATTATGTCCATGTTGATCGTTACATTCTATGATCAATCTTACTGCAGGCAGGGCAATGTGATGAGTATGCTTGGTTTACGAAATTAAGTATCTACCACCCCTGGCTACCTGATCGAACTGCCCGGCATACTATAACTAGTGGTGTATCATCAGAAGCGATCGTTTTCCTTCTAACATCATTGTAGGGCGTATCACGAGATGAGAAAGTAAATTAAGATACATGAATGACCTTCGAGTCAGCTGATTACTTCACAAAAAAGGTATTATTGTTTCGTTTTGGTAGATGTTCTTCTTTTTTTCAGTAGCCGATCGTTTGGCTAAATCTATAAACTCACGTCGTTTATTTGAGTTAAAGTCTTTCGGGATGAGGCCAAATGAAAAAAAAATATATGTATGTTTTCGATAAGCCGACCTACCCTAGAAAAAATTCGCCTACCACAGACATTTGTTTCGAATTTTCAAACATTTTGATTAAATTCTCAAAATTTGACGAGTCGCAGCCAACAAAAATATAAATTAAAAAAATTCCTTTCGATCATTTGGCCCCACAAGCACAACAATTATGGAAAAATACAATACACCATAAACTAAAGGGTAAACTTTAACCTAGAGAGCCTGTTGTTATAGTTATGTTGCCATGCTTAATGCTAGAGCGCCCAATGATTTCATGCTCAACGGTCGATGGCTTTGAGTTTACACAAAGCCTGTTGTAATGGTAGTCTATTGTATTGATACTTCCTGGTCGTTTAAATTTTAACTCAGTGACGTCAATTCTGTTGCACAAATAACGCTATCGTCTGTTCAATTCTACATTTTATGATGTAGTTCAAATGCAAATGAAGTGCCATTTCTTTAGAAAATATGAGAAGGAAACATCAATATCCAAAGTCTGAATGAGTAAAAATGTATGGTCATGTAAACTAGTTTTCTCACAAGTAAGTTGTCATATTAAACCTCATAACAATAAATAAGCACGGTGATCTGCTTTTACTCTTTCTAAATTTAAATTTGGTTTTTATGGTGAAAAAATTGCAAATACGAATATCCAGCATCGTAAAGGCAAGTTTCTATCGATTGCAAAGCTGTATATTTGTGTACATTGTTTGACATGTTACACTTATACAGATTGCTGAAAGCAATCCTCTTTGAGTTTAAATTAAGGTGTTTTAAATGCAGAATAGAAACTTACTTCGAACAATGCATCGATCTGACTATCCGATAACGATGTCCGATTTGTTGAAACTTGGCGGTAGTCGACGCCAGGTAGAGCATCTTCAAAGATGTCTCGCGAATTAGTCCGACCGCTGAATCGAAATCGTAGACCAATTACGAACTCAGTATCAGTCCCTCTGGGGTCAGCAACGACTTCTTCAAGCCAATACCTTCTGGGTTCCCTTTCTGATATGTAATCCCTGATGTGGTTAACCTGATCTACCGGTATACCTGCAAAAGCAAGCAATCGAGAATCACAAATTTTTGGAGCTAAATGTTTTTCAGAAAAAAAAACAAAATCTTTGAGATATTTTATATCAAACATTATGTCATCTTCCTAATAGAGTGTCGACAGTTCGTGAACTCATTTCCATAAGATTCATGAGATTTACATTCACATCGGAGGACGAATTAACGTTGAAATCCCGTTAAATTATAGTTTTATTGACTTTCAGATTTTTCTACTTACTAATAAATGATCTATTTGTTAACAGCAACTTTCTAAATATCATCTGTAAACTGTATAAAAATGAAGAAAACTGCGGGTTTTTTTAAACTTTATGTACTGATGTGGACGTTTGGCGTTAAAGGGAAACAGTCGTCGGAACTGCGCCTTTGCGAGTTTCTTGTTTACAAACATTGTACTTCCTACACGATATCTTGATGCACCTCATCATCATAGATGCAACATTTATATGATGTAGATCGTGACAGACATGTTTCAACTTTCATCAATCACCATCGTACCTTGGATAGAGTGTTTACATTGGTCGTATGGGTCTCATACGACCTTTAAGCGCAGTTCCGACAACTGTATCCCTTTAAGGTTGCCAATGTATCATTAACTACATTTAAGCCTGTTTTAAAATTAAGGTAGTATGCGCCTCAAAAGTGAAAGACTTCAACTTTAGCTCAAATGTTCTTCAAGGAATCATAACATCGTTCACTTTAAAAATCAAGGATACAAATCCGGGGTCACTGTGCAGAGAAACATATTACCCAAGATTTACTGTTATTTGAAATTCAAAATGGCCGCCGTCCCTGTATTAACTCTAACGAGCTCGAGGAAAATAAAATTTTCGACTCTCAAAAAAACTAAAACGGTGAAAGTTTTTCTGACTCAAAGAGCTTCAAAATGAACCCCAGCAAGTGGATCAAAAAAGAATTGAAAAAGTTTTGAGAGTCTAAATATCTGTCCCAAGGCGCATTCTACCTTAAGTTTGATAGGGCTGTAATAGATACCTTAAAATGGCTTGCACCAGTTATAAATTGCTTAAATTTCTTCTAACAATTACTGACGACTGATAATCGAAGTTTTCTCATCATGTCAGACTATTATTGTCATCTTTCACCATTATTGCCAGTAAAAACTGTTTCGAATACAAAACAACGAATTGAATGAACGTCGTTGAAGCATCACAAGGCGGAAGTAAAATGACCTGATATTACAACAAAATTACATCAACAAATTGTCGCCTAAAATGAAATTGTCTTTTTCCTATTGTGGATAAACACTAGATTTTGGGGGTAAGTATTGACAGGAATGTTTTATCCGTCGCTTGAAGAACAGGAAAACAAGAAAAGCAAAGTATATAAGTAAAAGGCCGCCAGTGTGTGCTCGCAAGAGACGAAATGTACGTCTTTAAGGAAGAAACTATTTTACAGTCCCTGTAGTTTGGGTTGTTAGTTTCCGCTTTACACTTACCAGATCCAAGGTTTAGCAGGAAAAGCAGCAAGACAACAAAGTTACAGAATCCAGCAACTTTGTCAGCCATCGTTATGGTCACTTGTTTCAGGACCAGCAGATCAAGGAAGTAAAGCCGTGTTTGACATATCTCGATGCACCTGTATGTAGACTGTGTTGGTAGACTGTTCAGCTGAGCAGTGTTGGTATGTCACTTTTATTGTGTGTATGTTTGCTTGTTTGTTTATGTAAATTATGAAGGACCATGCGACTTTTGACACATGATGCTATAGACCTTTTCCTGGTTATCCCACAATGCATTCCTGTGGTTATATCAAACACCGTATACACACTTAAAACAACAAGAACATGCTGATTTTGTGTTGTACGGTGGATAGTTATGCAAGAATGACACAATTTTGCAATGCCAAAAAATGCCTCGAGCATTTACACCCGTGGCCACTTTAGTGTTGATCAAGGCTACTTGATACAGACAGAAATTCTGCTTGTACAAAGGCAAAACTAGCTCTGTCTGGGGTTGTAAATAAGAGTTTACGATTGGCACCCTGTGTTCAAGATTGAGATACAATGTAACACTACCATGCACTGGTCCATGTACAAGTCTTGTTTATTTCGATTTCCCCAGACACACTGTCTGCATGGGACATACAATTTTACTTGATGCTATAGCAGTGAGCTCATAAAAGTGTGTTCCCTCAATAAGCTAAGTATTGCGTAGAAGCTTTAATGAATGGAAGTGGTATCTTATGTCTCAATTTTCAACACAGAGTGCCAATCGTTAGCTCTCATTTACAACCCTTGGCAGGGTCTGTTTTGTCTTTATACAAGCAGAATTTCTGTCTGTATCAAGTAGCCTTGATCAACACTAAAGTGGCCACGGGTGTATATTCATGGGTGACCAAAATATAGGGTCTTGGTGTACCCTGCCATAGCGCTCTATGAGTAACATACCCTGCGTGTACCGTACCGTGTACGTTCTATGAGTATCGTACGCTTTGTATACCCTGGCGTGCACTGCATCATGGAACCGGTAAAAGAACTATTGAAGTGATTTATGATATCAACTTAATAATCTTTGTTACCAATCAAAATGTTATGTCGTCTGTCATTGCGAATGGATTTCAACAAATTAAAATCGCGTGATAGATAAAGTACGCAGAGGACTTTAATCGAACAGAAAATCGAAAACCTCAAGTGCTGAATGCTTTTTTAGGAATGCCTATCCTCAGACCTCTGCTGTGATGTAAATGTCAACTTCCTTCCTTTTTACTACCTACAACGATATAAATTTTCAATTAACAAGTCGACGGTACGTTTGATCAAAATAATGTACAGGATTCCAGTTCAAGTATAATTTTTATACTGACACAAGTAAAAAATTAGACTAACAAACTTTAACAAAAGATTGTCATGATGTATAAATTCTGTCAAACATCATCATGTGAATCTTATCTGCGATGCAATTGTAATTTTGGCGTCGCAGTCACTATTGCAAAACAATCTTTGTGTTCTTTTTCATCAGCGTCCTGAGTATGGCATGTACATATTACACCAAACTTAATGACCCATATGCATCAGTTTGCATTTACCAGCAAACAGACACTCAAAGTGATTACATTGACGTGTCATAAAATACCGCGCGCTCACTAGCAGTTTGTTACCGTTTTACAAGTTTGACGAGCGGGACCTTGTTTTGAACCTAAAGCCAGCACTGATGATGACCAGTGAAGGAACAGAGAATAAAAGCTGCACTGTGTATTATGATCATTTGACACCCAAAATAAAATGTTTGCCTCGCGTGAGAGGAAAAGTGTGGAACGATGTTGTCAATTAATCAATCAATAAAAGGGATTTCTTTAGCCAATAGTGTTCAATGGCGCTTTTCAGAGTCAAGAGTTGTTCAGTATGTTCTACTAAAAAGAAAAGTGTTGATGTTCTCCTTAAATGCATCAAGAGTGGGTGACTGACGTACTGGACATTGTTCTAGGTGAGGGGGCAAAGTGTGTGACAAAGCACGATTTTGTCATTAGATCGAAGAACTCCGGATGAATTTATGAGATGGATGAGGTCCGATATGTAGACAGGAGTACTGCTGTATATTTATAAATGCAGTAATTTTCCAAGAGTATCCAGGTTGCTCTCTCTATGATCGATATCCCATTTTGAAAAAAGTTTTTTTTTTACTTTTGTCTTTTAGACCTATTAAAGAAGTAAATGTCATTACTTTTATCACATAGTTACTGATTCAACTCATAAACTTGAAAATATAATTACAAGATCAACTCGCCAGAACACGAATATCACAGGAGAACTTAGAAAAAGAAATTTGTAGGGTCCTTCAATTTGTTTCTTGCCGACGATTGGTCGACTCCAGATATACCTGACTCGGTGACCACTTATGCTTATGAGATTAAGTTTCTCAGTAATGATAGTACGAATTTCACCATTTAATTTAATATTTGGGGCAGTGTTCTATTTTACAGCAGTCACTGTAACACCATTAACATTCCGTTGATGTCAAAAGACGCAAATATGCTGACGCACTGACCTAGACAGAAGCAATCTCACACAATGCACCTGAGGTGAAAGGTTTGACGGCTGTGTCTGACAAATGGCAACATAGGAGAAGGGTCAAGCATTTCACAACGTAAATCATAAATCTGACAACCAATTCTCTAGTGCCCTTCACTCTATGCCATGCCATTTGGTGCATAGCAGTGACGAGAGAGAGAGAGAGAGAGAGAGAGAGAGAGAGAGAGAGAGAGAGAGAGAGAGAGAGAGAGGGTAGATCCAAGACGTACCTAAAAACGTTGTGCAAGGTTCACAGACCAACGTGAAATGAGGTTACCGTTCTTGATCCTTGTGATTCCTCCGGCCTGAGAGAAAAAATTTGCACAGCTCAGTTCTGTCCTAAGGTATAGAGTAACCTGGGTGTTTAATGTTGTTGTTGTTTGCAGGTGTATTGACGAACTTGTGCTCCTATGTAGTTGACGTACTTGTCTGAAGGCTTTCAACACACGTGTTTAGCATTGCATGATTGATTGCCAAACGATGAACTACGACATCAAACAATCCTCTGCAAAGTTTCAGGTCACGGTAGCATGCGCCTTGAAAGTGAAAGACTTCAACTTGTGTTCAAACTTTCCCAGGGGAATCCTACACCATACTACAATAGTTTTTCAAAATCAAGAATAAAAAGCAGGGTTCACCGACCGTCCACATTATGCTGCTAGAGAAACAAATCACCGAAGATTTACCGATATTTGAAAGTCAAAATGGCCGCCACCCCTGTGTTAACTCTGTTGAGAAGTATTTAAGACGGGTTATAACCTTGTCATTGTTATAAATGAATGTAAAACATGTTCTGTCCTTTACACCTTTCACAATGCAGGGAGAGATAAGAGCAGTCTTTGAACTGGGTCTTCACATTATCCTAATATTATTGTAATTCTCTCGTGTCTGTCAAACTGAAAAGAACTTGAACCTCACCTAAACACCTTTTGACACATAAGTTGAATTACATGGCAGAAACCATTCCCTTACCTCGACACTCTGGTTGAACGCCATTCGACAATCTCTTTCATTGCCAACTTTGATATTTTTGTTTAGCACCATGACAGTGACAGGCCCGTTGCCATGATAAGCTTATTTTTGTAATGTGCCACTGTATTCTTATCCTGAAACTTTGGCTGAGTGACTCTTAAAGACGCTCCTTTCCAATTCCTATCTTGACACTCTGATTCCAAACGTGGCACTCCTTGAACCAGATATTTACATTTACTCTCTTATTGAATATCTCTATAGAAATAGCATTTTACTTTCGCAACTTGGTAATACTGTTGTGTACAAAGATATTCATCAGCTTTGTAGATAAACTGTCTATAAAGAATTTCTATAACAAGCAAGAATATAAAATACGACCCAAACAATATAAACATCTTTAGGACAAGGAGACCTATGCCAAATTACCACGCGATCTAACCACAGTTTACAAGAGAAAACTGGTCAAGATTGCAGGTTGATACAGCATTATAAGTGGTTGAACAAAACTCGATACGGAATCGCTATGAGTGTGGAGTTTCTGGATGTTGAGTTAAACACCATATATTTTGTGTATGACAGTCAGTGCTATAGGCAAACACATGGCGCTTAAATGGGAAGTCCATGGCCAGTTTAGCCCATTGTGGCCAACTTCTATGGAGTTCTTTGAGGAGTTAACACTTACTACAACAATTAGACCGCGGATTTGGAATTGAAATGTGGATGATACTTTCACGGTGATGAAAAGGGATAATGTTACGACCTTCACAGATCATACCAACACACAAGACGAGGTGGAGAAGATATTGGAACATAAAGAATTTGACGAAGCACTAGCTGCTTGCGGTTATTCGAAATAGGCACTGACACAACATCAGCATGTGATCGCTTCATCCTCCGAAACTGGAGATTGTTATAAAATCAAGAAACCGACGAAAAGCATGGCGACATTTGCCCTAGACATTTATCTCTGAGAAACTATACAGAATTTACAGGAAAACACAGCATTTACGTTGCTTTCAAACCTCATCGAACTAAGCGGCATCTTCTTGTTCCTCCATAAAGAAGGCTAGAACAACGATGTGGTATAATATACAGGAGATTCCGTGTAAGGATAGGTGAGACAGGTCAAAATTGACGAACACTGGAAATCTGTTAGAGATAAGACAATTTTATCCGCCTTATTCAAACGCGCATAACAATTTCATCACCATTAAGATGACTTGCTGAGGAAGATCAGAGAATTGACTAACATGAGACGTCACGTTCCGCATATAAATATTATGAGATCATCATATTTACAATCAGTTGATCACATCGCCATCTAGTGGTCAGCTATAAATATTACATTCCTGCTTTCCTTTTTTGTCATTCTGATGAAGATCATCGTCGAGAGATCGAAAGCTTTTTTATCACTTGAGTTATAGAAACTCCCTATTGACAGTTATACAGTTGTTTACGTTGACAATCTGCAGAAATACTACTGAATGTAGCAATTCCCCCTGCCTCTCTGCATTCGTGCTACCATTGGCCGGTGTTGGTAGAAAACAACAGCTAATAACCTGACTGACAAATTTCTGTATTAAATTTATATTGGCCGTTTGTTCATTAAGTTTTTTGCCTGATAAATGGACTTTACATATAATTACTACAATCACAATTCTGAATTACTTTATCAACGGTGTGGAGACACTTCACACTTTGGCTGGTAATATCGTTACTAGAAATAACTAAGTAAGTTAACCGGTCGACTACATGTTCCCGTTGAGTGGTATACTTGTTTGAAAGCCTGTTTTCTACCTGCTTTCAAACTGCAAAATGTTAATCAGCGAAAAATTTTAGGCAAGTAACTTTTTACAGTGTCTTCCAAAATGCTTCGTGTTTGTGCTACTGTTTCCTTCGACATCATAGTCACACGTTAAACTTCACTGCTCCTTCTTATTTGTAAGAACTTTCGTTTTGTGGCAAAAATCGACGCTTCGGTAGAATAGACAACAGAAATCTGCGAACACGAATGTTTTTGTATACTGCCAAAGCCATGTATTTAATCAGACTTACTTTGTCTAATACATGATGTCAACGCTATAAAAATAATGCCTGTTTCTCCCATTTAAAGAGGGCTAATGAGCAGCGTCTCGGAAGCTGTTAGAAAACAGGTCGACTGAAACTCAGTGTTCTTATTGATTATTTCCAAACACAGTCAATTGGGTAGACAATAGCCCTGGTTACTGTAAATAATGACAATCTACTCATCAGATGTAACCTTCCGAGCCGTTGCAAATTATGACTAAAAAAAAAAATCTGCCATGTTTTTAAAATGTTTAAAACATCCTTATTATTGTCCGTATTATAATTTGACTGTGTGTCATTCATTTTCATCAACCAATCACCGTTGTGTCATTCATTTTCATCAACCATTCACGCTGTGTGTATTCATTTTATTAACCAATCACGCTATACATTTAGCAATACGAGCTGGGATTAGTCGGCGCCCCGTGATAGGTATGTGTACTTGTCTGGATATACCTGATGATTAATCATATTTGCCCGATATAAGGAAAGACACGTTTCCGGTGGCCTGCCCTATTTATACCTCGATAATAAATATTTTTCAAAAAAAAATTGTTACGTGCGATTAAGAAATTTATTCACGTTTCCTTGTGTCACATGAGAAAAAAGAAAATTTACAATCAACCCTGATTATTGGACACCGAAATGGATTAAACCGCTAACATCGTATCATATCATGCCATGTCATATGATATGATATCGTATTGTATCATATCATATAGTATTATCAAATCGATTGGAAACGGCGTTCCATAAGTAAATTGCATGTGTGTACAGAGTTTCTCAAATTTGGTTTGGTCCTAAAATGTGGTGTGATGGTAACCAAGGGCACTACGTGCACTGGGATGACAATCGCCCTGTAGCCATACGTTTATGAAACCTGCGCCATATATCGTAGAGGATGGAGCTGTATAGGGATGAAGTTTCACACAACCTTTGACGTGCAGGAGACAGTTTTGACTGTGGGTAGAGTAAAACACACTAATTAACATACAATTCGAGGAAAACAACGACTGAAAGCAAACCATTTCGACGACGGAATCTTCTTTTGTTAGTCAACTGCTGACAGCCATCGTAACACGTTGTCAGTCTGAGATGATATAATGCATTAAGAGAGCATGCAACAGGTGGTAGTAGCGTGATTGGCCGCTAACCCTGCATCCCCGTCATTTCTGTTTGATAAGCTCATCGTGGGAGGGAAATACAAATGAGGTTCCAAACAGATAGAGGGGCTTAGGAAAAACGATCAGTTCTTGCAAGCTTTAGATTTCATCAAGATTTTGAATCTTCTCGGATTAAGAAGACAGACACCAACAAAGTGCACGTGAGTACATTGCGATACACTCATTTTTTTCGAAAATGGTTGGTGTTAGTTGCACATACGTTAGGGTTAGGCATACAAAGAGTGTAGCGACAGATGGTGGCCATATCCGTATTCTATATTCATCGTTACATTGTAGTATCATGCAGACGACCGGCGAATTTGGTTTTAATTTGCGTTACAGAGCAGAATTTTTAGAACCATTTGGAATGTCACTAAACTATTGAGCCAAAGCTGTTCAACCTCATGTAACATATATTTACTGATATATATTTCGTGGCAACACAAATGCCGCTTCTCTAAGATTTAATATCGCTGGTTAAGCACACTGTTCATTATCCTCGGGCCTAAAAGTAGGAAAACATCAATTTAATGATTAGTGATGGGATGAACTGTTCGGAACAATCAAAGTAAGTGTCCTTGCTCCGTCAACACGTTAAGGGTAACATTTCAAATATCATAGTGCCATGTCACGTTACCGAAAAAAAAGTTAATAGTAAAGCAATAAATTATCATCCAGAAAAGTACTGAAATTGACAATATATACACAGAAGCTATCTTTAATAGGGCCTATTCAAAAATAATCGTCAGAAATTAAAATTGACGTATCGTGTTTTCTCTTTTAGATAATTGATTTCAACAAGTGATTACATATTACTTGTACGTTTTCTGCCAGACATGTCGAAGCTAAGCGTGAAGATATTTAATATTCGCCCACTGTTTGTTGTGGTAATGCTCGATAAATCCCGGCAGTCATATTTATCTAACGTCATCCTGTACCGAAACAATTGCAGCACCATGGAAACGAGCGGATTTAATCCAAAACAACGAACGCGGCGATGTAGGCTGTTCAACATGTTCAACATTTTGCTCAGTTTGGCGATATCGATATCGGTTTTAGGATTGTGCTCGTCCTTTGTCAGAATAAACTTAAAAAATGATCGTAAAATCACATCAGACGAGAACTTGGCACGAGAAGTGGCATCCCTATCTTCCAGGGATTCGTCAGTAGTTACACCGAAAACGAATTTACCAATTGACGTCGAAAGCGCGAGAAGAATAAACAGAGTAATCTATAACAGGGTTTCGAAATGTGGCAGTCGTACTATGATGGCAGTCGTCGAGAGGGTTTCTATTCGGAATAATTTTGCCCACGTAAAAAGCAAGGAGTACCGCAGCAGGACTGTAAGCGAGGACGAAGAAGTTGAACTCCTTTCCGAAATCATGAATATCACAGAGCCATTCCTCTACAATAGACACTTAGATTTCATTGATTTTGAAAAACACGGTATCGAGGACGCACCGATGTACATAAACTTGATAAGGGATCCCGTAGAGCGAAAAATATCACTATTTCACTACCTCCGATTTGGGGATATGCAACACATGCGTGAAACGAGCAAGCGGAACGTCAACGTGACATTTGAAGAATGTGTTCTCGGCATGCACGACGAATGCAGCGGCGGCAAGATCACAATTATTCCGTACTTCTGTGGACAGTCTGATCGGTGTCGAGAAGATGTTGAATGGGCGTTAGAAACTGCCAAACGAAACGTCGTGGAAAAGTACGTTTTTGTTGGAATAATGGAAGACTTTGAAAGATCCTTGCGCATTTTTCAGTACCTTATGCCACAGTTTTTCCGATCAGCACCAAAGGCTTACAAGATTATCAAGAGGAAAAACGTTATGTCGAAATTCAAATCTGTCTCTCGGAAGGAATCACCAGAGACTGTCAAAGAAATCATGAGGGGAAGGATGTACCTGGATTATGGATTTTACAATTTATCAAAGAAAGAATGCTATTAATTGAAAAGCAAATGGAAATGACGGCTATCACAAAAATACAGAGCTGCAAATGTGACATATGCAATTCCAAAATTTCGAAATATCTCTCCAGTTACACAACTCCGAAAAGGTACCACTCTGTTACGAGGAAATGACAGTAGTTATAGTGCAGTACCCCACTCCCGTACAACTTTATTTCTCTCAGATGGAGTCATGGTAGCAGGATTATTGTTCAATTACGGCAGGGGTGCAAATTAATGGTATTCACTCACCCAAAGACAGCAAATCCTTGCCTTTTTATCGGGAACCGGTTGACAAATTGAATACCACCATATTGTGTCATGAAACGAATCCACAGTTTACATCTGAATTGACTGTATTAAGCCCAAGCTGGCCACCAGACTTTTACTAGAAACAGTCTGTGATTTTGTAAAACCATGCATATGGCACCGTCAAGTAAAATGCGGAACAGACATTTCAGTTTGTCTGGATAAGTTACGAATGATAATACAGTATGCTTACTGTACGAGTTTTTATCTTGTCACCTCATCATTGGCAGATTCAAATGTTGTTCAAGTATGGTCTATTTTCCAATTCTAAATTGTACGCACACTAAATATCTCTGGCAATACAAATGTGCCATCATGTATCATAACGGTACTATTCTCCCGGAATTTCGGCATGTGATTGACTTACGGCAAGGAATTGCATTTCTCGTGATCTGGTACATCCCTAGATTCTCTCACAGCCCCTCGTCCGCTACGCTGAGCCTCAACCATATGGTCTTTCTAGCAACCAAGGCTCACCGAGCCAGCAGGATTATAGCGTAGCGGAACTTCGCCCGGCTCAACTGCTTAGGGCGGTACTATGGCTGCTATGGTCTGAGGTGAAGCCGGTGAGGGCCTGTGACAGAGTCTAGAACTTTTTTTTTTTTTTTTTTTGAAACGGCTTGGGGGAGGGGATCCTGGGGGACAGGTAACTGTGCGAGCCCAGGTGGAAACAACGTACATGTAGGAACGTTAGGTGACAGAACACAGACGTGAAACACGACGAGACATGTAACGTGTGAGTCATAATGCAATGGAATGAGGCTGACTTGCAATGACGAATAGGCAGCCGTTTAAAAAGTGTTTGAGTGTGCACCCAGTGAGTCTAGAACATCCCTACTCGAATTGAGTAGTGCGCCCTCTACAGCCTAGAACGATCATCTTGATCATTTTTCACGGGTGTTTTGTTAATATCAATTGCTGGAATGCACTGTTGTTGTTTACTTTTGAATTCTGGTGCGGACTAAAATTAAAGTAAATCTAGTTGGTCTCTACACGTACACATTGAATTTGGTTGCTGCACGGTCCCCTCGTTGGCTATTCAGCTCTGGGACTATTCGCCCCATAGACGAGTGTATACAGAAGCGAGAAACAATGATTTCTCGCCTATACACTCGTCTATGGGGCGAATAGTCCCAGAGCTGAATAGCCCTCCAAACGACTGTGGTCGCTGGAAACAACAGCTGTCGTCCTTTACATGATGAAGCGATGCATTCTTATGTACGCTACTGATAAATTGTTGTGAAGTATAAGTTATACTGAAGTATACAGTGTTTGAAATGCTAGAGCTTCGGATTGATTTCTAACTTACGTTATATAACTTTGTGAAAAAGACCACTCCACCAAACGGTATCAAAAGCTGGATAAATATTTACACTGCACATAAAAATAATGCTATGGCGTTCAACATATAGATAACTGGTTATTTTACAGTTAACGGCACCAATGATTTTGACGATGAGATACAGCTGGATATTGATACACTACCTAATTAGGTTTGTCAGTTTGCTCTCAAATTTACCCTTTTAGTGGTCAACTTTTACAACTTTGCGCCAACATCAGACAGACTAAAACAGCAGGTGACGCAGCAAGATGTCTGTAAACTAATTTACTATGTAGTATGTTTATATCTTTACAGCAGCTATCAGTTCAATTTCAGCAGCTATCAGTTCAATGGTGACACACACAGAGACTGGTTGCCAAGTTTACAAGCAGTTCAAATTCACGGAGAGGTGGTAAAAGAACGACCTTACTGCAAATTTAGACTCAGAGGACAGTGTTCTTTGTAGTTGAATATCAATAAAGTTCATGACTTCAAAAATAATAGAGTGATGTGTAAAATGAACAAACTTTACTTTGGTTATCAACAAATGAATGACACCACATTTCTCAATGAGCTGACATCGGGCCTACTTCAGTACGAAGTCAGGAGGTGTTTGCATAAGCGCCTTTGAAATTGAGGAGAGGGAGGGAAGGGTTTCTTCGGTACATACCCCATGAACCAGTAAATTCTGCCGTATCTCACGCCCATAAATGCTTGGTTTTACACTTTTGTAGTATTCAATATGCTCCAGAACATTTGCAGTCAGTTTTTTTACCGATGTTCCAGATGATTTGCCTGGCAGGAAACTGCCAGTTTTCAAGTACCGCAAAACAATGTTGTTGGCCGTTTGCTTTGAAATACCACCACAACGTTTACCAATTTCTGAAAATGACAGACCGTTTAAATACAACTGAACAATCTTCTCTCTCACTTCAGCTGGTGTCGTCCGGGAGCCATCCATGTTGCGTTTTTTGTCTGGTTCAACGTCTGTTTGTACAAATGTACAGATCATTACGCCAGTGAAACTGATAGCTGCTAATTACATGTCAGCGTATGTATACAAAGCCCCACCATGGCTGGCAATACCAGAACATCTCGTTGTCTGAGTTTTATTAGACTAGAAAGTTGCTGACTCAAAGCCCTGACTTCCAGACATTGCTATCGCTACTCAAACATTCTGATTCTTTCAGATCGATTTGTGTTGTTAGTTTTAGATTTTGTTTGAAGTCATGAACTTTATTGATATTCAACTACAAAGAACACTGTCCTCCGAGTCTAAATTTGCAGTAACGTAGTTCTTTTACCACCTATCCGTGAATTTGAACTGCTTGTAAAACTTGGCAACCAGTCTCTGTGTGTGTCACCATTGAAACTGATAGCTGCTGTAAAGATATAAACATACTACATAGTAAATTAGTTTACAGACATCTTGCTGCGTCACCTGCTGTTTTAGTCTGTCTGATGTTGGCGCAAAGTTGTAAAAGTTGACCACTAAAAGGGTAAATTTGAGAGCAAACTGACAAACCTAATAGGTAGTGTATCAATATCCAGCTGTATCTCATCGTCAAAATCATTGGTGCCGTTACTGTAACTTACAGAATGCTGTTGTAAAATTGCTCAATCCATGTTGATAAAAGAACTGATGCCTTACTGGTCTGTATAGTTGAAGAATAAGTTTATGATTTTGAAACGAGCACTGCAAATTCCAAGAGAAGATATAAAGCTTGAATTTGCGTGAGTCTGTGTTCTGTGTCTGTCTATATTGTGTGTGCAAATACATTGCTAAGACAATCCAGAAATTGAATGGTATTAACGAATATTCAATTTATTAGTGATTACCGATAGTATAACACTGGTAAAGTGATGCAAACACTCTGTAGACGATCACAAAACAAGATTTCGCTATCTTTATATACAGTCCTTCACATTTCAACATTTTGTTATATCACAGTTCCTCTATAGAGGGACTGTGGTTATATCTACAATGCACTTATAAGTCTTGTAAAAGTTCGATGGTATAATTCGATGGTAATAAGGTGGCTATCTTCATCGGTTAGACGCTCTGTAAACACAGTAAGCCTAACTGACCAAGGAATATACAACATTTTGTTGCCAGTCATTATTTTATCGAAAGAATTACCTAGTGTCGAATGGTTGTTTTTAAACTTTGGAACCTAAAAATTCACAAAACTCTAACAAATGTATGTGCATTGTAGGCCAATTCCAAACTCACATAAAACACAGTAAATATAATCTTACAAATAAAAGTTACAGGGCTTAAAGCAAAATACATGTAATAACTGAGAGAAAGAAATTCAGTGTTTACATGCATCAATTACTATTCATGATTAATGATAAACGATAGACAGTCTTCAAGAGGGAAGCAGTAGATGCAGACTTCCGTGATAACGACGTCCTTAGCTCTCTAAATTAGTCACGAAAATATCACATCAATATTCATAGCAAGCTAAAAGAAATGGTAACACCACTACTGACACGGCATTCTACCACACAGAGCTATACGACAGAAACATTCGTAAGTGCATGTATTTGTCATATAAAGCTAAATATGTAAAGTCATCGTGAGCAATTTGAAGGACTTGGATGTTGTACTTAGGTTTTAGGTCTTCTTTGTTTCATAATGTTCCTTTTCATTTGGCGATTCGTTGTTTCCACGGCAGGTATGTCTTCACGCATAATTGGTATTTTTCTGGCAGTTGGTTTGGCTTCCACAGGTGCTTCAAACGTCAGTACACCATCTTTAGACAGCTCAGTCGTTAACTTTTCAAGGTCGACGTTGTCTGGTAGCAGATAACGCTGGGTGTACTCCCTGTAGGCTTCGTACCTATCTTCCGCCTTTTCTTCTTGTTTAGCACGGATTTGAAGCCTGTTTCCTTGCAGTGTCACTTCGATATTCTCAGGTTTAAAGAGCTGAGATTGACCGATGCCCGAAATGTGTTGTTGCCTTCGTCTACTGCTACTTTGCTCTCGTTTTCTGTTGTTTTTCTTCGCCTTTCCCTCCAAGCCTTCCTTAACATCATTGCGTTCAGGTGCCGCTTTACTGTATCGGTAATGAGCTGACGACACGATGGACGGACGACTTGTAGAGAAAACACGATCCATGTAGCCCAAGTGTTCATTCAACATTTGCTGCGGCGTCATTTCCATCAAGCCCCTGGAGAACGGATGGTATCTTGAGAACGGGAGAGATGCATTTCAGCCATTATCTCCTGCATTTCTCGCGCCATTTGACGGGCTAAGCGAAATGTTGGTAGCATTCGGACTGGCAACATTTTCACGGAATAGCTAAATATTGTGTCCGCACAGGTAAAACTGTAATATCTCCTCGCAACTACTGACTGCTAGGTCAGCTCCCCCTTTGTCGATATGACGTACATTAGCCAGCTAAATTTCTTTTATACCCTCTTTCTGCCTGACGTAACAAACCTACAAAAATGACGAAACTTCCAGTACTTATTACTCATGTCACCCTCTGAATGAATCCAGAAAGATCGAGAACTATTGTTTGCAATTTCGTAACTCCAGTAACTATACTGCCATGAAGAAGCCGTTGGTAGCGCCATCTACGAGATAGTAGTTACGGCTGACTCGCAGCGTGTTTGCAAGGTATATCTGATTGGTCGATTGTCACTATTCACAGCAACTTAGGGAGTTTATTTGTATTGTTTTAATTATATTGGTAAGATTCAGCCAACCAATTGATAACAGCTTCGAAATCGCTGCAAGTCGCCCAGTAGTTATTCTTTTGTTTTCATGATTTACTTGCACTTCACACACACACACACACACACACACACACACACACACACACACACACACAACACACACACACACACACATCATATTTTTACACATAATCATATAGAGTACCGTCAAAGAATGATCAGGCCTGAATCCATGTGTGATTATCATACATACTTGGTTGAGTTACACATTTCAAGAGTAGGCTTTACGAGGCAAGGACGCACATGTAACATGATTACTGTAATAACGCTCTTTTCATTTTGCTATATTCAACTCACTGATATTCATATCAGTGATGATTTTCAAAAAGTGCTACATGTGTCCAACATGAATTATTTTGACTTGTAGAGTAAATGGTGGTGACCCGCGTTTCACGCTTACTTTCATTGTCGTTCACTTTTGACCGTTTTACACATTGTAGCCTGAAGTCATATTCTGAATCACGCAGCTTTTACGCTGTTATTCAGTTTTTGAAGCATTCCTATAACGTTTATTAAAATAATAATAAATGTTACTGGCTTTGTACAGTGATAATAATTTGCACCGTGTCCGAGTACTATAATGGTTGGTTGCTAAGGAAATGACAGTTTTCAGCTCGGCTTCTCACGGAGATAGTCAAGGTGCGGAACAAACTACTCAGTGTTCGTCTCATCTATATAGCAATTGTTAAAGTAACAGTTTTGCAATACATAATATACGGGCGGTGTTGTCCAAAATAATCTCGATTATATGTACCATGTACCACAGTTTACCTGCACTGGAGCGCACGCGTACTACCGGCATTTGCAAGGCAGCGCAATGCAAAAATTTTGCCTTTTTTATGGTAATGAGTATTTACCAATTTTTGACCCGGGACTATTTTTGTTTGTAAACAAAAAACTGTCGTCTGCAAGTTTTCATTCATATAAGTTCGGAGGCTGTTGCAAGTTATCGGTTACCGTATAATGAATGGACGACCTAATCTTTTCAGTTTTTATTTGTATCGACTATTCAGAAGAATTTCGAGCCTCAAAACGTGAAAAAATGATGTTGCGTTTTCGAAGATCGTTTGTTACTTACGTGTAGATGCACGAATGCAATCGAATGTGAGCAGACCAGCGCAAGCTCTCCGACCACAGCCTGGGAAGGCAAGCAATATTAGTCTAGAAGTTATGAATATGATCAATAAATGTCATGTATTAAACTTTCTTTCTCTACACAAGCCTTACCTACGTCTAGCGTGTCCCTAGCTATCTCTGTATAGTATTTCCAAGAAAACAGTCCATATAAGCTTACCTATTAATTGCCCTCCCTAATCCCCTTCATTAATTTGTTCTGCCGATCACCAAAGTGGGGGCATATCGCCCTGACCAAATAACTGGAGTTGCCAGAGCCTGGAGTTGCCAGTGTAGTATACAAAAGTTTGGGCAACTGGTCTCAGTGCCAAAAAATATGAAGTCAGCGAAAAGTTAAAAACAAACACATAAAATGTTTTATTTCTTAAAACAGCCTTTCACAACAAATATTTCTAACATTGAAAAAACGAGCACAAGCGTAGGTTTGAAACTTGTGCAAACACGGAAAGCTTGCTCCAATTCTGCATGCATATCAAATTAATATCAAACCAGAATTGAAGGACTAAACTGCAGATGACTGCCGCACTAACTGATAGGCTGTTGCGCAGATAGTCTGGTGAACGCCTTGGCCCACAGTAACTCAGCAGCCGAGAAACGCTAGGCGACTTGGGTGCCAGTTTGGGAAAAACTAAGCGTCCAAAACTCCGATCAGGGATACAAGCTTACACAATGTCTTGTTCCGTCGTTATTACAGCAAAGTTCTTTAATGAGCTGGTGAAAGCTTTTAACATGTAATTTTGAGATGGCTTATTTCATGTCTTCTTGCCAAGTTTTCCAATCTTGTAATTCTTTTTGTTTAGCATTTCATTTTATGCCAATGTCACGTATGTGTACACGGCTACATAAACAGGCCTAAATAAATAATAAACGTGCAGGAGTGGTCACATATGGAGGTCAACGTTATAAATCTTACAATGTATCAAAATCTACTTGTAATAATAATAATAATAGTAATAATAATAATATAATAATAATAATATAACGATAACGAAGACGACAACAATTATAAAATATTCGAGATTGTTCAAAAGTGAGATGAAAAAATAACGTTGTTGCCGATCTACGCCTACGCCCATTCCAGCATGTCTACCCTAAATAGTCGACAAGTATTGCACTCTCCGTTATTTGTATCTCCTGAAAACATTTTATATTTTTACGACTTTACAAACTGCAAGTAAGCTGTAATATTGCCATGGTGTCTCAGCTCCGTTCATTAGGAGAAGAGGGCAAAGATACTGTTTAAAGATGATTAAAGTGTCGTCACAAATACCAGGCAAAATCCGTGAAATAATTATCACGAATGTTTAAACGTTATAAAATCGGCATCAATCAAACGATCTTCAAACTCGGCAAATTCCTACGTTTCTGTGAAGGTGCAGTCGTAACAAACAGATAGGTGTGAAAGACCTACAGGCGTTTCCCTCAAACAGGCTTCGTCACGACTGATTCACAAAATACGCAAATGCTTGTCAACTATATCAAATTTATGTCGTAATGCTAAACAATTGCTTAAAAATTACGAATATATTATCTGATTATAGGCGCCCGCACCGCGACCGTACCCGGATCTGCGACAAAGCAATTGGGGAGGGGCCTCTCGATCTCTATTGACAAATAATGAATATTCATGAAGCACTGTCGCTTCCGTCAACTAGAAATTCAGTACTGAGTCACCTTTGTTTGCAGCTGTCAACTGGTCGATAAGCGGCACGTCAGCTCCACCCGTACCCGCCCGCACTCGCCTTAACCTCATTAATAGACATTGATGTATATATCACACCGAGCTTATTTTTAACCATGGCAAGCACAAAACGTCACGTTTTCGCGAATAATTTGTTCAGTAATCGGAAGGGCTTCAAAGTGAGGGCACTGCAAGCGGAGTTCCAAGATATGAAACCCTCCAGCAAGAAAAACAAACCATGCCTGTGATCGCGGAAGATGACTTGTCATGGCGTAAACGGGCATGCCGAGAAACTCAGGATACCGGCAAAATATCCCAAGAAGGTTTATTTGTCACAGAAAACGATTGCAGCCGAGACGAGGACGAAAACAGAGTCTACGGTACGTTGGCAGACGAGGACTGCAGTCGACGCAAGCCGAAGAAGATATTATCAGCATTAACGTACTGTCCGAGGGGTGAAAAATCGTGTCCGAGCCGGAGTCACACAGTTTGAATTTAGGCCATTACTTAGTACTTCAGTCGAGGGTAAGTGGTTTCTAGGAATATTTACTCACCACTTTACTCATTCATACTCGAGAAATTGTACAGCGTAGTCGACCGAACCGTTAAAAAGGCTAGGCGCACAGTGTCGGCAACGAGTAAATTTTACCACATTTCACTAAGGTCAAATTTCCTGAGAATGTAAAATTGCACAACGGAGCTGAGATGTCCCTGTAATTTGTTCTTGACATTCTTTATCGACGGCTTGGCGCAAACATTCAAATTTAATTTGGTCACAAAAATTTATCAAGAGACGATATCACTAAAGCATGGACACACGTATCCGCGTGTAAACACCGGTATGGTGGTATGTTGTGACCGTTGCATGGATGAACGTCTGCCAGGTTCAATTATCTGGTTCACGAACAGGTCTCACAACACCCATTGTTATCTTTCTTTGTGTACACAGGTAAGTCAGACTATTGTTTTGGCGGTTGGCCAAAGACTGTTATTTCGGATAGGCTATTTTACAAAAGAGAAATAAAAGCAAAGGGAGAAAGAGGCGTGACAATTACATTTTTCGTCGGGATAATCATTGAGGCAACTGGCGTGACCACTTGCACTTCTGGTACTGCGGTATAACACTAACACTGCGAATAGCAATATCAAGTCATAGTCCCTCAATACTGCGATCAAGTTCAGTGACCAAAATGATTTTTGCTTAGAGGCAAATCCGACCATCACACTGAACACCTTATAATATAATACCTCAGTATTTCATGAACATTAACATGTAGGGGTAATGTAATCATTATATAATGAATCCCGGATATGCGAAATACCACTTGTAGTAGTGAAGTTGTAGATAGGGCCTACAGGCCCAGTCTAAAATTCTAGGAATGATTAACGATGGTAAATAAAATTTCCAATATTCTTTGAATTACGATATCTCCCATCCTTCCAAATCGTGATCTTCTGATTTGGCTGTATGTCATTTTTATCTTCCCGTGCATTTGAATTATGTCACCATGGGAATCATTTTTACATCATGACAGTTCCTTGATTGGCCGTATAATATCAACACTGTGCAGTGAACTGGCTCACTGTTATGGTTTAATTTGTATCTCATACAGTAGCTTCCGAATTGTGGTCCACTGCATACAGTATAGCTAGCTGATAGTTCCGCTGAATGGAAAGGACATCCGGTCTTTGCTCAATGATACTTTTCTGACGCCCGTGACGCGCCTCCACTGTATTCGATGTACTTGAAAACTGGCGTAGTCTGCCGATACATCTCTCGCTATATATATATTCATTAGATCTTTGTTCAAGTGCTATTTTTTGACGTGAAATTCCATTGAGATTAAATTCCTGAGAGTCAATGGTCGACCTTGCCCGGTGTACGCCCTGGTGTCTCACACAATGACACAAACCAGTACTTTATAATTAAATGCCAATACTTTCTCATTAAAGTTTCCTTCTCAATACCTCCAAGCGAATCTACATTCATTCCACCATGTTCATTTAAGAAAAACCTAAGAAGCACAGAAATTTTGTTTTTCTGTTTTGTTTTTTTTGTTTTGTTTTTGTTTTTGATTAATGTTCAATTCTTACATAACTGAATAACTCAAAACATTGAGATTTTAGACTCAATATAGTTTGACAACCTCACAGAGTGGACATCTAATCTGGTCGTTGATGTTGTCTATGTTGATACATTCATTTATAAATTGGAAAGAAAAAACAAATCTTTTGTTGCTGTCATTACAAACATATTGATGTCATTGAATATTGAGCCACCATGGCTAAAAATGCCAGGTGAGAGAGTTTGAATAGAGCTGAACATTGCAGTGTCTTCATATATATATTATGAACTTTGAAGGGTAAAATGTTCAACTCCATCTGCAATACCTGCCCTTTACTTACATGTAACACCAATGGAAGCCTGTTATGGTTTTCCTGTACATGTATTCACAACAGCAACACGAATATGACTGAAGTAGCAGCAACAACACATTAGTTACTTTTCTTCAATTTTATGAGCAAATAACAACATAAACCAGAACATATATCACGCAGATGACAAAGTTCCCTGTAATAGTATTACAATCAGAGCACAACATTCTGTGCAACCCTTGAATTCGATGAGCCTGCAAAATCCATTTTCACCTGAAAGATTTACTTCACACCTGTAATGATCCCACATCATTCATTGAAATTTAGAAGGAAGCAAACTGCATACAGTGGTTTTTATCATTTAAGTTGATTTCTGTATGCTTTCCTTCATGTCATGCTCAATGAGTATGCACTGCAGGACAGCCCTATTGTGTATAGCAATGCTGACCTGTGTATGGTTCTTGGAGTATATTCAATTGGTTTTGACACAATTATCAATTCATTTATTTTTACCTGGGCGTTTTCTCATGGTTGAATTGAAAAGCACTTTGTACACTCTGAGTATAGCATCAAATAATAGAAGCAAACCAAGTGTTTGATCAAAGCATTGATTTTATTGTATTTGGGCACACCCAAAAGACATACTGACTGTACCCATCAAGGTGAAAACCTTGCTCAGGTTGGACCAAGTGAGTCAGTGTAAGCTGGTTATATCTGCCTTCCTCTGCATTACAGTAGCTGGATACCACACTGGCATGCATGTACACCAACTTTCCAAATAAAAAGGGCTTTAAATTGTAATCCCTGTCTCATGAGGTAATTGACGGAAATTGAGAGGAAATTGAATGTATGTTCAGTCATGAATATGTAATGTAGGAGGTCATTGCCAGGTGGGCTACAGGGCAAAGGTCAAATGAGGTTCTTCTAAGAATTTTTATGAGACATTGCCAGTACCCTATCATCATCCTTTGAAAAAGTGTTAGCTGCATGGATAATCATAAAATGCCACAACTATTCTGATTTGCCAACAGTTTCCATAAAGGTCTACATTAATTTATTTGTGAACAATCAACTCACATGAATTACTTTTACAACAATCCTATTAAAGTCACTATTTTCTTGCCACCTTTCATCAGGTCTGATGTTTGTAGCTCATGAATGGGCAAATGCCAATTTTTGATATATTGAGTGTATCACCTAGGCAGCTGCAGCAAACCCTCAAAACAAATATGAGTGATGTTAAAGCGATGTAGTACTTTACACTAGAAATGACTTTCATGTGATGAAGGATAAACCAGAGAAATTTCTAGACATTCTCATGTTGTCACAAGGAGTAATGATGAATTTCCAAAGACTTGCAGACATATTCAAATATCAATTTCAAAGCTAGAATTGACACTTTAGGTGCTGGTCATAAATACCTTCTTAAACCACAGATAGTACTGTCCATGCTTTAACTTATAAGTTATAAACACCAGCCCAAGTAGTGAATTCATATCACTGCATGGCAAAAATAAATTAGCACATCTATTCATCTTGTAGTGTATCTAAGATTGTACAAATTTTTTAAGCCAAATCGTACAGCTTCTACATTAGGTCATGTTGTTAGGTCATTGATATCTGAAAATCTGTACATTAAATATTTGTTTTTTAGGCCTGTCATGTCCATGGTAAACAAATTTCTATCATAGAGATGTAGAATTCCATTTCTATTTGAATATACACTACATGTGTACATATTGACACAGTAAAAATAGAACTGCAATTATAATCCAAATTATCTACCATTTCAGCACCTTTTACAGGATAATATCCGATCGGTAAAACAAACATGCAAATTTATTCACATAATAGTAAAAAAATATTCTACTTAATTTTGCAAAAAGTTTCGTTGTTCACCAACAGCAAAAGAAATTGCCAAGGGAAAACACTTACACAAATTCCGTATTTTGTAGGGGAAGTTGTTGACCTGTCACAGTTTGTTGCGACAAAACATGTTATTAATGTTCATATTAATATAATTCTCTTCTCTCTTTGGCAGAATGCAAGGAAAGAAGAAATTGGTAAAATAATCATTTACACAACGAGTATGAGTATTATCAGAGGTACCTATGAAAAATGCCAATTTGTAAAGAAACTCTTCCAAAACCACAGAGTGAAATTTGAAGAAAGAGATATTTACTTGAACAAACACAACCAGAAAGATTTACAAGAGAGGCTTGGTAAAGACTCTCCTTTGACAGTACCTCAAGTTGTTATAGATGGTGAAATATTAGGGGTAAGTTTCCTCTTTTACTTAAAAAAAAAGGAATTTTAAGAACTTGCAATGAATTTTCAAAAACATTTGTGTATGATGGTGTTAGCAGTTAGATAATATTGCCAGGTGATGGACAATTGTATATGATACATACAATGATAGCCAGTTGTTGCATACACATAGTGTCATATGCTTGTTGATCTTGAGTGTTTGCACAGAAACTGTATGCCAATGGCGTACAAGCACACCAAACATACTGAGCTCTGCAATCCATCACAATATAGGGAGCTTGGAATCCAGTAATCTCTTCAGTACTCCTTTCACAAAGTCATTGAAACAGCCAGGGTGATCGGTTTAGTTCCCCTTTGAATGGCAATTAAGTGAATGCCAAGATCAGAAAGGAGAAACTTTGTTGGAAAAAGATTTGATCAGAAATTAAAAATAGAGTTGAAATCATTTGTAAACAGGAATTGCCTACGTGATAAGTTTCTGTGTATAAGACTGTACTTTATGTTGAATGGATCAAATTGTCAACAATAACATGTGGTTGACAGGCACTTAAGTTGTCAACAAATAGTCTGTAAAGCGATACAAGCTGACCAGTGTTAATAATAACATGCAAAATGTCTGCTGAAGTAAAACGCTGGAATTGTTCCAATATCCATCGATGTAGGCATCTTGATTATAGCACTGTATTGGCAATAAAGTCTCTCTTATGTTTCCAAGGTAGTCTTACAGATCATGTATATGATACATCTTTCAGTAGTGGGGTATTTACCGCTATGAGGACTGAGGGTTTTGAATTTCACCGGCAAGCTTGTCAACATGCACAATCTTCCCCCAAGAGACATTTCACACATTCTGTATGTCTGTAACGGCCCCAGTGGTCCTGACGTATCAAAGTTAATACCTATTATCTGATCAAATAGCAACCACTGGAACTTTTCATCTCAAATCACAAACATGTACTTCCAACTGTCAACAAAGACAGTAATGCTATATTAGTTTAAACAGTAAAGTGGCATTGCAATATTATATGATACTGATTTGAAGTTTTACCAATTCCTATATATGAACAGTCTGTGATTGATCTTGAATCTTCTCAGATACTATCTTGTAATAGCACTCATTACAGAAACTTAGGATAACAAGAGTGCAGATCCTATTATAGATAGAATCTGCATACAACACCTTTAGCAAATAGAATTTAACATTATGAAAAATAGATAAATCTCTCTTTAATTATGCACATTGATTTAAGAAAACTTAGTATGACGTTGTGAAAAAGTACATGCTACAGCCATCAGGTTGTTTATGTATTGCGTTTTAAGTTAATTCACAGTCACTCAATGGAGAGATGAAAGGTATATTATTGCAATGGTGGAAATTTGTGATTTTGCAAAAACCATAGTCTAAGAGTTGTTGTTCTCATACATGTACGTTTACAAGAGATCAAAAAATGTCAATTCCTTATCACCTGAAAGTGTTGTATTATGAGAATGGGAAATTGGTGCGAGCAATTTGTTGTAGATGTTCATCTACGTCACAGAAATTTGATACAAGTGAAGAAATAAGTAATTTGTGAGCGGATCATCGTCATCGTGATGTGCAAAGACAGGAAGTGGATGTTTAAACGACTTTTCATCATCAATAATGATAACTGCGTGACGTATATAGTCAGTACTACCTGCTGAGTCAGTGATAACAGTATATTGCTAAATTTGGCTTTTAGAACATCCAAAATCATGTCAGTAAAAATTAGATTATTACTTGATTTTACTTCCCTATAGCCAATCATGATGGAAATTGACTAAATTTTAACGTACAATATAAGAATTACTGTCTGCATGTAGCATGGAGGTTCTAAGCTGTATCTGTAAAATTTTTGTAATCTCCATAGCAACTGAATTGTTGCAATAGGTGGAAAGAATAATTAAATTGTCATCTGTTATCTAATTGGTGTGTATGCCAAACAGTCATGCTGTAGTGAATGTACTTTTTGTTTTGCATTGGAGGGAACTGTTACGCCTCACTTCTTACACGAATTCATTTCCCGTTTTTATCCTGGAGGAGATCTAAGCAAAATGTTTGTGACTTAATTTTAGTTTCTGTGTAGGATACTGGTATTCCCAAGTTTTATGTGATGGTAGTTCCAGGAATCAGAAATACATACGCCACTTCTTGAAAATTATTTTTTGAAAATTAAATGGGATTTTTTGAGCGTTAACCCAGTTTGTAAGTATTTTTAGACATAATTAGTTCTGCATTTATATCCAGCAGATCTTTCTGGATATCATTTTGGTTGTTTTCAATAAACAGTAAATAGTAAATTAAGCAGATACATGTAATTAAATGAAATTGAAAGATAAAAAAATAATAAGGAAATGTACAAATGAACAGACCTAAAATTATCACAAGTAGGTGTATTGTGGATATGTTACATTTTTCTAGGTGACATGCATCTGAATATTTTTAGAAATGTATGACATTTTCCGCTGCAGTTCATCCTTTCATATTAACATTTATGCATGTACCATTGACATGTATTCCAGGCCAAGGATATCAAATAATAGTTCCCATGGTAACTGAGTTTATTCTGTGTATTCACTCAATGGATCCAGATTGGTTGTCTGTCTTTGTAAAGTATTTGACATTGTGTCACTGTTTTTTTATTTGAAAATATTCCGTACAAGTGATCATTGAAAATTTAATTATACATCAATCAGAAATATTTTTAAGGCACCAAATTAATAAATAATCAATGTTCTTCTCAGAGGCATGGAAAAATCCATGCTAGTATATTGCCTTGGCAAACAAATGAATATTTTATTTATGTGTGAAGCTGTTCTGGGTGTATGCTTGCCCAATGTCACATGGTAAGGAATTCATATAATATATGTATATCTGAAATCTGTGTATAGGCCTATATATAAATTTTATTCACTGTTCATGAAGTGAATAGAACACGCTGTTAAACTTTCATCAAAGTAATTTCATTTGTTTCTTTAGGAATAGTATTATATTGGATTTGGAAGTTTCGTTCTAGCGGTGTATTTTTTAACATGTATCCATCGAGAAAATGTTTCTTTTGTGCAGTGTATGTATGTGTGTGATGGTCCAATAATATTAAAAGGGAATAACTTTATTATCCTGACATTATTTTATCATTTAACAACAAGAACAGGTGCCAATTTAATGTACCATTGGTTAAAATTAATATATACCCATACTTTATATTTCAAAATCTATAAGTATAAGTGGAATAATTATGAGGTTGCTAACTTGAATTTTCTCCTCAGTTTTCCTTGCATGTATACAATATGTAAAATTAAGATAGTGCTCAACAAAAGTTACTATCAATGCTGACTACATTAATAAGATTTTGTGGTTTTCTAGCACGATGCCATTGCTATGGCAACTGCAAAACATACATCATTAGGCTACTTTGTGCAGTTTCTTGTGTGTTCAATAAACCAACAGCTCACAAAAAACATCATATCACATAAGAAATGGCAATTTCTTTGAAGTATGAGTGAAATTGGTAGATTACATGTACGATTAAAAACATAGTGCCTTTTTATTACTTCAGAGTCAGAGCTTCAATCCAAAGCAATATGTATAGGGAGAAAATTATCTGAATCATTCATCGGAAATCTTACCACAACTCGCAGTCTCCTTCAAATAATCTTACGTGGAATTTAAGTGCTTGCAATAGAAATTGAATGCTAGCCATCTACTCTGTTCAAATGAAAATGCATTTCTCATTTAGACATCATTAGTTGCTGTAGTTTAATATCGACAATCAAAGTGATTGAGTTGCCACAGTCAACTTTTCTTCTCCAATGAAAATGGTCTAAATTACACATCACTATTTATTGCTATAATTTTATATCTACAATCAAATGAAATGTAGTTCAGTGGCACACTTATATCTTAAATCCCATCAATACATTACAATCTTTACCGGCACTTTCAATGTCCTCTGTGAAATAAGAAACAGAAAAAAATTATACAGAACTGTTCCTTTTATCATAATTGTCTAAATGAGTTCTGTTACATATGTATCCCATGTGTATGCATGTATGTGTTGATAGATTTCATGACATAACCAGATGAGCATTTTTCAATGAAATGAAACTGAAAAATACACTTTTCTGTCATGTGTCATTTTTTAACAAAAAAACACAACATAGTAAATGATAAAAATAATTTGTTAATGTCAGCGTAGCGGTACTTACACTCAATGACACTGACAGTCAGAATGTGTGTGATGAAGTCAGTTTCTGACCTTAATAGTTGCCATGATATTTGATGTTTTGATACCACTAGTTTCTTGCCTTGATATTGTTGCTAGGGTTTTCAAGTGTTTACCAACAGGTAGTGAACTCTGGTAATCCACTGTACAAGAATCAGATAGTGCAAGATAACATGCTACTTAATCAATCTCAGTAAACACAGCTGTCATCTTGGCAAGTTGCATATTTTATCATATTTATTGGTGAATGTTTCATCTAAAAGTAAATTATATAGAGATCACAGTGACTGTAATGTTAAATCAAAATTGCACAACAGTCAAGGTATAATATGAAGCCCTTTAGTACATATTATTGCCTGAATACATCAAGAGCAAGGAACAATTTGCCCGATGCCATGCCAGTAAGGCAAATTGTCACCTGTTGCGAGGGCACATAAACCCATGTACTCAGTCAATAATAATTTTATTGCATGCCTTTACACTGTTAACTCTATATTACATTTAGTTTCATATTGACCAACATCAAACAGATTTTAACGAAATCAAAATAGCAGTACGCGCATGGATATTTTACATTTTAAGTGTTGCGTCTACCTTGATGTCAGAAACGTCCTGGGCTCACCGGCGCCGGGTAATTATTGAAACCAGTCAGTAATCATTCACATGGCCTGCTAACTCCCTGGATGTTCCTATTCAAATCAAAGCACTGATTTGCACTCACATAATGGGTAGATAATAATGGTAGATACAACCCTTCACTACATATAGACATGTTCCTTAAAAGCTATATCTACATTTTTAAATGAAATAGAAATTACCGCCAAATATATCGATTGTGATTGGAACAGTCGAGTAAAATGTTCGTGATAATCATAGTCTGCTAAAGGCAAAATTGAACGAGTTTCCATGATTAGTACTAATTTAAGTTGATCATGATACCAAAAAGCCAATTATTTCCGTGACGGAGCGATTGAAATATGGAATTGATTTGCACTGGAAGATAAAAAATATGTAAAGTTTGCCAAATTTGTTCTGGTAAAAAGTCTTCCATTTGTTCACCTAAACCATTCTGTTTGACTGGCAATTGTAAAGAATATCAAGAGCATGACACTGTGGTGGACCTGTGAGAGCTGATTGACCTCTGACCTTTGACAAGAGTAGCCGGTTTCAGGTCAGTGTGATAAAAGGTACACCTGAAGTATTTGCTGTGAGTCATGAGTGCTAGCCTATGGTATGTTGATTGTTTTACTGTGCGTTCACCATTGTTAGGCTGTCAATGACATCATTTACCTTGTTAAGTTGTTATGTAGATACTTTGTACAGCCACAACAGGGCTACTTGTGAGTAATGGTGAAACTTACCGCATTCTATGTGACTAATTAAAGAAATATTGATGTATCTTAATTTTCTCAGCTTTCTTTTCTTCATACCCGTTTTCTTAATTTTTGTGAACACTTCAGATGACTAAAGAGAGCAAGACTAGAAAACTGAAGAACTGTACCTGCTTTGTGCAGTCTACCAAAGTTCAAGTGCTGAAACGGCCATAACTCAAAATCAAATTTAATTTGGTCTCATGAGTGCAGTACGTTATCTTGGTATTCTGACAATTTTCAAGTTCCTCTTCCTTTGTGCTTTTGAAATGAAAACTTGGGTATGGCTAGAGAAAATCTGACATAGACCAACAGAGAAACCATATCATGGGAACACTCTGATAATTTAGAAAATGAAAAAATAATGAGTCACATTTAATCAGTTTAAAGATGATAGAATGCGAAAAGAAAATACAAAAACTGAGCAAAATAAGACAGTACTAGTATTTCACTTTAGGTCTGATATGATTTTGCCGGCAGTAAGTTTTGGAGAAGTTGAAATTTGCAACTACCTACACAGAGGACATGTTTACATGACAGATTAATTGGGATACTTCTACATGGAAAATTTGTTTTATTTGTGTTCATTTTAAAATCGTTATAAGTACTATGTTGAAACAAGAACAAGTCTTTTTAACAAGGGCTCATTCATGACATTAGGAACTGCTTCTAGTACTTCAAATCGGGAATTTGAGGAACCCACTCCCAGCAAATTGACAAAGTTGTAAACTTTTAGTATCACAAATCATATAATCCTGACAATAATAGAAACAAAGTGTCCTTTGAGAGGAAATAATTTCAGGTATACAGTTTCAAAACCCAGTTCATTCATTGACCCAAATTGTATACAAGCATTAGTAATCATATTCTTCTATCTCATCCCTTAAGCAATTATAAGGCAGGTGTGCTTGTTAAAGAAATACTAGTCTGTTAGGTCTGCTGTACAAAGAAAATGACAAATTGCAAGGTCTGTGGAAACCACATTTCACTGCTCAAGAACTATAGTGCAGCAAAGTTTGTCAATTGAATTTGTGGTATTACTTACATGTAGTTTTATATAATGGGTCAGTGATTTTTTTCAGCTAAAATTTCATAGGTTGGAGCAATAAATGCAATATTGACATTTCAAATTTCATATGTTAGCGTACTATTTTGGTGTTCAAATTTCTCTCATGAAAGAACTAATAAAGCTTCGTATAATCTATGCAAAATGACTGCAAAAAGCAAACAAGGTGAATCTTTCTGTAGATTGTAATGTCAGACACCATGTAATGGCAAGGCGACAAAAGAGGACAACAATAAACGTTGTAATCATGTAATACATATAGGATCCGATGATGGACTCTGTAAATATATTACAACATAGAAAATAATGATGATTATCAAACCAGCATAGTTTACTGCACAGTATATACTTCACATTGAACAAAATCAGTGATTGCACAAGTCTTTGTCCCCTCTGTCACAAAAAGAATTTATTCGTGAACAGAACATAGTCTTTGCTCTGTCTGCCATGGAATCAAATCAGAATCCCCTGTCTGCCACAGCAGGAATGTATACGTTAACAGAACCTCAGGCATAACACTCTCTGTGTGTCCCCATGGAAACAAATTTGAATTAATCATTCCAAATTAATGCTCACAATTTTCAAGGCAATTGAAGTTTGACCTTGTCAGGTTGGCACGGTCAGTAATTTAATGTGAATGAGCTAATTAAAGAAACCTAATGATCCAGAGATTAAATATATTAATGTGCCTGTAATTCATCATTAGATTTGAATTAATTACATGTAAATATGTGCCCTGTAAGCTGAATAACTACATGTAGATATGTACCCTCAAGCTGAATAATTATGTATAGGTGATTGTGTTAATAATAGTTTCATTGTGCACATTGTCAGAACAGAATAGCTTTGTCGTGAAAGGTCATGTTATGATCCCAATACCCTTGAGGATTTCACCTTGCAAGTTAGCTTCTTTTTTCATACCTGAACATTTTAGAAACTGACATTGAACATGTTGAGAGAAGGCCATAGAGTCTGTCGAATTCATATGTTATATCAATTCAAATTCTGTGCACTTATAATCTATATTGTGCCCTTGTCCAACCAAACCATACATGTAAGTTTGGTGACCTTGAGCAAGAAAAAAGGTCTATTCGCCAACAAATGAATGTGTTGAATTTTCATGGTAACTTAATAGTAACATTTGTTTGATTGGTACAGAATACAAACACTAGACTTACATATTTATATATGCACATTTCCATCACTTTGTGTCCACAGTCCTGTCTTGTGATAGAATCATTGACATAAACATAACATGATATGACTTTCTGTCATGTAACTATAAATCATCTCTCCTTATTCATTGCTAAATTACACTCATACGAACCCAATAACAGATAACTACAAAACCAAGTTTCTGCTGATCATTGTTATTACAAAAACTCCCTCAATTGCCACTGAATGCATTCATGAATTTAACATTCCTGGCACGATTCAATTTAAGAATTCAGAACATCTTCAGGCTTAACTTCAGTATTTTACGTTTCAAAGAGTTTGATTGTGACATTAAAGGGACAAGCTGAACAGTGAAATACTGTGTTAGAGAGTAAAATAAACATTGACAGTAAAAGGGAGAGCATATACACATGCTGCCTCCTACATGTTCTTGGCTCTGTATATTTTTAACATGTCATTAGGGTTTTAGTCATAAAAAAACATATTTGCATCAAAAAGATTATGTCAGCAGGATGTTGCTGTGTCTGTCTTAAATATTCATGTTACAATAATACTATTATCAAAAAGTTGAGTGTTGAGAAATTTTACTTCCAAGGTGTATTTTTCCCTACATTTTCCCTACAGCTAGGAAAGTAAATTATAAATAACTCAATTCAAAATAGGGCCAAAGTAATTACATTCTTTGTTTTTCGTCCTTTTGCACTGGGATTTTTGAGATTTTCATGAACAAAAACAAAATTTAACTATTTAATAAGACTTTAAACATGTAGCTTTCTTTCCACAAATCTCTGTTCACAAATGTTGTAATACATTCTTAAAATCCGGTAATCCCATTTGGATCAATCACCTGTGCCAATCACTTTGTAAAAGCTCTATTCCAGATAGATTGCTCCTTTGCACTAGATTTTTGGTAGTTTTCATTTAAAAAAATCTTGTTTATTTTAATAAGGCTTAACGTGTAGCTATCTTCCCATAAATATTTATTCACAATTTTTTAAAATTTTACATAATAAACACCTGCATGCTTGCAGAATGTCACATTGTAGTGTGAAATCATAGAGGTGAAAAAGAAGTTTCTATTTTGATTCTTGAATAAGGCACTCATGAAATTACATGGAAATAATCAAGTGAAATATAAAACTTGCCTGAATGGTGAAATTTTGTGGGTATCTTTTTCAAGTACTTGTCTATTCAGCCTACCTTTCAAAACTTTGAGTGGATGCAAAACAAAGAATTGGATTGCTCTGGCCTAGCTGTAAAAGGACCATTTAGTCTCAGGAGGAGAAATGCAACGGAAGCTGTTGATTGTAATCGAGTTAAAGTTGAAGTAGGAGATGATTTCTGACTTACACTAGTCAGCTTTAACAGCTTTCATGTACATGTACTTCACTCACATATCACATACAATATCTCCACCCATTTTCTCAACCTCCTGTTGTAAAGGGTTGCCGTGACCTTAAGTGACCTGCCTGAGAGAAACCAGATGTGCTGTGACTGATGTTCATCAGTGACAATAGCAGCAAGATAAATACAGGATGATTGCCTTTTGTGGTTACCGTGGATGGAAATATACATGTACTAAGCATTTATGGATCATCTGCTCTGGCAAAGTCCATAGGTCTTCTACTCAATTGTGAATTGATATAGCTAATCATTGTTTGCTTATGGAAATTCAATTTGCCCTTTACCAGAATGTATTGTAAACACTGTCAGAACTCAACTTTAAAATGACTTGGAGTCTCTTGTAATGGGACTTGTCAGTCCCCTGTTAAATAAATAAAAAATAAAATGCTTCACTGACCGATCAAAACACAAAGTGTTTGTAGAAAATGTAAGACAATACAAATTTTTTTTCCTAATTCAGTAATGATGACAGTATTAATGCAACAATGATTTCAGTCCAAATCTGTTCAGCATTTAGTTTCATCATTTAGTGAAGTTTCAGTGAACTCTGCCACAGCTGCATTTACAGCTGTAGTTGTATTTTAGTTGGCAAGGCAGAATATGATATGGGTGGAGTACCATAATAAATTGCCTCTGTAATCTACACTGTGTGTTACTGTAATGTAAACAGTGGCGTTGGCCTACTGTGCACTCTAAGATGATGTTTAATAGACTTCATGTAAATAAGTCTTCAATGAGAGGTGATTTTACCAACGGTTGAATGAATGGGCCTCCATTGCACATTTTGTAAAAATGTCATTTATAATCAGATCATGAATTTTTATTTCATAAACATACCCTTGGATTTTAGTTGTGTTTTTATGAGAGACCTCCGGAGACCGATGCCTATCAGCCAGCGTCCTATTTAGTCTGGACAAACCAATGTTGTGTAACAATTTACATTGCAATTATTTCATGCTGTGTAATGAAGTAATTTGTAATTTGGCATTAATTGTGATACACAAACATCCTGAAATACAAACCTGTGTTTTACTCTAGAGTCAAAAACACAGAATGTGTTTACATTCTCTTGTGGTGTTTTTAGCAATGTGAACTACATTGAATTGATGAAATGAGCTGAGTGCCCTCAGCCAAGCTTGAGGTCAAAGGTCAGCTACCCCATGTGGAGGCATTGTAATTTGTCAAAAAGCTTAACTACTCAGCCTGACAGTAGGAGTGATGATATCACTCTTATTTATACAGTAGTTTGAATTTCTATTTGTTCAAAGTCTTTTTAGCACATTGCATTGATGATAATGGTTGAAAGTTGAGCTAGGCACTATTACAGTAAACACAGTAATGTTCACTTTTTAATCAACTTTATTTCCTTGTGCTGTTTATCGTTTCCTTGTTTACCCCAAAACTTTTCTTTGACACTTGGATAATGTAAGGTCAGCATTCCAAGGTCTGAAAGCAAAGAGTACTGAACAGTGCTCCCCTTTGAGTAATTTGAGTCTTTTAAAATTGCTAACTTTCCTGTGGAATTCCAGATAGCAAACACTCCATTTGTGAAAAATAGTGAGAAAAGTTTTTTTTCTCATTGTTTTCCTTAGACAAGAACAAGCAAGAAGAACAATTTACAAAGGGTTGTTTTGTCATTTAGTTTACATTTGGTTGTTTGAGTTTTGGAGCAAAACATAATTTAGCTAGAGACTCATTTGTTTGCAAGACCATTACTGAAGCATCTCACTTCTATTGTCTGTGGTTTGACTCAAAATGTACACAGACTGAACTGCGTCTCTCAGAATAACATATTGCCTATTGGTTTTGGCTTGTTATAAATTTTTTGATTGATTGATTAATTGATTTATTTTCTAATTTGTTGATGAGTTTAACAGTATTTCCTTCATTGGAAAGGGAAACATTGAAGAGACTTGTTTCAGGGTGATTTCATTAATATCCATCTGAATTATTAATTTGCTTTCATGTATGAATGCATGTAGTCTTCAACCCTCAATAAAAAGGAACAACATAAAATTTGCCATCAACGAAAATTGTTTTCCAACAAACCATACTGAATTTACTTTGTCAGGTAGGGCATATTTTCCACAGCAAACAGTAGCAATTTGTGTCCACATCATCAGTTACAAAGCGACACGCCATGACATGTTACCATAGCAACCAAACATCAAATATTTTGTTCTGAGTACAAAAAATCTATTTTATATACAAAACTTGTCATATAGTTTGTCAAGTGGCCAGGCAGCTTAGATATTGATCAACTTATCAAGATCACATTATTATAGATCAGTGTAGAGATCAAAACAAGAGAGTTATTTATGAATTGTAAAAATAACGAACTGGTAAACTAATTTTAGCAAGACCATGCACATATGGTTAGGGCAAATATCACATAATTTTTCATTTTGCAGGGCAGTGTATTTTCCCTTTTTGTGTCTGAATGAAAACTAACACAGGATATTAATTATACCGTGACTCGTGATCAGTGAATGAGAGCCGTTGGAAAGGCAGGTAGCCTTACTCGATGATATTTGTGAGCAGTTATTATCCAAATGATGACCTTGGCCGTATCCAAGGACAAACTGTTAATAATTTTAGTTCATTATCATGGAGGCACCAATCGATTTAACGTAGTCCTACACCATACAGGATTTAACATATGGAGAGACAGCCCTAAATAGTCATTGAGTATACACGGAAAGACAATCAGTAAACTTGGGAACTATAGAAATTGCAACAACATAGATGACATGCATGTACATGTGAACAGAATTAAAGTACAGCACTGGCAGTGTTTTCTGAAAGTGTCTGCATTATTCATTGACTGTAACAATACTGTGTGTTGCATTTCAACATACAGCAATGATTGCTGACATACATGCACAATGTTTTATAGTGTTGAGAAATAATACAACCAGGGTCTAAATGTATGGAACTCATTGCCAGAATATGTAAAACAGGCCAAAACTTTTAGACATTTTAAAACCTCTTACAGAGATTTTTGTGTATAGTTGACAACATGGTGTTATTGTATTTTATGACAATTTTGTAATTTTTGTAATTTGTTTTTTGATTTGTCTGTACATGTATATTGACTAGAGTGTATGCTCTTCTTATTGTGTGAACTTCAATGGAAAGAAGCCGACCAATTTAGTTTGCTAGGCTTATTGAGATACCCTGAATAAAGATGTTTTATAATAATAATAATTAAAAAGTTAGAGATATTTTAATATCTTACAATCACCCAAGTTGAGTGCAAATTACCCTGCCAAAAGCTCAATTTCAAAACAGAACAATAAATTGCCTAGTATCTTCTAAAATTACTCTGCAATAACATGCAAATCCTGTTCACTGCCCAACACACCCACACACACATACTAGCTTTCTCACATATACCTTGCTTGCTTTATGAAAATGTATAAGATCCATTATTTTATTATCAACATGCGTAACATTTACTTTATTCAAAAGTTTGAATTTCATCAATTCTGAATGATCGTATTTTGATGTCTTAATTAAGATCTCTCAGCGTTATCAGCTGTGTTGATTAAAATTTACCTGTTCCCTTCAGCATTGGTTTTGTTTATGAGCAGTTGACTTCCTAGATACATTGTGAAATATGATGAAGACTTCAGTGTTTTATCACTATTGTCATTATTGCACTATTGCAAATATTTTTATGAGCTATGCCTAGCCTGCCAAACCCAGGAGTGGAATTAGTACCACAATGGGATGACGCCCAATCATTGCCACTTCCTGATGTATATATAGCCAATGATAACATCCCCTTGGGATTTGAAAATGGATGTGTTGACAAAATGTCAAATACAGATGCATTATACCATAATAATTCACTTTGTATGAGACAAGTTCAGCACAAAGTACTTCCTGTTTTATTTCCTGTACATCCTTCCTTCCTTCCGATTCTCACTCTAATCTAGATCTGTGGTGCTTTTTATACCTCAAGCAGATTATTTCTGCAGCTGCAAATTTTTATATATAAAACTTTAAGTTTAAACAAAATACTTACACTGGTAGTAAAAAATTAAGAAAAGCACATTTTACAAACTGCTCAGTGTTTATTCGGCCCAACACACAAACCGTAGACAAGCTTGCTCGATGAAATAAAGATTAATCTTGATATTCTTAATAATGATTTTGACTGATGATCAATATTTATGAAAATTCTCTCAGTTTAATGATTGGGCTTTGAAAATGGATGTGTTGACAAAATCTCAAATACAGATTCATTATACCATAATTCACTTTGTATGAGACAAGTTTAGCACAAAGTACTTTGAAAATTCCATCAATTTAATGATGATCCCTATCAATTTATTTTTGAAATGTACATATCATACCAGTATATTCATGGCCCAAATACAGCGATCTGATTGGTCAAGATGCAGAAAGAACATGGTATATTTGCGATATACCACAGCTGACAAACACACAAGCTCTCGGCAAGAGCAAAAATCCTTGTTTTGACGTTCCTTGCCATAATTTCAATATACTTTTATGATATAATAGCAATAAATCACACCCAGCGTGGTATACACTCTAGTGTCTCTAGTCTCTGGCATTAATGTGTTGAATACATATGTACATGCCACGTATGTGTTCTGCTGGACAGTGTCTACAAAGTGTGATCAATGTGTCAAAGAGCTGAGGCTTAAGAATTGAGTCACCTGCTGTACAGCAAACACAAGCAAAGTAGCTGATGTGAAATTTAGTTTGTAAAGTCACAGGGGTGAAGAGTAGAGTGTACGTGCTTGTTGGAACTTCTCTATACTCTATATATATATATATAACAACAGCTAGCTGTTAGCTTGTCTGGCATGTCAGCTTTGCCTGTGGCTAAATCCATACATATCCCCAAAGGTAGTAATTAGATAGAGGCACGTGTGTCATTGAAAACACTTCAAAGTTCCTGGTTCAACTCTCACAGTCTAATTAAAAAGCTTTCTGGCATTCAAATCCTGTAAAAGCACCTGGAAAATTAAAGTTCACTGAAATCCAGACATGTCTAGCCATGCATGGACCCTATAGTCTCTCTAGTTTGTGGTCTTGCTAAATACACACATGCACAAATTCAAGAAATCATAACTGTTTTTAAAGTAATTTAGCCTGCTTTGCAGCTAAACTTATGGTTGTGTTCATTGTATGGTGATGTTTTCCACATTGAATTTAAACACTTGCAAAGTAGAGATTCAAACACCATATGAATGCACTGTAATTCTTAATGACAACACTGACCTTGTTAGTGCTAAATGCTACAGATTTTCTACAGACCATCCTGTAGAAATGCCGGAAGAAACATGGAAAACAGTGGTTGACTATACCAAGAAGTAAAATTAGAATAATATTTTCTTCCTAGCTACCATTTGCCTTAGCAAATCAGGTGTGACAAAACTGTCATTTGACTGTGCAGAACAATAACACTGTGGACATGCTGTGCCTATGATCATTATTGTTACTTAAGGGTTTTATCAACTCTGCTTTAGATGGTGAATTGTCAGATTGCAATGTGCTGAAATGTGCTGTTGCTACCAGGCAACTAGTCAATTCAAAAAGCTGTACGTAGCTTATAATGTCACTAGCAGCCTGTCAAAACCCTACACAGAACAATGTCAAGAAAAATCCATGTCAATATCACATCCTATCATAAAGAGTATTTCATGAATTTGGATAAGTACAAAAGAGTACCAGTGTTGTTGAAAAATACCGATTGTGGCTTTTTTTGCTGGGATGTAATTTTTTTTTATGACGTGCGGGATTTTGAGTGGGAAATCATGAAGCATACATGCAGCTATAGCTGTCATTTCTTTAAAAGGGGGAGTACATGCATGGACACTTGGAGATGTTTCAAAATTATTAATTTTGTCCATGACCAGCATTTCAGTCTCCTTGAAATGACAGCTGTAACTTGACTGTTTGTAGAATGTCAGTTACTTGTTGTACTCTAATCACATTTGAAAGCCCAGTATTCAACAAACGTTGGCACACTATAAGTGTGTAAATAATGTCTGATTTTACAGTTGACAACTCAATTTTAGTCTGAACTAGATTTTTCAGCAATAACATTGGATATACGTGATGCATCATTATAATACACATCACCAAGGCTAATTTATGACTTATACTTTTAACATACTTTTAGGAAGGATAATATGAGAATTTGTTTTACAAGATTAAAAATGGTGCTTTTGTCCTTTTCGTCAGACTTTAAATTTGGCATAGAATTATTGCTAAAAACTGACTTTTGAGGACATGATGCAATCAATCTAGCATGTACATGAGTGTTTCTAATTCAACTATACTCAACGTTTGGTTATTTTTATGTATTGCGACATACACACCTACTGGGTGTGTCTAATAGAACAATTAATACACAATTGAGTTTGTTGAAATCAGTATGCGGATGCAATTTATCAAGATGTCGTTTCCTGGTTCATGTCAGGTTCCCCTGCATGACAATACCCTCAGTAATTTAACAAGGTGGTTTTTAGACAGCCATACTATGTGATACACACTCAAAGGATCACCTCCCAACCTTACTCTGACAAGTCATCCTTCGTGATTATGTATTTCTTCAATTATTCAAGCCTACATGAAATAATTTGTAAAATTTTTGATTCAATCTGGGCCCTGTCACACCTTGAGGAGTTAGCCAGTGTATGCAAATAACAAAATTTCTCTAAAACACTGGATAACGATGTATTTTCCAATTTTGGGTGTATACATAGTGCATTCATAACGTAGACAATTATCTTGACACATTTTGATGCATTTTGACTTATGAGTAACTTACAAGTAATGCATGTGTGTCAATGAGTGCAAACCTACCTTACAATACATGGCCTGCATGTGCTGGACGTATCGAGCCATATCTCTACATGTTGAAAAGTTATGCATGCACAAAAATACCAGCATGCTTCAGTGTGCTTGTGACTTGTACAAAACTTATAATTACCCGTAACATATTCGACATACGCCAGCGTATTCGCCAAATTTTTCATACGTTGACATACTCTGGCTAAATAATCAAGGTGTGACAGGGCCGTTAGAGTTCAGTATTGTAACTGGCCAGCTGCTATTTTCCCCAGACTTGATGGACATGCAGTGCTGTGCTGCAATATTCTGTACTGTTCTGTCTTTGAGCATTTGATGGTAAACTTCGAATTTGATAATTTTTATCAAATAAATGATAGAAGACGAGCTAATTTGTACAGTATTTGTCTCTGACATTTATCAGGAATTTTTACAGCAATACCTATCATAATATTGAAACAAAATTAGAATGAAAAGGAGAATCCAATGGGTTAGCAACATTACTAAGTTTATGAGTTTTGTCTTATAGCAACTTGTCTGAGTTGTAGCGAGAACGAATTTTTATGTGATGCTTAAAAAAGAAAATTGACAAAAAAGAGCTACAATACAGTTATACTATAGAAAGCAAGGACCCAGAATTTGACACTGAAAATTGCCTGAAATGCACTGTTAATAATCTGATTTTGAGTGCTATAAAACAACTGTTACAGTATATACGATGAGCTTTTGCCCTTTTTTGTGTGGTAAGCATTTTATCCCCTGATCTCTAGTTTTATCAAATGACTGTCAAGTGTTCAGCTAAATATTACTGAAGAGGTTCAAAAATTCCTAAATTCCTCTGTTGTTTCATTAGACAGCTTGCATTAATCACATGATGGTTGACAAATTCTTTAGCATCCAAGAAGAAATTTTGAAGTATTCTATGCAGGTGTTTGGGAAGAAGGATGTTTATTCATGTGTTTTGTTGCAAGTCATATCTTCTGTTTCAAGTTTTTATTGCGAGGTAAAACAGGTCAAACTTTCACTCCATGCTAAATCATATAAATGACTCCCTGTCTGAGCTCATTCCCATTTGGTTCACAATAAGTTATATGGAGGGATGATGATCTGCTTTCATGATGTACAAATGTGGACTGTGAGGGCAGTATCACATGCCTACCTGTTGCACCCAGTTGCTGATGACAAGCAATGTGACGATATGACAAAAATAATTTCTTGTTTCTTGTAGAGTAGATGTTTCATATCTTGAAACGGGTGTGGTTGATAAATTTCTGCGTGAATGACTGTGTGACCATCACCGGTGTCTCAGAGGCAGCTGATGTAATAAATGTTTAATTCAAGTATTTACTTTGTGAATACCATGACATGACATGTAGACGCTATTCAAAGGTCATTGAGTGATTGGTACACTGTATTTGATGGTTCAAAGTTAGCATGGATGCATTCTTATCTTAGTAATTGGTACACAGTGCATGGTTCTAGATAACATTGGGTGTGTCCTAATACCATTCTGTTTTAGGTCTTGTGGAGCAAAGCATTATCTTTCCCTGTAAATTGTATATCAGTCTAACCCTTGTGTCTTCTTTGATTATTTGCAGGATTTAGAAAATTGGAACATTTAAACGAGTCTGGGGAACTTAGAGGAATCCTAAGCAGGTTTGAGGTATTATGTCACACTGTGAATGTTTATTGATGTCAAATATGTTGAAAATAAACAGCTGTCTTGTCGTGAACAACACGATTTCTTTGTTCATTTAGGTGTGGTGAATTGCCCTTTGCAAAGACTACAGCAGCAAAATAATGTTTCTTATATTTGAATTTCGATCACAAAATAGTAATTTAGTGATAGGTGTAACTTCCCTTATATTTTCAGCACAGTGCAGTTCGTAGAAAAAATCACTTGAAGGGAAGCACTTCCATCAGTATTCTGTTTAATGTCACCACTCCTTCTAGTTTGATATTTAGAATTTTTTTTTTAAATTTTTTTTTAATTTATTAAACTTCGTCACTGGCATACAAAGACAAAGAAAACACAATGACAAACAACGAACTCACCAGGAGTGACACTAAACATTAGAATAAAATGGCCGCCAGTGAAAGGTTGAGACAAACAGGTGACGAGCACCTCTATAACTGCCCCACCATGCATTAAAAATTGAAAAATAAAAAACAACAAGGCACATAACATAATGCACAATAAAAAACAATAAAACAAACAGTAAAAAACAAAGTCGGCAGCTGTGGAACAGTAAATAGACCGGAAATAATTACGACAATTATGACAGCGACATGCTGAAACCCATGTACAAGTATCAGTACAATTGAAAATATTTTCAAATTTCTGGTGATAAAATAAAGTCACTCTTGATTTAAAAAGAGAGACACTCCCAAACATTCTAATATCTGAGTGTAAATGATTCCATAGTGGTACAATTCTATAAAGTAAGAACGTGTAAATGATTCTGTGTGGCAAGACTGTGGTTTAAGTTTTAAATAGTCATCAATTGATCTCGTATTGGGATATCTCGAATTGGCTGAGTAAAAGTGAACAAAGTCATTTAGATTTACATCATAATATCCATGACTACACTTAATGAAAAATATCAAATCTGACATTTCTCTTCTTTATGTGAGAGGCAGAATATTAAGTTTTGTAAGCCTGTCTTTGTAATCAGAATCGGGATAATGAAGTATAAACTGTGTAGCCCTTCTTTGCACCCCTTCCAAAGCCTTAATGTTTTGTTTGGTAGTACCTTCCCACAAACTACAACAATATCCCAAGCCACTCCTAACCAAGACAGTGTACAAGGTCTTACTTACATTTTGTGGAGCATCGAAACCTAAAATCCGCTTTATCAAACCAAGTGTAATATTAAGAATGTATCAAATATTACCGGTAGAAAGCTGTTATAGATTGTTATTTATAATCATTTGATCACATCCAGCTTGTGTTTTCCTCTCTTTCAGAAATGTATTCCAACATCTCAGTGTGAGGTATGTGGAGGATTCCGTATGGTGCCGTGTGTCTCATGCAATGGAAGTAAAAAATCATCCCATAGAAATAACTTTACCTATGATTTCCAAGCATTGAAATGTATATCATGCGATGAGAACGGTCTCCAAGCATGTCCTGAATGTGGAGAAGACTAAAAATCAACATTTAATCCTGTTTTAGAAAATTAAAAAACCTGCCATTTTTTTAGTACTTGCGGAGTTGGAGAAGAAACTTCCCAGAATTCCAAGGAGTCGACAGCTACTATCATTCCATGCTACCTGCCATGTGCCAGTCCATCAGACCAATGTACCTGGGAAGATGCCAAACAAACCGATAAGTTTGCACATCTCAGAGAAGACATGTTTATTAAGTCCATATACAGCATTTGACTGGCACATATCCCCATCAGCTGAATTATTCACAAGGTTGAAATCTAAAGCAAGATATTTCAAAGTGTCATAGCAGTGCTGCCAATACATTTTTACTGGCCACATGTTTTCCTCAAAGTCTTAATAGCAGCTGCCCAGACATCCGCATATGTGTATATCAGTTTTCAACACAAATACTTGTTGAAAGATGGGTTCAAATTACCTTAGTTGCCTTTTTTTTAATTTTAAGATCACCAGTATTTGAGTAAGCAGCACCTTAAATACATGAATTTAACCATGATCTGCTTTCATCATGGTTGCCAGGCCAATTGTATCCAGTTTTTGTTTTTTGTTTGACAAGATAAATAAGAAATGTTGGCCAATAATCTTGAAATAAGCATTAACCTTGAAAATGACCTGTAACAGTGAAGGGAGTAATTTACAGTCAAAAGGCTTGTACAAAACAGATTCACCCTCATTGTCTGAAAACAATGAAAGATTTTTTTTTTCCAGTTGAAAGTTGTTTTATAACCATAATTGTGAAGTACCAATGATTCTGTGAACTCCCACAGAGCAAATTAACTGTGACTGAGTTTTTCCTTGAGAACTATTAATGTTTTTTATTTCTCAGTGATATTTTCTAAAATTGTTTGGCCCAGCATATTTTTTAACATTGCTTGGCCAAACGTAATTTCTAGCATTGCTTAGCCCAGCATATTTTCCAACATTGCTTGGCCCAGCATTTTCCTAAATCAATCAGAGGCTTTCAAAATGATCATTCACAGTGTTTACTTTGTTTCCCTTGTCACCACTTCATTGCAATATTCTACATCATGTCCAAACAGGGGAAGCAACATCAGTACTATACCCACTGGAGGTTTGGCCCCTTTTTGATTACAGATTTGGAACAAACCTATTGTTTTGAAAAAAAGTATACTTGGATAAGTGTATTTATGAGTAGGGATGACAGGATACAGTACATGTCTGGCGTATGGATTTTGTCATATATCCGGATGTCACTGTTATCAGTTGATGGTCTCCCAGCCTGGTCTCCAACTCTGATCTCGCTGCAATTCTACAGTCTCAGCATTATAAACCATTGCACAATCGAGTATGACATTGGTGTTCTGTAGTGTCTGCCAAACATTTCTATAAAGGTCATGTTAGTATAGACACTTTATGCAATAAGATTATTCAGAAAATATGTATATTATTTAACAGATGTACATAGACAGATCTGAGACTATATTTGAACTTTGTGTTCCAGTTTCTTTTTGATTTGTGATGATTTTGAACATCATGTAAGTACTTGAATGAAAATAGATAAGAAATTAATTTTATTTTAATTACACAGAAATTTCTTCCAAGAGAGTGTTGTTTAAGTTATATGTTACAGAGTTTTATAATGTTAAAAGCCCTAGTAATGTTAACTTTTGATGATAATTTCACCATTTTTATTTTGAATGTGAACCATAATTCCTTGTTCTTCTCCCCAAAGAATGTTGATGTACACAGTATCCAGCTTGTCAACTAAGCCCCTATGGTTGTAAACTGAATTGTTGTTGTTGAAAATTGACTTCTGGTCTGGACTAGAATTCAAATGTAAACAATAAAAATGCATTTTACACATTTGAATGATAAGTTGACAAGCTAAATAGTGGGTGTTTCAACATTCTTTGGGGAGTAGAATAAGAAATTCTAATTGATTTATAAAATAAAAATAATGAAAAAATCATCGAAAGTTTGCATTACTGGGGCTTTAATCATATTACATCCAGTGTACAAAGAAATGGAAGTGTGAAAACTGTTGATCTGTATTTACCATGCATTGAATCAGTCTCTCTCTAATTTACTACCTGTCAATATTGGATTATTTGAATTATCTGTTAGACTATTTACCATACATACACATATTACAGGATTTTTAAAGACATTACTAGGAATACTAACAATTTACAAAAGAAGCTCTTTCAAACTAACCTATCAGCATATTAAAGTCTTACATGTAAACAATGTTGCCAGTTTTTCAAGCTGAACATTCTTCTCTTCAGGAACAAATTGAAGGTCACCAGAGTGTTTAGATATGTAGACTAGTATACATTTACATCTCTTTATCTAGTGCACTATATATGTACATTTACTGTCCTTTTTCTCAGCTATCACATTTTATAGTCACCTGGTTATCACCATGACTTAATATTCAGGTTACACATCTCATTTGCTGATGCTGGTTCCGGATGCTATAGCTATAGTTCCAATTTTCAATGTGTGCTTTAAGATAATTTGCATCTTATGAGATCCTCAGCCTGAAATTTACGGAATATTCAGAGCTGGCCTAAACACAGTCCCTCTATATAAATCAGTGTTCAAAGATCATTTTATAGCCACAGGAGGTCATAGCTCAAAGTATGCTTCGTGATAGGTCACGTAGCATTTCTCTCCCAGTGAGTAGATTGTGCTGCTAAGCACAATAAATCTTCAGGCCAAATATTTACACTATTACACCAATTTAAAAGTAGCAGCAATAAATATAATTTGAATTTTTATTTTGTTTGAAAGTTACAACTTTGAAAAAGAATGAAAAGAATAAACACTTTTTATGCAAGATTTCCCGAAAACTTTCTGTATACCTTCAGACTTAAATACACCAGTGTGAACTCTGAATAGCAGTAAGCCATCGCCACTATGAAATCTTTATACTACTAATGAAATTCTACTTGTAAAGTTCCTGTTAAAGCCCCATTAGCTGTATCTTTGAGCATATTTTAAAATGTTAGATGGTTTGAAATCTAAAGTAACTTATGTTTGACCATAGAGTGTTGTTCAAACATTGCTGACAAACGTACAACCTAGATTTTAACCGCTGTTAACCTGTTCACCCCGATCCCCTGTAAAGAGGTCCATACTCATCATTGATAACAATGGGGTTGGGCCAAACCATGGTGGTGAAAGGGTTAAAATAATTTTCAACTCACAAGTCAAACCAAATTTACCTCCAAGGATTGAAATGGTGACATTGTCAAAGACACTGTGGCTTGAGAATTGGAATCAGAAACACCTTTTCAAAGATTTGGTTGTATATTTGGGTCAGCAAAAAGCTAAAATATGTAACAAGGGCTTTTGTTTGAGTTTGATTCTACTGTTTGTGCAAACCAAGAACTCCGTCACCTCCAAATGACTAACTCCTACGATTTAACATGTATAGAGCCCATCAAGGAACTGTGTCAGAATGTAAGATGACAATGTTGTGTAGTCGCCTTTAACCCTTTCATTTGCAAACTTTGTTCCTGGCCTGTCCAATACAATTTTCAGTAAGGGTCTAGCTTTACCTGACTGTGGAAGTGAAAGGTACGTCAGACTGGTTGTCAACATTTGAGAGCAATTCTGACATGAGAAATAACTCATCTTATTTTCTTCTCACTTATATTTATAAACTTCATCCTGTATCTGATTTTCAGTTTCTGAACAAAGTCAAGTTCTTCTTCCAGAAGTTTCTGATGATGATAAATACGTGTACAGAAAGTATGAAATGAAAATTTGTCTATAAGTAATTTATGCAGATGTTATACAAGTTAAATTTATCTAGAATTTATATGAAGAGATGATTTGTAATGTAAACCAGAGTTGTATCGGTTTGTTTTCAGTGTTAATGGTACTGTAGAGATGTATGTGTGTACATAGTACAGATTCTCTTCTGCCACTGGTACATGAAGTAAATTATTCATACTTTATCACACAACACAGCTTTATAATGGTCTTGCTCTGCCATACAACAGCCATAGGTATGTGTGTTGAAATTTATGTGATGGTTTTCAAACATTAACATGACAGACAATTATATCCATATTTAGAGACTCTGTCAGCCAATGGAGAGCTGGTTCAGCAGAAAGCAAAATATATCAACCAATAGCAGTAGTTCTTACAGTGGCAGTTGGACTTACAAGATTGAGAGGGTCACCATAAAACATTCTTAACCATTTGCAGTTGTGTCATGAGAAACTCATGTAAACTACTGGCTGTATGACGGGTTGTAAGACCTTTATGAACTCTGTTTAGTGTGTCACTGCACTGACACATGTATCATTGTGTTAATGATAATCTATAACCAAAGCTTATTCAAGATTCTTTTTTACTTTGTTTACAGCTTTTCACTTGTAATCTTTTTCATATCCTACCATGCACACACATTCTTTTATTCGATCCCTTCTGATGGGAATTTTCTGCAAAACCACTACTTTCCTTGTTCCAGACATTGTATTTCTAATATATTTGCTATGTCAACCATACCGGGGGACATCACATTATCACTGCTGTGTTGTCTCAGTGAAGAGACTTACCAATATTCCATATCATAGTTTTCATAGCAACTGTTTTTCAGCTATCATTGTCAGTTGACAGAATCAAAATTTGAAAGACATGATACTTAGAGAACAACTCATCAAGTTTCTCCAGTAACAAATGTTTTTAAAACCTTTGTGAGTAATGATTTAACAGATATAGAAATACATGTTCATTTTAATTTTCTTTGTCATTAGCAGTCTATTTCAATGTCTATTTAGTCTTACCATCTATTCTTCCATGAGTCGTTACTTTGACATGTGTATCGATTGTCTTGAAACTTTCTTATTTTAACAAGAACAATAAAAATCCCTTTCATTGTTTTCGATGAATGGTAGGCCATTGTGCATTGTGTATTTAATGGAAACCCATCTGTAAACCCATCTGATAGCTCCATAAACACATTTGAAATTGCCTACTAGTAACTTGTCCTGAATATGAGACGACCTTTAATACTAATCCATCTTTAAAAACCAATCAAATTAAGGCACTATATATGCGTCTCCAAAGTGAAAGACCTTAAGATTTGCTCAAATTTTCCGCAAGGAATATCAACTATGCTCTTTCAAAATCAAGAATAAAAATTTGGGTCACCATGCAAATTTTGGCACCAGGGAAAAACATTTACTGATAAAATGAAAAACATTTACTGATATAAGAAAGTCAAATGGCCACCATCTCTGTGTACTACTCTATGGAGAAAAATTAAATTTTCGATTTTCAAAGAAGTAAGATGGTGAAAAGTTTTCTTACACCAAGAGCTTTAAAATGATCCCCCACATGTGGTAGACCACAAAAGAATTGTAAAAGTTTTAGAGTCTGAATATCTATCCACAAGGCATATTCTACCTACAAGTACTTTGGTAACAGTTTGTTTGATGCAGATATTGTTCAATGGAAACAATTTTAAAATTAAAGAACCATTTGTCTTGACTTTTGTGAAAACTTCTGCAATATACCGTACAGACAGGGCTGTTTGCAAATGACATTGGTTTCTCAGTGGTATGCAGCATTGTCCAGTATCTGTAAACGTTTTGCTGATTTTTTTGCGAATTTGCTTTATTTGACCAATTGCAAATTCTTGCTTTACTCCCCGAAGCATTCTAACACGGTTTGTCAATACAGTCTCTATATGTGTAAAATGCAGAGTCATTGAATTGTAGTCCAGACCAGAATTCACTTGTCAACAATAACAGCACATTTTACTGATGTACATGCTGAGTTGACAAGCTGAACACTGTTTATCTGAACATGTTTTCGGGAGTAGAACAAGAAAGTGTAGTTGACAAATAAATCAAAAATAGTGGGGGATGGGGCGGAATTGTCAAAATTTAGTGCCACTGGTTCATAAAACAACTCATGAATGATTGGCCCTCCAGTAGGAATTGGTGACAGTTTGTCGTTTAGTCATCTTATTGTTCTGAGAATTACTGCAATATGAGCTGTTTCCCAAATTCTATTTCTGGCAGTTCCATTAAAGCTGGAAGATTTTCAAAAATTTATGATATTGGGTATTTCCATAGAATGTATCCTAAAAAGCAATACACAAACAGCACTTCTATTTGACATATACCTTGTCTCAGAACTCACTGTACCATGCAACATTTTGGGGTTATAAAGATTGCATGATCAGCTAACTGTCGATCGACGGACAGTAATGTGTACTTTTTCTGGGTAAAATCGTAACACCTTTTTTACAATTCATGTTTTCTATAAAAAACATGGTCCACTAACTCGATGCATGATTTTAACCAGCAAATCAATGTGGTATCAACAAGTCTGGTTCCCTGCCCCATTTCTACCGCTGGCTGCGCTGCTCACGAAATTAGGTTGGTGACACAGGCGCTCCTTAGCTGGTTAGTGCTAAATAGATCGATTTTCGGTTTGATCTATCGATTCCGTAGTCGATAAGCCCGCTACTGCAACCTAAATACTCACTAGGTTGCAGTGGCGGGCATATCGATCAAGGAATCGATAGATCGAGCTGTAAATAGATCTATTTAGCAGACTACCCGGCTAAAAAGCGCCTGTGGTTGTTGAGCTGAGCTGAGCTGAGCTGAGCGCCTGGGAGAAACCGTGCAGGGCCAATATAAGCTCATCATACCCTGTGATGCACGCCTACATACTGCTCAGTAGTACATGTCACTAGCTTATAATCGTGCAAATCACAGGAAAATGGTACCAATCCTTTCTATCAGTTGCGAAACAAAAGTTTTTTTGTAACTCAATTTGAGGGCGCGCTCGTACGTCGAATCACGGAGAAAGCAGGATAAACAAAGAAATAAACAAACAGATATAAATAAATGGACATCAGAGAAAACAAATTAAACAAGAAATGAAATAATTGGCTGATCAACACATACAACATATTCAAGATGCGACGTCGTCAGTATCACTACTAGTTAGAATTGATCCTAAGGTCACATGTTGAATATGTCGCATGTATTGATCAGTCAATTATTTCAGTTCGTATTCAATTTATTCTCCTTATTCGATCATGTATTCATTCGTTTGCCTGTTTGTTTGATTATTTGTTTGTTTTTGTTTGTTTATCCTGCCTTTAGTGAGTAGTCATACTGACGTCCAATCTTGAATATGTCGTGAGGGTGGCGGAAATACTGTAAGGGGCCGAAGGCACAGAATACCTTTCAGCGTCAGAAGGCAGATTTCAGTCTCTATTTCTCTATTCATCTCTCTCTCTCTCTCTCTCTCTCTCTCTCTCTCTCGTAGATAGATATAGAGATAGCTAGATAGAATAGATAGTAAAATAGATAGATAGATAGATAGATAGATAGATAGATAGATAGATAGATAGATAGATAGATAGGCGCTTAGTTACGGTATATATAGATATATAAATGAGTCAGTCATTCAGCGATTACCAATGCACAAACACGTACACACACAAACAAATGCATTCGGCACCTACATACTCGACTTTTAGCCATTCACACGGTTATCAGATAGGTGTGTGTAGTTATGTTTGTGTGTGTGTATGTGTATATATATATATATATATATATATATATATATATATATATATATATATATATATATATATATATATATATATATATAGATGTAATATAGTGTAAGGCATTGTTGATTTCTGCTCCAAGAAGCATCGATGTGTGGACTGTGGACGGGAATGGTCAGAAAAACCATCTCAGCAAGGTCACTGTAGTCACGTGAAGCAACACTGACAACGAGTGAAGAAGTTGTTTGTCCTTCGTTCATAATCTTCTATCAATACATAACAATTATGGTATTCCCTTCTTTACAGTGTTTTTTTTTAACACATTTACGTTATTTTACTCTAAATAATACTTGACTCTTCATAACGTTAAGTCACTTTCTGATTCTTTTTCACCTTCTCACTTTTAAAGTCAACTGCCGTATCTTGTTCTATTCACGAAGCATATTGAAACTGTTACTATTAGTTTTAGCTTCTCAACATAGTCCCTACACGAAAAAACGCATTGTTATTGTAATCCCGACCAGAATCACTTGTCAAAAATATAAACGCAGTCTACACAGGTATATATAATGTGGACAATTGTATCTCGAGCGTGCTTTGGGGAGAAAAAATAAGGAACTGCCTTTGACAGTGAACTTGCAAATTGCTTGTATTATGCAATCTTCCCGTTATTGTCTAGATACCAACTCTAGAACTGGCTAGCATTATTTCTCAATTTTATTGTTGCATTTGAACCAAAAGGTGTATCTTACGAAAAGAATCAAATTATGGGAAATAAATCGAAAGTTGATGCAAATGAAGAGGTGATTGGGCAACAATCTTGTTTGCATCACAAAGTTTCCTTTGATGTCATGTTTGAAACGCAAAACGCATACGATCAGTGCACAGTGCTTAATTCACTCTACCCAAGGTGTTAATTAATTAGGTGTTAATTATATGCCGTGTAAAGGTCACCACTACTTTTTCAACTATTATGCAGATGTATGCAGAAGTTCAACGTTGACTTTTAACGATGGATAAGAAAGTTTGACCAAGAAATTCACATTTAATGAAATTGTCAACCTCTTCCGCACGTTATCGGTTCTACTTTTACGTATTTTCCATGCCGTAAACAGAAGTAACATCTCGAGATATAATTTGTTTCGATGTTTTATCGTCGTGGGTTTACATTGTAAGTTGACACACAGACTGTGGTTGATAGAAACTGAAGAAGGAGTTCTGATTTTCGCGTTGTGATAAAAATACAGAGGAGTACTTCAATTTTGATGGCGGTAGTCAGGCGTATCCCAGGCACGACCTGACAGTCTCGTGCTGGGGCTACCAGGCTTTGACCTGGAGAAGGGGTTCGGCATTAGACTAGGAGCAGCCTTTCCCCTCCCTGCCGGCGGTAACACCCTCATGGGGTGCGAGATTTCGGTATACTACCAAATCCGTTGTCGCCACGTTTTTTTTTTCTTCCAAGTTTATTTTTTTCTTCCAAGTTTGACTTTCCCAAGGAAGTCAAACTTATCTGAAATGATAAAAGAAGGAGTAACTAAAAGATATATATTATTTTATATTTTTAAACATAACATTGCAGTTAGTAGAATGTGTATGCCAATACAGGATACGAAATAACATACTGTGAAACGTCGTTTTAACTTGCATCCTCTAGCTAAGTCTAGCACTTTGCTAAATCAAATTATCGCTTACTTAAACTTTTCCCTATATTACTGATGTAACCTGATGTAATCTATGGTCAGGGTGTCTTTTTTGGTAAATTAAAAACCAGGTGATTGCAATCAAAATTTGGGAACGGTAGTAATACATGCTTTAATTCGTCAGGCATTCAAGCTCGTTTGTTGCGCTGGTAAGTTCGATTTGCATGGGGAATGTTAGGTCGTAAATATATATGACTGATGCTATGTTAGCATTAAAATGTAATGACTTTTCCATAACACAGGGTATTTTTTCGTAAAACAGTCACTGGTTCATAGTACCGCAATTATTTTGTATGATGATATAAGTCAGGAGTAGAATTCGTCTTAGTGAGGGTGCAACGGAGACGACGTCAAAAGGTCGATGTCGGATGAGAAAATCGTCCTGCAAGTTTAGGGGAGGGATGGAGTTGATCCAAAAAGTTCCATCCGACCGTGGAGGTGGGAGAGATATCCGACCAATGGATTTAATTGCTATGAGAATCAATTTTTGTAAAATAAAGCAGGAATTACACACTTTCATTTTCATTCAGTGGACGAAATGTTTCATACAAATGCTATGTATTTGCGACTGCCCCTATTCTGCTTTGCTTCAAAAAGAGGACCGTATCGTTGCATGGTCTTTTACTTTGTTGCACTGTGGAATTATATTTTGATAGTGCTTCACGTTGTCACCATTTTATCTGATCCTTAGAATAGGGACTGCACATGATCTTTTATATTTTAACAGTTGTTTCGTTAGCGGTTTGATACGAGAGACAGTATAACCAAACTAATGTGGAGACAACTGTTTGTTTGGTTTGGTTTTTTTTGCCCTTCTCGTACTTTTTCCAAACTCTGTAGAACCTATCTAGAGATTTGTTTCTTCCGCAGTGCTTTGGTTACTCACCAAGATAGTCCGTAAGTAAAGTGGTACTTTTCTTGAGTTCAAGTTTTCCGATCTGCTGCCGTTCTGGTATAACGTGAGCTTTAGATGTGAAAGATTTATGAAAAAACAATCATATGCTTTTATTGAAATGCAGAGTGAGATGAGGTGACGAGAGAGCGTCGAGAAATTTAGCCTTTTTCATTGGGACAACCAAAAAGATTCAGCCGTGTGCGGGCGCCCTTTGGCCGTCGACCTCAAACTGCCGTCAGAATGCAAGACCGAATCTTTCCGCATTGTCCGGGATATTTCAAATAAATTAACTCGCTTTGTGGACTAAGCTTACACACGAGCATCTTATTGACCTTTTTAGACAACACTGCTATCTAGCGACACAATTTTATCAATGAAAAAGCTCCATAGATTTGTGTACATTAATCTAATAAAAAATAACAGGGTTACATTCTTTTAAGAAAACATAAAGCCAAGGAACAATCGTACATCAGTTCAATATTTTCGAAAAATAGGTGAGACCGAAAACTAGCTACAAGGCCATGACATACGTAACACTGTTCTGCTCTATCTAACTTGTTTGGTTGATGGCCTGTGTTGACCCGTGATGCACGTCAAACCAATGTGGAGACAATTATTTTTAATCCCCACCTCTCTTTTCGTACTTTTTCCAACTTGTGTGGAGATTTGCTTTATTATCTGGAGTGCTTTGGTCATTCACCAAGGTAGTCGGTAGGGGAATTAGTATTTGAGTTGGAGTTTTCCGATCATCTTCGTGGATAACAAAGCATTCCGCCTGACAGTGAACTAATAATCTCCACAAAGTTTCAACTGACATTAAAAACGGGTTGAGAAGACGCAAAAAATAAAACGTCCGCCAGAAAAAACCAAAACAAATCAAAATAACAAAGAAAGAAACAATTATCTGCACTTGGAATTGACATGGGGTCACTTAGGGTCATTGACCCCACAAGTCACTGAAGTGAAACAGTTCAACGCAGGTCTTCCATACTGTTTTCGGGTCCCAATTAATTGGGGAAAAATATTGAGCCGATGCCTGACAATTTCGCAACTTAAATGTTTTCTAGAAAACATGTAACACTCTTGGCTTTTTGATTCGAATAAGGTAGAATGCGCCTTGGGGACAATTATTTGGACTTTTAAACCTTTTCAATTCTTTTCTGATCTTTCACTTGTGGGGGTCATTTTTAAAGCTTTTGGTGTGTAAAAAACTTTTCCCCGTCTTTAAGTCTTTCGTTGAGGCGCATACTATCTTAATAATTAAGCTTACCTGCCCCTGGATGCGTTTAGCCAATAATTGGCCTGTTGGACGACTGTATCTTGAGAAAAGGCAAATGACATACTTGAATTAAAGCTTGAACTTCTAAGCTAATTTATTTATTTGAATTTTTAAGAGAAAAAACGGCAGAATTCGGTCGATTGTGGAAACTTTGGCCTCTCCGGCGGACCCTTGTTTTTTAGTCGGTGAGCCCCAAAACGCCCCGACACGGCCTAGTACTCGACTCTGAAAGCTCTCTCCTCACCTGAATTTAGACATCCGTAGGAGCACAAACAACTGTTTTTATCACGTATCTTTCACATTATAATCTAACGTTATACAAGCATGGCTGCATGTAAAATATCAACTGACATTAAAAAGAGTTTAGACAACGCGAAAAAAGTCAGAAATATCAAAACAAATTAAAACCGTCAACAACAAAGAAAGATTATCTGCACTTGGAATTGACATCGGGTCACTCAGGGTCATCCTGGTCATTGACCCGACAAGTTCACTGCAGTAAAAGAGTTCACCATGCTTTGCTTTTATTGGTCACCATTAAGGGGGGAATATTGAGCCGATGCCTGACTGTTTTGCAACTAAATGTCTTCTAGAAAGCATGTAACACTTTTACTTATTTGATAGGATTCAAGTAGAATGCTTTAAAGCTCTTGGTGTCGAAACACTTTTCGCCATTTTTGTTTGTCGAAACTCGAAAATTGTATTTTTCCAAAAGAGTTAACACAGACTTGGCGGCCAGTTTAAATACAGAATATCGGTAAACCTTTGGTAATATGTCTCTCTAGTTCGAAACTTTGCACAGTAACCCTGAATTTTTATTCTTGATTTTGAAAGAGTATGGTTGAAATATTGCTGACGAAACGTTTGAGCAAAAGTTGAAGTCTTTCATTTAGGCGCATACAACCTTAAAGTCTACCTGCCTCTGGAGGCTTTATTTAGCCAATAATTGACCTCCTTGGCGCCTGTACGTTGAGACAAGGTCATTTACATCCTTGAATTAAAGTTTGAACTTCAAGGCGAGTTTATTTATTTGAATTTCAAGAGGAAAAAAACCGGCAAAATTCGGCCGATTTTGGAAACTTTGGCCGCTCCGACGGACCCTTTTTTGGTAGGTGTGCCAAAAAACGCCCCCACACGGCCGAGTACTCGACTCTGCTTCCTTGAGGTGACAGCATTTTATGAAGCTATCTCCTCACCAGAATTTACACATCCCTAGGAGTACAAATACCTGTTTTTATCACGCACCTTTCACATTATTATCTAAAGTTATACAAGCATGGCTGCATGTACGAAATATTGGCATATAAAACTTTTCGCAATCTTTGTTTTCCGAAAATCGAAAATTGTATTTTCTCCATAGAGTTAACACAGAGTTGGTGGCCAGTTTCTATTCAAAATTTCAGTAAATCTTTGGTAATTTGTTCCTCTAGTACAAAATTTGCACGGTGACCCTAAATTTTTATTCTTGATTTTGAAAGAGAATGGTTCAAATATTCCTTGAGGAAAGTTTGAGCAAACGTTTAAGTCTTTCATCGAGGCGCATACTACCTTAAAGTATACCTGCCTCTTGAGCTGCAGTTTTAATTCCAAAATCGGAAAATCTTGGGTAACTTGCAATGTCTCTAGAACAACATTTGCATGGTGATCCCCGTTTTTTAGTTTTGATTTTGACAAAGTATGATTGGAATATTCCTTGAGGAAAGCTTGAGCAAAAGTTGAAGTCTTTCATTGAGGCGCATACTACCCTCTAACTTTACCTGCCTCTTGAGCTGCAGTTTAAATTCAAAATATCGGTAAATCTTGGCTAATTTGTCATTTGTCTAGTACAAAAATTTGCACGGTGAATCCCTATTTTTAGTTTTAATTTTGACAGAGTATGGTTGAAATATTCCTTAAGAAAAACTTGAGCAAAAGTTGAAGTCTTTCATTGAGGCGCATCCTACCTTAATGATCACATGCCTCTTGAGTTGCAGTTTGAATTCAAAATATCGGTAAATCTTGGGTAGTTTTTAATTTTTTCTGGTACTTAAGCTTCAATTTGCACGGTGATCCTCAATTTTTAGTTTTAAATTAGATTTTGACAGGGTATTATTGAAATGTTCCTTGAGGAAAGCTTGAGCAAAAGTTGAAGTCAATAATTGAGGCGCATACTACCTTAAAGTTTACCTGCCTGTGGAGCTGCAGTTTGAATTCAAAATATCAGTAAATTGTTGGCAATTTGTAATTTCTTTAGTACAAAATTTGCGCGGTGAACCCCGATTTTTACTAGGGAGAAGACTCAAAGATCCAGCCGTGTGAGGGCGCATGATTGTAACTTATATCTTATCAAAAACCACAGCGTTTCATATTCCAGTTAGTGTATTTAACATAAGAAGTAATACAATGTATTATTTCTGAGATTGAATCATCAATGTCTGCTCCAGTTATTGCCATTTTTTTCAAGTCAGTGTCTTCATGTAGTCCATGCTCTTTTGTTAAGAACAATTTACATTTATCCCATAGTTCGTTTGCATATCTGCAATCAAAAATTGCATGTTCAATGGTCTCTTTGTCCCCACAGATGTGGCATTTCCCATCACTAACTTTGAAAATTTTTGCCAAACTTTCTGTGACTAAACCTCTATGATATATCTTCCAGTTTAGGTCATTTACCACATTGCTGACAATTTTGTCTGAATTTAAAAGCTGGAACAAGGACTTTTTATAGTTATCCCAGTTAATACTCAAAGTCTCTGTCCAGTCACGCCATACATATACATGGTACTTACAGCGCCCTCAAACGGCTGATATGGTCAAACTATCGTTTTACTAACATATTCACACTCCACACAGCGGTGGCGCTATCACTAGCCTCTTTCACCACAGGACTGAGGTGACAAAGGCATGAAAAATGCAGCATTCAGTACTCAGCAGTCCTTTCCTTCACTGGTTCAGATTATACCATCAACACTGCGAGCTGTTAATTAACATGGCTCTGCTGAATGTCTCACAGCACCATCAAATGTCTGTCACTTCAATATCTGCACGTTTTATCAAAACTGGTAACCCAATTTTCAGAACTGTATCACTAATTACAATATTCAAATTAGCATTTAATTGGCATGATGCTCAAAATATTATCCTTTCTTGCATATTACAAGTTATATGGCAAGTTTCATCATATTTAGTGCAGTAAATCTTGGTATATAACACTATGGTCATTATGCGTCCCATAGACAACCATATAATGGAAAAGTTAACAACTTTGATAACTTCATTAATATGCATAGCACGCCCACCAAAATCTAAGCATTTCTTGCCATTTGATATCTGAAGCTATGTACAAAATTTGGTTGAAATCTGTCCAGCCGTTCTTGAGGATTGTGTATACAGACAGACACTCACACACACACACATAGACATCACTAAACCATAAGCTCATGCACGTGTGACTCACGTGAGCTAAAAATAAGGATTGTGATGTTTAAACAGGAGTGCATCCACACCTCCATGTGTGTCTAGTTCTGTGTGTGTGCATGAGAGGGAGGAAAGGAGAGATTAAAAATGCAAATTTTTGACTATTACAGAAAACTTTCAATGGTATTAATTTATTGACAATTATTTCTGATACATTTTCTGAAATCAAAGTGTTCTACAAAGTGACACAAACCAAAATATTGCAACACATTGACTGAACATCTTTCTTCTTCATTAGCTACTAATGTGTGTGGCTAAATCAGAACATGTTGCACAAACCACAAAATCTACGGTAAAATTATATACACAAAGCAAACTGTGACGTTTTTCATGTTTACATTTCCCGGGACTTCTTTATAATAGAGTACAATGTTAAAGTTTCAAATGATAATGCGAATAAAAATGAAATAATTCTGCACTCTTGCTTGCTTTGCATTTTAATGACCCAATTCATTTGGTGAGAAAAAAAGGATGTGATAAAATTACAACCTTGGAAAGAGAACATAAGCTCATCAGCGATCAGTACTAATTAGCAGTTTTGCAAAAGTTGCAACACGTGCCACAAATTAAAGAAGTGTCCAATGCATGAACACAATTCCCACTATGATAAAGTCAACTCAGAGATTCTAAATACCACTGGAATAAATTCATTTGGCCGGCTGCACACTTTGCTGAAGGTCATCATCAGTGTGCGAAATTAACGTCGGTCCGACGGTCCGAGACCGACAGATTTCTCTTCGGGCCGAAAGTTTTCAGCAACATGTCGGTCCTTATGACCGACTGGAATTTTGAATAATTAAAATTTCTCCGTCAAGACCTGTAACAGATGCAGCTGATGACTGACTTTGAATCATGTAATTCGATATGTGTAATTCAGACTTGTTGAATGCCATGCACCAATTTATGTTTTCCACCGAGGGAGTGCGGGGCAACAGGGTTGATCGCACTGCGTGTCCTGGTAGTAGGGAATTTGCTACGGTACGCCAGACGGGGAGGGGGGGTTGACAATGTCGCAACATAGTAATTTTTTATTTTGCGACATTTTACATTTAGCCTACTAATAGTCTAATCCCTGCGATCGGCGCGCAAAGCACAGTGCAGCTAATTATATTCAGATCAGTATGAATTACGTCCGTGCATGCAGTTTCTAGCAATGGAATGGATTGATTGGTGCAACATTGCGATATATATTATAATAATAATACTCGTCTAGTGAGTGTACCCCTGGTAATGTTAGCATATCGGTGTTATATGACGACAACACCCAGTATCACTTCACTAGTTCCACACTTCAACTTTTCGGAATTTATAATACAGCCCTTCATTTTATCAAACTGACTCAGTTTTCTTTACTTTGATTTTCAATAGAAGCGTTCAAAACATAAACGGTTCATAGAGGAGTTTAATATTCTGCTGCAGCAAGATTTCATTGGAAAAATACACATGACAAACGCCGCTCTCATTTTGCTATCGAGATCGAGCGTATAGAAATTGCAGACAACATGAACGGCACACGTCACTCGCGGAAATGAATGCATAATTTCTGATCGAAAAGTTTTGCCTGAGCGATTGCTGGGTCTCATCGCCCTTTGAAAGCTTAAAGTTATTAAAATGACTCTGAAAAGTTTGACAGACACTCGATACTGCTGAAAAACATCGCGACACGATCAGTTAATGATACCGTAAAATCTTAAAAGACGCAATTTTTGCGACATTTAGGCTACAGCCCAGGATGACGGTGAGTTTTGCACGCCAGTCGTAAAACGGTAATCATCGAAACAATTTGAAGCCCTATTCTCGGCCTAGGAGAGAGAGTATACAAGACGGATCGTGCAACTCGACAAAACTGTTACGACAAGGCCGCTTTGTTTTTTATAAAATGTACAACAGTCGACCTTGTGAACTTTGGGTTGAAGACCAACGAGCAAGCAAAATGTTCTAGCGGTCCACAAACAACGCAGCGAAACGTAAACTTGTATGTCGACTGCAGGTAGCACAATTGCGCTGTCGTGTAACATCTAGTCCTTATATCGGGCGTACATGTAGTTCAAAACCATGGAGCTAAACGATACCTCCATGTTCAAAACCAAATATGTTTAGTCGACAGCACTGTTCTCGTAGTAGATTTTTGTCTTAATGTCAATTTATCTAATATGTATACCGTATACTATTTAATGAAAAGACTTGTATGAAAAAACAATCTAGAAAAAGTTACGATACTTGTCCTTTTGATTAAAAGTATAACTTCATCTGTTTCTTCATGAATGCAACAGAGGCCACATTTAAGCATATTTATTTTTTGAAAAATGTTGAACTTAAGTAATCCTTACGTCATATCAAAATACAAACCAGTTATTTTTCCCTTCTGTTTTACATTATAATAAAAGGATGTAGTGATCAATGTTTACATAAAAAAATTATTCATACGCTCCCCTTACTCATGACTGTTTTTAGGGTACTAATTAAGCTATTCACTCACTCTTCTACCACTCGTGTTGGCTAATTTCAGAAAAGATTTTCAGCTCGCCAAACATTTCCAAATCACAATATCACATGCCCTAGTGTAGTGTACAATTGATAAATGCATGCGCATGACAGTGAGGAAGATAAGCTTAAGGGCTGTGATCTTTTTCAGATTCCAGATCATGTAGTTGAATGATTCATGATCATTCACTTACACTATTCTGCTATCTATGTGAATAATATTCCTTTGGAGTGAATACTTGCTGACTCTATTAATAAAAGGACATGGAAAATTAAAGATTACAACATTCAAAAGCATAGTATTGGTGGAGAGGGTGTTGACTCTAATGGTAATAAAGGTCGTTAACAACTGCATTTACTGAGGACCGGCAGTTTTCTGTAAGGACCTGAAGCTTTGGCTTGGAGCAGGTCCTTATGACCTGAAGCTATTTTCTCTTAATTTCGCACACTTTGCTGAAGGTCATCATGTCCTTGCACAGGATTGGTCAATTCACTCACACTGGGTCACATAGTCAACTGATCTGATGTGAATTGTGAGATATATATATACGAAAATAATGCAATAGATTTCTGGTGAGGTCATTTACAAGCACGGGTAACTTATTTGCATAAACACTCACATGATGAAAGTTAATACTGTGTACTAATATTTACAACTGCAGTGCATCTTTGGATTAAAACTGTCTATCATTCATGGTTAAAACTTGCCCTTTTTTGTTCAATGTCAAAAAATAACACAAAAATATCTTGCATACATATTGGAACAAATGCAATGTGTGTTTCTCAGAGTGATACCTGTTCACATGACAGAAGGCAGCGCCCCCTAGAGGCAGGTACAGAGACACTGCCATTTTGGCAAACCATTACTTGTAACAGTAAATGCGTTTGCAAAGCTATTCATGGTCTCAACAACTGGCAATATCAAATTGAATAAGTCAAATACATGAAAGTGTGAGAAAAACGTAGAAACATAATTTCATGATTCAATGCTACGGGTACTTGACCTGGTATGTATGGAATACATGGATGAAACAATGAAATCACAGTATACGGTTGCTCCCAGTAGACTGGGCTGGATATACTTCAATAAAATCTCATAGTTGTGTTCACCTTGTACAAAGACATCTGATTGAATTTGGGCCAAAAATACTGGAAATCTCAGTGGATAAATTTAAGTACAATGTACCATGAAAACTAAACATTATTTGAAATAGTATCGTTTTGAATCACTGAGTTTGACCGCACGTATTCCTGTGCAAAGCTTCAATGACATGATGATGTAATGATGTTGAAATGGAGAGGCAGTGAGTCAATGAAATGATGCAAGGATTCAATGAAATGATGCAATGGCTCAATGAAATGATGATGCAATGATTGGATGACCTAATGATGGAATGATTCAGTGAAATGATAATGCAATGATTGAATGAAATAATGATTTAATGATTCAATGAAATGATGCAATGATTCAATGAAATGATGATTCAATGAAATGATACAATGATTCAGTGAAATGATGCAATGATTCAATGAAATTATGATGCAATGACAATATACAGACATCTTGCAGTGGTGAAGGTGATGCAAGACACTATCTGAATACCAGAAAAAGTTTTTAAAAAGCAGTTACGGTGCTGCTTGGCATAAAAAAACGAACAAAAGTGGCAACTTAATAATCTTGTTTTTTAAATATTGTACATTATGCAGTGAAATAAATTGCTTGACAATTTTCCTAAATGAAAACATCCTAACTTTTTTTCTCCATAAAAAGTATGGCACTACACCCAATATAAGATTGTGGCAGTTTGGTACATTTATTACAAAGAGACAGGGTTACATTCATTTTAAAATGTAACGCTTATAATCATAAGACTTCTTTATATATAAGGTCTACCTACGTTACTTTACAAAAAGCTAGTGAGCCTTCTAGAATAGTGAAAATAAACAAATACACAAAGGAACTGAGAAAAACCTAAAATCAAAAAAATAATTGTTATGTAGGTCATTTCCCCCACACTCATCATGACCTGAGTTCAATTAGTCTAGAACATTCTCAAGTCACTGCCCTTGATGACCTCACAACCTTGAATTCAATTAGTCATGTTTGGAATGTTCTGGAAAGTTGATTAGTTGTGTAAGGGAGATAATTTTAGAACAGTAATTAGCATGTCAATAAAAGTTCTAGATTGTTCTTATATGCCTTTATAAAAGGGACGTGCTCAGCTTCCAGTCAGACTTTTGGGATCGTGTCTCTTGTGTGTTACTAAACTCCAGCAGTAGTCATTCTCAAGACTTTTCAAGACCTTCACTGCCAACGCTGGATTTATACTGTGGACTTTGTGCAGTTTCAAGCCTGCAAGCCAAAGGACTGTTCATTCATCCGACTGACTGTTACAACTCTGAGACTGGAGCTCTGCCGTCCCAGCTGAGATAAGTAGTCTGTACACTTTTAAAGCTTGTACTCTATCCCTGACTTAGCAATTAGTTTTATTTTCGTAATAAATTTCGTTTAAACGTTAACTGCTGAGTTCACCCTTTTGTTCGTTTTCTCTGCACGTAACAAATTGGGGGCTCGTCCGGGAGACGAATATTTTGAGCCGTTTGACAACATTTTGACAGCCTTTTCAAAACTACTGTATACTGTGAACTCAGCGAATTCAATCATGGCGGAATTCAAGCCAGACGAATTTATGGATGACCTTGATCAGGACACATTTAATTCCCTCAGAAAAGACAACCTCATAGCACTGGCAAATTTCCTTAAAGTAGATGTCAAAAGATCTATGCGCAAGCGAGAAATTCAGTTCAAGATTGCAAAACATTTAGTTAATTCTGGCCATTTTGAGGAGTCTGCCTTAAAAGATTATGAGCCTGAGTCTTCCTTCGAACTCAAAAAATTAGAATTAGAAATACAGGCAGATTTGGAGCTTAAAAATTGGAATTAGAAAAGGAAAAATTGCAAATGGAAGAAAGGGAAAGGCAGGAAAAATTACAAATGAAAGACAAAGAATTACAAATGAAAGACAAAGAATTACAAATGGAAGAAAGACAGAGAGAAAAGGAGAGAGAATTGGAAGAACATCGACTACAGTTAGAAATGAGACGTTTAGAGCTTGGACAATCAGGAAAATTCTCCCTTCAGACAAGTTTGACATCACTAAGCATTTCAGGTTAGTTCCCCCTTTCCAAGAAAAGGATGTTGATAAATATTTCCTTCATTTTGAGAAATTGCTCAGAGTCTGAATTGGCCTAAGGAGTCCTGGTCTATGCTTTTGCAGAGTGCTTTGGTGGGTAAAGCCAGAGAAATTTACATTCAGTTGTCAGTAGAGCAGGCTTCAAATTATGATTCTGTGAAGGAATTAATTCTCAAGGGCTATGAGTTGGTGCCTGAAGCTTACCGTCAGAAATTTAGGGATTGTGAGAAGGTGAAGGATCAAACTTATGTTGAATTTGCTCGAACAAAAGACAACTGTTTGACCGTTGGTGCTCTTTCTGAAAAGGTCAGTCAGAATTATGACAAATTACGACAGCTTGTTTTGATTGAGGAATTTAAGAGGTGCATTCGGAGTGACATCAAGACATTTATCAATGAACAAAAGGCAGATACATTGGAGGTTGCTGCACGTTTGGCAGATGATTATTCATTGACCCACAAATCTTCATTTCTCAGCAAACCATCCCAGTCCTTTCCATACAGAAACAATGCAGGTAAATTTAACTCGTCCTTTTCATCCAAGAATTTTTCAAAGGACAGTAGAAAATCAAATGACAACAGTTCACAAAATTCAAGTAACACTCCCACATCATCAGATCCCAAGTCTCAATCTCCTTCTGACAAACAGTTTGGTACACTTTCTTGTAATTATTGTAAGAAAGACGGCCATTTAATGTCAGAGTGTTTCAAATTGAAAAGAAAACGTGAAGGTCAAAGTGGTCAAAGTGGATCTAAGCCAACCGGCTTTATTTCTTCATCACTCAATTAGAGTCTAATAATGTGTGCAACACATTTTCTGAGGTTAAACCCCTCTTATCCCCAATTAATGAGGTCAAGGTCAATTCTTCACAAGATAGCATTATGGGTATTTTCGAACCATTTATTCATAATGGTTTTATATCACTTTCTAGTGATTTCTCTTCCGCTACCCCTGTCAAAATTTTAAGAGATACCGGGGCTTCCCAGTCTCTTTTGTTGGCAGATACCCTGCCGTTTCTGAAAAGTCATTTTCAGGTTCTAAAGTTCTTATTAAGGGGGTAGATTGTAATGACTACATTCCTGTTCCTCTCCATAATGTCTATTTGTCTTCGGACTTTGTTTCTGGACCTGTGGCTTTAGGTATTAGGCCTTTTTTGCCTTTTGAAGGGATTCACCTTCTTCTTGGAAACGACCTTGCTGGGGACAAGGTCATTACTAATCCACTTGTGACTGATAATCCTAGTTTAGATCAGGATCCAGAGCCAATTGAACAAGAGATACCCGATTTATTTCCTTCATGTGCTATTACTCGAGCATGTCATTACTCGAGCCATGTCAAAGAAAACTTCCGAGAATCAAAATACTCTCAAAAATAATGTCACAGATGTTGACTTAAATGACACCTTTCTCAGTCAGGTGTTTGACACGGATCATTCCGTTATCCCTCGTGGATTTGAAACTTCCAGTAAAACTTCTGCTGACCAAAGTCAGACATTTTCTAGATCAAATCTCATTGCAGAACAACACAAAGACCCAGATATTTTGTCTTTGTTTGACAGGGTAGATGATGAAGGTAAAACTTCAGATAGCTCTGTTTCCTATTATACAAAATCTGGTATTCTCATGCGTAAATGGAGACCTCCAGATGTCTTGGTTGATGACGATTGGGCTATAAAACATCAAATTGTCGTTCCAAAGCCCTATCGTGCTGAAATATTGCGCCTAGCCCATGAAACCCCCTGGCTGGTCATTTGGGAGTAAGGAAAACTTATCACAAAATTCTCAGTCACTTTTATTGGCCTAATCTCAGGCAGGATGTAGCACATTTCTGTAAAACCTGTCACACATGTCAAATGGTAGGAAAGCCAAATCAGACCATTCCAAAGGCCCCTTTACAGCCAATTCCTGCATTTCAAGAACCATTTAGTAGGATACTAATAGACTGTGTTGGGCCCCTACCAAAAACAAGATCAGGAATGAGTACATGCTGACAATTATGTGTACATCAACTCGCTCGTTCCCAGAAGCCATACCACTGAGAAATATAAAGACAAAGACTATAGTGAGAGCTTTAGTCAAATTTTTCACTTTATTTCGGCCTCCCTAAATGTGTCCAGTCCGATCAAGGCTCCAACTTTATGTCTGGTATTTTTCAACAAGTAATGGATCAGCTAGGCATTAAACAGTATAGGTCATCCGCCTATCATCCAGAAAGTCAGGGTGCTCTTGAGAGATTTCATCAAACTTTGAAAAACATGATTAGGACCTACTGTTTTGACACAGAGAAGCAGTGGGATGAAGGAATTCATTTTTTGCTCTTTGCTGTTAGAGAGTCAATTCAAGAGTCTCTTGGTTTTAGCCCATTTGAGCTTGTATTTGGACATACAGTCCGTGGCCCACTTAAGCTCGTTAAAGAGAAATTCCTATCAGACGATGATGATTGTCTGAATATTTTGCAATATGTGTCAGATTTTCGTACAAAACTCTCTAAAGCATGTGAATTAGCCAGAGAAAATCTTGAGTCATCTCAGCAGTCAATGAAAACCAAATACGATAAAAACACCTCAAAACGGAAGTTTGAACCAGGTCAAAAAGTTCTTGTTCTACTTCCAATTCCTGGCAAACCACTCCATGCTCGTTACTTTGGGCCATATCTAATCGATAAGAAATTGAGTGATTTAAATTACATCATAATAACACCTGACAGGCGAAAACAAAAGCAGCTATGTCACATAAATATGCTTAAGCCATATTTGGATAGGGATAATCCTACTATAACTCAGCCTGTCAGTACCGTCAGTTCTGGCCATTATGAAGATAGTGATACTGAAACTGACTTGAGTGAAAATACTCTAAACTCAAAGCTGGGCTCGGTCAAGCTTCAGAACTCAGAAATCCTGGAGAAGCTGGAGTCTACAAAGTTGGCACACCTCCAGCCAGAACAAAACAACAGGTAAAAGAACTGCTCCACGAATATAAACACCTGTTTCAAGATGTTCCAACGAGGACAAACGTCATCTATCACGACGTTGATGTTGGGGACAGTAAGCCTGTAAAACAACATCCATACAGACTGAATCCAACAAAAGCGAAATATCTCCAGGAAGAAGTCAAATACCTGCTGGACAATGACTTTATTGAACCCAGTAAAAGTAACTGGAGTTCGCCGTGCATACTTGTTCCCAAATCAGACCACAGTTATCGTATGTGCACGGACTTTAGGAAGGTCAACACTTTAACAAAGACAGACACTTTCCCAATCCCGAGGATTGATGACTGCATCGACCGAGTGGGAAAAGCCAAGTATGTGACAAAATTTGACCTACGGAAGGGATTTTGGCAAGTCCCTCTGACGGATCGTGCTCGTGAAATATCCGCCTTTGTTACACCAGACGGATTGTTCCAGTACAAGGTGATGCCATTCGGAATGAAGAACTCTCCGGCAACGTTCCAACGGATGATCAACGACGTCATATCCGGGCTAGACGGATGTGCAGCTTACGTTGACGACGTCGTCCTGTATAGTGACACCTGGGAGGAACACATCAAGCTCATGCGAAGTTCTTTGAGAGACTGAGTAAAGCAATGTTGACTGTCAACCTTGCCAAATCTGAGTTTGTATGGGCAAGGGTAACTTACCTCGGACATACTGTAGGACAGGGTGAGGTAAAACCTGTTGATGCCAAAATCAGTGCCATTTCAAGTTTTCCCATACCAAACTGCAAACGACAACTGATGCGCTTTCTCGGTATGGCTGGTTACTACAGAAAATTCTGTCCAAATTTCTCCACAATTACTGAGCCTTTGACTAACTTACTTAAAAGAAAGTACAGTTTGTTTGGTCAGAGCAATGCCAACAGGCATTTGATACACTTAAAGCCATACTGCAAAGTGCCCCAGTATTGTCTGCACCAGATTTCACTTTGCCATTCAAATTAGCTGTAGATGCTAGTGATACGGCTGCTGGTGCTGTTTTATTGCAAGAGGATAGTCATGGTGTAGATCATCCTGTTTGCTATTTTTCACGCAAATTTAACAAATCCCAGAGAAACTACTCTACAATTGAAAAAGAGTGTTTATCTTTGATATTAGCTTTACAGCATTTTGAAGTTTATGTTACTTCTTCAAATCAGCCAATAGTGGTTTATATTGATCACAACCCTCTTGTTTTTCTGCAGAAATTTAAAGGCAAAAATATGAAGCTAAGATAGAGATTGCTAAGATGGAGTTAATGTTACAGGAGTTTAATCTTGATATTAGACATATCAAAGGCAGAGACAATTTAATTGCAGACTGTCTCTCTCGTATTTAGAACTTATTGTTGTTCACACTTTTAAGATTACATTTGTAAAAGAAAGATTTTTCATTGAAAAATTTTCTTTTTTGAAGAGGGGGTGTGTTATGTAGGTCATTTCCCCCACACTCATCATGACCTGAGTTCAATTAGTCTAGAACATTCTCAAGGTCACTGCCCTTGATGACCTCACAACCTTGAATTCAATTAGTCATGTTTGGAATGTTTCTGGAAAGTTGATTAGTTGTGTAAGGGAGATAATTTTAGAACAGTAATTAGCATGTCAATAAAAGTTCTAGATTGTTCTTATATGCCTTTATAAAAGGGACGTGCACAGCTTCCAGTCAGACTTTTGGGATCGTGTCTCTTGTGTGTTACTAAACTCCAGCAGTAGTCATTCTCAAGACTTTTCAAGACCTTCACTGCCAACGCTGGATTTATACTGTGGACTTTGTGCAGCTTCAAGCCTGCAAGCCAAAGGACTGTTCATTCATCCGACTGACTGTTACAACTCTGAGACTGGAGCTTTGCCGTCCCAGCTGAGATAAGTAGTCTGTACACTTTTAAAGCTTGTACTCTATCCCTGACTTAGCAATTAGTTTTTTTTTCGTAATAAATTTTGTTTAAACGTAACTGCTGAGTTCACACCTTACTTGGTCGTTTCTCTCTGCACGTAACATAATGCTCATCTAATCTCATTAAAGAACTACAGACAATCAGTTTGTTTAGCAAATACATGCTTTTGCAGAATTGAAATTTAATCTGACAGAAAAGGAGGCAAAAAGTAACATGATCTGAAACACAGTCTGAGGGAAGAGGCTTAAAGGTATCTGCAAAAATTTATATCACTGTAGTTGACATGTAATACCAAATGGCATGTGATGCCAAATGCAATGCTTGTGATCAGCTCGTACGAACCTATACTGGGGATTTTCAAGGTCCACAGAACTGCCGTTGCCTTGGAAACAGATTACATATTGATAACATTTTAAAACTAATGCTACGAAGCACATTGGATAGAAGGTGAGCATTGAAATTAAAAGACGATAAAATTATCCTGAATTGAGGTAAGGGTAATAGCATATTTACCAATAATACTGTCAGAAAGATCACTAAAAGAACGTAAAAGTACAAATGTTATGTAATCTCCTTGGTGGACATAATTTTGAACCTCACTGAGGCTGAGGGGAAGCTAGTCTGTTGCTATTTGATCATGAATTCTGATGAACGATTAAGTTTGATCTGTAACTCATCAAACAGAATACTTTCAACTGTTTTCAGAATCTGTCCTCAGAATTTCATCCTATGAATCATTAAAACATAAAATAGTTGTCAGGTTTACCTCTTGAAAAGTCACCCATCACAAAATGGAATTTGTAAAGCTCATGACAAAGATATCACATGATTATGTATGTACATATTCAGTCAATAAAACATGTATTTTGACCACTGTATAATAGATTACTGCATGTAAATTTGAGATTTTGGTGAAATTGCCACGTCACATCTATTTTTTTTTGGCGATTGATTTGGCATTGTGTAAAATTCATCTAAATTACATCTTAAAAACGAAGAAATGCATCTACTGTAATAGAGAAGAGGCTAAACATGTTGCAAAAACTGTACAAGTGAAAAAATGAAACAACCACTACAGGTGATGTTTGCAGTTGTAGTTCTGCTCACATTGATGTTTGTGATAATTTAGTGTTTTGGTCTGTGTATTAGATCACAGTGTAAGAGCTGAGCAAACATGTATGGATATATAATCCATCCGATAGGTGTATTGCTTGCAATGTGTACTCTCTTCATTTCAGTCATGGACTCACATATATGTATGACAGCATTGAAGAGTATCTGACCAGCTGGTCAGAAAGAGAAAGGTTTCTGATGCACCCAGACATTATTTCCTATGTAAGATACTTCTCATCAGTATTTTAAAATGCAATTTGGCATGAGTTAAAGTTGGCACAAACACTTGAAAACCCGATTACTCATTCTTACAAAGTGGCACATAGAAGAATCAAATCTGCAGTAGGTTCTGATTAGACATACCGCTAAAAATCTGCATCAAAAAATATAAAATTTACAAATCTTCTTCATTTCTCATCTTTGCAGTTCATTATCACATCACTATCTGTTATGATGCAGTGTGTCCAAATTGAACAGGCTACCTCTAGTTTAAAAACAATCATTTCTAAACTAACATTTTTGTCATCTGGTTGAAAACTGAAAACTGAAAAACTGATAATTACATTACTCTAGTGTATCAGATCATCCCAAATTTATGGTTAAACAATACTGAAAGTAAAAATAAATATTAGTTGCAATTATTTTCTATTTGATTGTCATATCACATCTTTTCCTCATCCAAAGATTTAAACTTGATACGAGTTTTAACCATCACACACTAAAAACGCTAGAAAATTAAAAGAAGATCACATGGAAACCGAGGGAATACATCACTTGTCATTCTGACAGTTTTGTCAAAATGAAGCAAAAGTATGAAAATTGCCACCGCCAGAACATAATCATTTAAAAAGCAGAATCTTAATAACAAATTCTGGCAAGCACCAAACATCATCTTAGACTTACAGCGCTGTAACTGATTTGGATAATTTTCGTACCTGTGTACACTCTATACTCATTACAAAGGATTACATGTTCTGCCATACTGCCAAATATGACTAAACTTTTTCCTTCTTTTGTTTTTATAAAAGTTATTCATTCTGTCCCCATAACGCATCACACATCAATCTGTTTAGCTTTGACCTCTGACCCATGGAGTCTACAGTAGATCAAATCCTGCACCAGCATTAAGTTTCCAATCATGAGAGTGCGGTTGCACACTTTACACTTTTGGCAAGATTTGTGGAAAACCTTTCCGTCACTCTTAGCCATCTCAGCAATGTAGACACGGTTGCCGCAAATGATGCACTTTTCAGTCTTGGGCGCCACGAACGTCTTGCGGCTGTTAGAGCTGGGTTTCTTGTTGAGTTCATTCTTTTGCTGTTCCTGTGATGACTCACTCTTGAAGCTGTGAAGCCGGTCTGATATCGATCCCATAGGTTTGGCCTGGAGAAAGAATGACACAAAAACCATAAGGACCACTTATGCGGTTTCTCTATCACAAGCTTACAATGCTGTCCTCCCTTTCAACTGATGTGGTTTAACCCTCATGGCTTTTAAAGGAAAGACCAAACCACTTAAAAGGAAAATTTTAATCAAATGAAATAAGTTCATCAAGCTTGCATTCGCCGATTCAAACAAACAAAACCAACTTCCTTTTATGCCTAAGTAGGGTGAACTAGAAGGCAGACGCACAGCAAGTGAAATTCATACCATACTCTCTGATTTATACAGGTAGATATCATTGAATTAAAACTTCTGTTCAGTCAGTTTCTTTGTAATTTCAATCTTAAATTGTGTAGTGTAAAGGAAATAAATGTTAAGATTTCTCTGGTAATCAAGGTAGAGCAATGCAAACTGCATTAACAACTTATGTTTGAGCATAGTACAAATGTGGTATTCTTTAGAATAAAGTTATCAGTGACTGAAGAAGCCATAAACATATCAAATGCTTGGCATATTGATTTTTCCTGTCATATCCAGTCATAAAAATCAATATCCTGGGGTTTTTTGGACGACACAGGTGCAACAAAATTTCCCCATTTTACCGTAAAATGAGTCTGTTATAATTGTTGAATAGGGGCTCTTTCTCTTGAAAAGCACTAAATCTCTAATACCATTAAAATATGGCATTTAGAAAGATACACATAACTTCTGTTTGCAGATGTTGAAAAATCTCACCATGGTATTAGGTGTACTGAAGAAATTTGCTACACTTCAAGGTTTAACGAGTTTGTACCAATCACACTGACTCATGATTTATGGGTAGCTATGTGAAAATATTACCAGTAAACTACAGTTTGCTTTTTGCACAAACACACACCAAAATGAAAGCTGGATAAATATCTCATAGACATTAAAGCAAACATGTGGAAAAGCAAAACATAAACGTACGGTTGTCATAAATAGGAAACATCAGAGTACAGATCTTTTCCTGATATCATCTACAACAATTCTAATTCCTGACCCTTGTTCTCTTCATTCCACATTGGAAACACTTATACCCTGACTAAGATATAAAGAAAACTCTAGACAAAAATCATCCTTACCTTGTCTTTGGATTCATCACTTTCTTTCTCATTTTCCTTTGTTTGCTCGGTTTGGGATTTCTCAGTTTCCTTTGTTTGCTCAGTTTTGGATTCCGTATCTTCCTTTACCTCCGTCTCCGTCTCAGTCTCCTTCTCTTCTTTATCTTCTCTCTCTTGCCGCCTTTGCTTTGCCATAGCAACCCACATGGGTACTCCATTGGCTGTCTCTTCTGATGCCCTCCTTTCACTGAAGGTTCGGATCTTGAGGTGTGCAGGATCCTTCTCCCGCTCACTGAAGGTTCTAATCTTGATTCTGGCTTTGTCTGACTCTTTCTGCGTAGGAAGAATAATTCTTGGCATTGATGTTGCAACTTTCTCTTCCTTATTCTCCTTGTTTTCGGTTTCAGTTGGTTCAATTGCTTTTTTCTTTGATGCTCTGAAACCTTCTCTCTTTTTCTTGGTTTCCTCTGATGGGTCATCCTCTCCTGCCATTTCACTACTTGGTGAAACTATAATAACTTCTCTAGTTTGTTGTTTTTGTGGCTCAATTCTCTCTATTTTCAACTTTCTTTCCACCACAGTAACAAGCCTGCTTGTTTCCACGGTGTATTTGTTCTGATTTTCCTTCTCTTGCTGTTCAGCACTGAGATCATTGACAGGTCTTTCAAAGGTAGCAGATCTGTGCCGCAGTTCTGGAATCTCAAAACTACCTCTTTTAACCTGTAGTTCTCTTGGTTCAAAACTAGCAGACCTCAGTCTTTGTTCAGGTTTTTTCAGACTTGTGGATTTTTCAACGTCTTGTTTTTCTTCTTCAGTCAGACTCTTTCTCTTGTCCTCAGTGGATTTTTCATCTTTCGATTCCTGCAGACTTATTTTACGTTCCTTAAACTCCACAACTTTTTCCTCCTGATCAGGAACGGCAAGCTTTACAGTCTCTGAACTTTGCACTGTTGTCTCTTCCTCTACTACATCTGGTCCCTCAATTTTCAACATATCAAGTTCTTTTATTTCAGCAACGGGAGCAACCACAACTTCCTTGGTAGTGGTGGATGTCTTTGTAAGACTTTCCCTTTTAATGGTGATTTCTGTGACAAGAAAAGCTACAGTTATTGAAGCACACTTTATGTTACTGACCTAAAACCTCACAATCATGTCTGTCTTTTTATGTGTTGTATGAATAAAATGTAAACATCTGCCAGATAGATCATTTTGTCTTTCTGCTTCAAGCAAAATGAAATGAAAAGTAGAAAAAGCTGTCATGTGACTTAAAGGGCGCCCTCTCTTACAAAGGCAACTGATCACTTACACCTATATGCTTTCTCATTCTTTATCAGAGCAAAAGACAAAGGTAAACTGCCTGTAGTTCTTCATGAAACTTTTTCTCATAAATTCATGACATTCACAGAACTTTCTCTTTAACCTTTGAGCACTGTAATTTCCTCCCCCAAAATATCAGGGCAACATCTTACCAACTTTTATGAATTTTTTGTAATTTTTTCAATGATTTTGGACTTAATGGACATAAATTTTCATGGGCAACACTTTTTGACCAAAATTTGGGAAAAATCAGAAAAAAAATCATCTACATCTGAAAGAAATTGTTGGCTTTATATTGTATAAAGGCAACAAAAATCGACTTTGGCACTCAAAGGGTTAATCTTTTCATAACATAACTTCATTCAAAGATAGTCAGTTGTCAAATCTACATGCATTTCTCAATAAGTTTTCACTTTGAATTTTTTCTAACTTCTTCATTCAATGATGACAACACTCTGACTGTATTTGTATCAATATCTACATAAAACATACATACATACATACATACATACATACAGACATACAGACATACATACATACATACATACATACATACATACGGACGCCACCGACTCACCATATAAGCTCTTTTTGGTATTTATATACATACCAAATATGAGCTTATACAAAATATAGGTTACAGTACTGCTCATTGCTACACTGTTGCTGTAAGTATGACACATGACATTGAGAACTTCAAAATATTTGGTGCAAGTATTAATTTCAAGGTTGCGAATCTGCCCAGCTTTGGCTATGTCAATATCTACCTCGGCTAAACTCCATAGAGGATCTTTTTTCCTTGTCTTCAATCTTTTCCACTGTAAGACTAGATACAGTGGTTGTCTTTTGCACCACATCTTCTTCAGTTTCCTCTATCTCTTCAGGAGTGTTTGGCAGTTCAGATCTGGACCCTGACCTCTGTGTGAGGTAAAAGAAGGTCATGTGAGAAATAAGACTACACATTCTTGTCTTGACTTTCTCGAGATTTCATTGCTCTATCAAAATCAGTGTTTTCTCTACAGCATTTAATCCAGGGTTCTCAAAAATTTTTGAAGTAGGCGGAAAATTCAGAAAAGTAGGCGGTTAGCTTCTGTGTGCAACCAGAATCCCTGGGCGAGCGGGGGGAGACAGTTCTGAGCAATTTCATGCATTCTTATACAGTGTATAAAAGGCTATTCCAACATACACACAGGGGGAGGGTTTCCTGTGTGCGAGAAATTTTTAAAATTTGATTTTGAAGGCATTTTGGAGTAATTTCATGCATTATTGTACTGTACGGAAAGACCATTTCAGCATGAGAGTGTAAGGATTATTTTTAAATTTGAAGACATTTCTGAGCAATTTCATGCATTCTTATACAAGTGTATAAAAGGCAATTTCAACATACACAAAGGGGGAGAGGGTTTCAGGGACGGGTCCCCATCCCTGTGTGTGGGCAAGAAATTTTTAAATTTTGAAGACATTTTGGAGTAATTTTATGCATTCTTGTACAGTATTTAAGACCATTTCAGCATACAGAAGAATCATTATCATTGCCAATTACAACATGTTTTCAAGGGATAAAGTTTAAAAAAGTCAGAAAAATTAAGTTGATATCATTCGGGCCTGTCAACTGTATTCAGTTAACATGGATAATAGCAAAATTTCACCAGACTGTTGTGTAGAATTATGTTTAGCTCATGACTTGAACTAACATTTTGAAATACATCATAGAATAGGGGTTTTCACAACCCAGAAAACGATCCGCTAGAATCCTGACCAGCCTGGCTGCACAAAGTGTTTTACTGATTTAAATAAACTTGACTGAAGATACAGTAAAGTCAAAGAGTTTATTCAATTCAATGAATTATAGGAACACAATTTTCATTGATTTTAATTCACTGTACTAATTTCACAATAAAACGAATCCGTGAGCTGATTATTGATTTTTTGCTGATGTTGAATATAATTGAAAATGAGAGCTAAATTTCAGTGTTCATGTTTGATAAAACCTCAAACTAACGACACTGAACGCCAGCCTGTACTACACCGTGTGTGTACAAAGCACCGGCAGTCAATTGTAACACAGTACACACAACGCGATATCGGTCGACCTGAAATTTGACACTGTGATCGACGTAGCTTTTCAAAAGTACGAAAAGTGAGACCAAGTAATTTTTTGTTTATTTAGATTTGATCTAAACCTCCCAAAACCAACAGACAAAGTCAGAAAATCAAAGTTTTCGAGCGTCGACTTTCTCTTCCGCGATGCACACAACCACGGCCCCTCCACAAAACGCGATGTCGATCGACTTGAGTTGACATCGTGATCGACCATGGATAGATTGACGTGACATTTCGAAAGTATGAAAAATGAGACAGTAACTTGTGGTCGCTTTAGATTTGATCAAAAAGCTACCAAACCCATCAGACTAGGCCCTACTCTTACGCAGAAAACCAAAGCTCTCAAGCGTCGACTTTCTCTTCCGCGTTTGAGCGAAACAATAGTCGGCTTCATTCGGAAATGGTCGGCTATTCGCGGGCATAACGTAATTGAATTGTACGTTAGTCCAATTTTCGGCTATACCCAATGTGAACGTCGGAATAATTCGGGCTGTGATCGGCGAGCGAGGTTGACCTCGAGAGCGATTCCCAGTCACGGTGTACAGTACAACACGTTCGCTCATTGCGGTACTACAGTGATAGCAACAAGTTCACCGCGTAAATTGCTAGACTACATATAGCCACATCGGCACTTCTGAAATATTATCTGCGGCTTGCAAGACCACCAAAAAATCTAATTATTGTTATCAAAACCAGAATTTCCGGGCCAGAGAGCGAAACAGTGCTGAAAAGTAGCCGGCCAAAATACGAAAGTAGCCGGTCAATTTGGCCGGCATCCGGCTAAAAATGAACACGCTGTAATCCTACATTTTTAGTCAACCAATAAACACTAATTGACGTTATCTTAACCCTTTGAACCCGGCTCGGACAGAAATGTCTGATGACGTCATAGAGTACCAGGGGGTCAGGGTGCAAAGGGTTAAAGGGCCTATGACACGCCCATACAACCAAACGTAATATCACTTTTTGGGTCTTGAAGTTAGCTTACGTAGCTTACGTCACTGCCTTGCATTGTGTATCGCCCCTTTGTCCAGATAAAAGGCAACTAAAAGTTACAGGTGGGCGTGTACCCCTAGCCCAACTCGTTCAACTTTTTTCGGCTTTTCAAAGTTCACCCAACGACTTATCTTCATATGGGCAAACAGTCTTTCACAGTTTCGCAAATCTCATGTCCGTAAGTGTGTGAGGCAAGGGCTTCCTTTCCTCAGAACGTACACCCACAGTGTTTCATCTAGGATGCTACACCAGGGGGGGATTGGTCCCCCTCTACTGGAATTTTTGAGGGGGATTTTAAAATTTTGGGGGGGATTTAACTGAAACCTATAATGACATCTTTATACGTAAGTTTTAATGTTGCAGTGATGTTACTTGTGTTATACATACTACGAGCCATAAATCACTTGCTTACACAATCCAAGCTGCTGGCTGCAAACACCATCCTCTTTAAGATTTTTTTCAAAAGTCAACAAATTTGCGTATCACTGTTGTGAATGTATAGGGCTTCCAAGAGTGGTGGACAGCTCATTAATATTCATAAGCATTACCATTCTTAAAAAAAATTGTAGCATATTCTGTATGCTAAAATATTCTGTATGTTTGTTTGTACATATTCTGTATGTTTGCTTTTTTAAAGGGCCATTATTTGTAACTGTTGACCATTTTTTACCTCGGAAAATTCCATTTAGAGGCTCATATTTGTTGCAAAATGTTGTTTTACGAAGAAACAAACATGATTAGTGATGTTATAGCCACATAAAACTGCTAATTTTTGTTCAAACGTGTTTCCCTTCCGAGCTCATTTGTTGACGTCCGTCATGCTCAGCGTGCTGGGAGAACGCAGATATGGTGACGCCGCGATCACGCCAGATGTACAAGTTCACGTTTATTGCGGGATCAAAACAACATTGCGTCGAGGATTGCCAGACATCTGGCTACGCAACGTGCTCGGACAATGGACTACGACGTAAGTGCTGGGCATAAGTAATGAATATTTATTTTGATATTGCTGTAAATGGCTCGCGCAGGTGCAGAAGAATGCCTACGTTGCAATCCGCGTGTCAACAGAGTTTGTATTTCTGTCCGGACAAAAATTGAAATTTTCGTTGTAAAATCACATGTTATTTAGTTGTAGGGCACGTAATGTTTCCGTATAATATGCGATTCTGTGTTATTTGACAGGCTATTCAACATGAGCCAGTGATCATTTCAATCAAAACTAACGGAAAAATCGCAAGAAGATACAGCTAATGGAACTTTAAGGCTTAATGTACATTCAAACATAAAAATTAACAACAGTTAGCCATTCCCACTGTACCTTCAAGGGATTTTTTTTCATTTTTCACTGAACTGTCTGCACTACAAAAAGCAAGAAAAAACTCTTTTGTAGTTATACAGGAATGTTTTGTAGCTTCTGCAAAAATAACGTACTTGTTTGTCACGTTTTTACTGTGCTTATATAATTTCTGACTATTGTAAGTTTGGATCAACATTGCCCTATACAAACCAGTTAGCTGTATTTTTCTAGTGACCTAGCTGGTCTTGTAGTTTTGTGCGCAGACTCAGTAGAGTTAAAACGAACAACTTAGAGGGTCGGATCTTAGTCTGCTGTATTTTGAATGCGGAGTTTCTCGATGCCAGACTCGCTCCAGTTGCTTTTTGTCAGTCATTTTAGAATGGGAAAATAACAAACAGAAAGGTTGGTTGTCACCAACAGTTAACTTTAGGGTTTATTTGCCCCGAAAAATAAGTCAGTGTCTGTTCACTGAATTCAAAAACTGGACCCATTGACACTACAGCTTGCTTGTGACTTTCATTGCATGCAGTCTGCACTGAACACGTTTCTGTGACAGTAAAGTCCAAATTTTCGTGTCAATTTTGCTATCAGAATTATTTTCAGAGTGTTATGGACATCCATACGATGCAAAAAACTTCAGTTTGTCTCCTTTTCTCAATCGTACAGAGATAATGTGACACACAAACTTTATCAGGCTAGGGCAACGAACTTTTGTGAACGTAACTCTCAACTGGCTGACAGGCTTTCATATGCAAAATCAGCGTACGGAAATTTACGCGTGGTATTGTTTCAACAGCAATTTATTGAAGCAGTTCAAAAAGTATCAAAATCAAACTAAAATTAGTCCCTTCCATGTAAATGTTCTTGCAACACTATACAATGCCCGTTGCCACACAATGAACAGGTGCCGATAACGGGTCAAATGCATCGAAGTGTGACACCCGTGATAGCAGCCATCATTCCAGCCAGCTCAGTGCAGTGCGCGATGGGTCGCCCCTTCTACCTGTGATTGGCGGCGTGCAGCCCTCCAAAGAGGGGGAATCGCGCAATCGCGCAGCCTAGATGAAACACTGCACCCAGCGCGCAGAGCACGAGAGAACATTGTACCAGTAGTACCTAAATGTTTTAGTTTGCTTTTAGTGACATGATCTTTTCACGTGATCACCAACAGTGTCGCGGCGCATATGTTGCGTACAACTGATCGCCGCGCCAATCAAGTATATTAAAATTACTTGTCAGGCTATCTGATTAGATGTACTATGCTTCGTGCCAAATATGGAAAATAAACATTACAAGAATGATGACAGTCAATGTCACATCCTCATTCATCGGGAAACATTTGTGTGGCAGCAAGCTTCCCGTATCTACACAATGGTGAAGACAGCGATTCATAATGGTGACCCAACAATGCAGTGACAAGCTTTCTTGTTTTTCTTCATTCCAAACATATTAAGAATAGGCCTAACACATCACTTTTTGCAGGATTCATTTGCTCTGAAAATGTACGGGAACATTGGTTTGTCTTGTGCTCCAAGAAAATGATACACTCAGTGCGACAGTTTTCAGACGACCTCAGTTTTTGGACATTTAATGACATGCTGTTCGTTGTACTCACTTCGCTCCGTATTGATAACGTTTTACAAGTCATGTAACAGCATTATAGTCAGGTGATGCTGTTGTCCCATTTTGAATAGTTATTTTTTCGGTAGAAGCTATTTCAGGCTACAAACTTGGCGAAGTTAACACACCGTACGATACAAGGTGTCGAAAGCAACACACAGAGACAGCCCCATGTCTGATATTGTAAGCACCATACACGTCGAAATATAGTTGCGTCATCCATGGATTACACGTAACTAATATATCAGGAAATTTTTACAAACAGTTTTCTAAACACATTGAAATTTAAAATTGGGGGTTTGAGGTTTCAAAATATCAATATTTAGCCTCTATAATCACATTCCAAATACGAAATCCAATAACTGCGATAGCAGTCTGATTACTACGCACTCAAAATGGTGTCAACAATTTGGCAACTTTGACCCCCTAAAATACCACTTTCGTCCTGTTAACAATTTTACGATAAACAAAATAAAGTTTCGAGTAGTATAGTAATAGAATTTCGTACTGCTCGTCATTTATAAAACGGCTTTAGGCGAAATTCACTACCCTGTCCGAAAACTGTCACACTGAGTGTAGTTCTATCAAATGTCGATGTCCAACACAGCTACAGTACTGTACTGCAGCTACAACAGGCAATGCATGTTTTACTCATTGAACCGAAATACTCAGGTGTGGGATCGCTCCACTTTTTATAAAATAAAATCAACCGTGTCTTATTTCATAAAGAGATGAAACTTGGCCTCATCGTACTTTCAGTCTGTCCTGGGCATTCTATTGCTTTGTCCACCGTGACTAGGATTTGGAGCCACTCGTCCAGGAAGCCTGGGGTTCAAATAACCTATGCACCTTCAAGCCAATTCCCCTCGAAATCACTTTCTGAATTCTGGTCAACACTGCCCCCGCTGGAGCAACTTGACAAGTCCCTGCAGCTGGACCACGTGTGTAGCTCCCTTGCCAGTATTTATTGGGCGTCTGTGAGCACTGGTTATATAGCTGACTTTGTTTGTGGTCTAATTTATGCAAGGACCACTAAGTACACTTTCTTGTCAATAGCGTGGAACAAATAACGTCAATTGTACCTGTTGGCCAATATGCAAATACCGCTACCTGGCTCGCGTGCGAAGTGGCCCCCTGATCACCAGGCATGAAAAAGGAGTCAAGTTTTGCCATTCGCCCACATCTTTCTGAACTGACACAATATGCAATCCATAGACAGGTCCCCTAGCTGAGTTTTTGACGGGAAAAAATAAAAACTTTGGAAGTGATGTCATAGGCCCTTTAAGTCATGTTGACAAGTAAATTAAATGATCAGAAAGTTCTGTGTAACACTCTCTAGAGCTGTTTTGAGGCATACTTGACACTTTTTTCACATTTTGTCAACCAAATCAAACCCCTGATAAGATATCCTGTGAATCTTGATGTTGACCATTAACAACCTTTCACCATGGAAACAACAGAATCATTACCTGGGCTGCAAGGCGGCTTCTGCTCGATGCTCTCCTTGCTTTTGGAGCAATAGATATCCTGTGTAGTGCGCCCTCATTGGTCAGTATTGTACTACTTGATACTGAATCAAAATCTACATCACCAGCATTGGCTGTTGGACAAAAGGAAAGAAAATTACATGAACAATTTGACTTTCCCTAATATCAAATATTTGATAACATTTGACTGAAATTATTCAAACAAGTTGAAAGTCGGAGGGAAATCAGCTCTAGTAGACTGGAGATTTTGACCAAAGTGAGGAAAAATCCTCATATATACAAATTTTACAGGGCCAGTAGCTGTAACTTTTGATGATCTGTTTACTGTTTTTGTTTTTAATGTCAACTGCAGTTTCTTGTTCTACTCCCAAAAGCATAATTGGAATGTGCAGTATTCAGATTGTCAACTCAGCCTGAACATATGTAAACTGCAATGTTATTGTTGACTGAATTCTGGTTTGGATTAGAATTCAAATGTAAACAACAACAGTGCAGGCAACCTAAATAATAGATGCTTTGACACACTCTCCTGGCACACTTTGTACCCGAAGTGACTTAATGCAAGTATTCCATCTTTTCTTGATATCAAAAAAGTCAAAAAAGAGCAACTTTTTCCCTTAAATCCTTATCATCAAAACACATTAGTTCCAGTAACTTTTCCCTCTTCACTTTCCTTTCTACAGATCCACCTTTGCTGTACAATACAATTAGCCTGTTGTGAAAATTGGATGTAAAGAAGGATAGAGAAAATGAGGTTTTTCTACCACTTGGTGGCGCTTCTCACTATTGAATCTGGACACTGACACCCTCCCTCACAAAATACAAGTCTACACCTACCTGTACTCTTACTCTTTTTATAGCCATACATTTTTCTCTTTCTTCCACCAGGGGGTGATGAACTCAGGCTTTTCTGTCATCAAAACAGAATAAAACACTGAAATTCTGCATGAGGCAAAGAAACTCTTGGCATTAAAATGCAAATGCTTGTTTCATCTTTGAAATTAAACCACTTCATAAATTTTAGCGAGCTGAGCTATCTCAGAGTGATGTTTACCTTTTTTATTTTCTGAAATGAAGCTTTTAATCACAATCCTTAATTGACATCGAAAACACAGAATTCCTTGGAAATTCTCCTTTCAAATTTTTATGATAGAATTTCTTCATAACTTGTATTTCCTTGCATTATCTGTTGTTAAAAATTGCGGCTGTGTGCAGTCACGGGGAGTTGTGCCAAGTGACAGAAGACTGATGTACGGCATGGAAGAATTACTACATTTCTACATTTCTTCAATGATTAATTTGAAAAAGATAAACACTGCCACAGTAATGTCAGACACACCTTCAGTAAAACATAAAACCATGGTAAAATATAATATCTGTAACTGGTTCATTGACATTGGCCTTTAATTGACAATAGTAGGCATTAAAGAGCTCACACAATTCATTGAACTACTGGTATCATTCATATAATGTACTGCACCTGACATGTAAACATTAAAAAAAATCACACGTAAAAACCCTGTCACCACACCCATTGTTAGTCCTTGTAATTTAGAATGGTTAGTAGAATTATCAGTACATGGAAGGTTGTGTTATTCACAGGTACAGCAAATTCTTCACTTAATGCGTCCTTCACTTCACAGAACAAAGGACGACAAAACATCTGTAACTCTGGGAGAAGATTTTGATAAGGTGATAAAACAGGAAATCAATGATTTTGTGGACGGCAATGCTCATAAATCAGTGGTTAAATCATTAAAGATAAATGGATGGGGTTGGTCAGCTGAATATGCTAGGTGAACAACACAGTTATGTAATGCTATCAAGACACTACAACTCAGGACTATTTGTTGCACCTCTTATTAGAATAAAATATCGGGGAAATTTGCACTCGGGGTCACACTTTAAAATAATGTTCAGCAAAAATAACTTGCAAAATTGTATTTCTGATGATGTAAAGAAAAAACAGAATACATAACGGCACGAAACTAAGGATGAAGAAGAGAAAGCAGACAGATTTCACAACAGTTTAAGAAAACCACATTTAGATTGACACTGGAATATAGAAATTACCGTTCCTCGGGCTATAGGTAGTTTCTTTGTGATAAAAACCTGTCCGTTGTACAAACACAGATGACCATGACAGTGAAAAAAACAGAACACAGGTTACGTTGAGTATTAAACGATGGAGTTAATACAGATGAACAAAGTGATGGCGGCAGTGGTGATGATGACGATGATGATGATAGCGATGCAAGTGTCAAATGAAGGAGGTTGACGAGTGCAAATGCAAAGAAAGAGCCGTAGAAGCAATGACAAGTAAGAATTACATGCAATATGCAAATCTGGTGATTTGATTGACTGCATAAAAGAGTAGTTATGGTTTCTTTGATAGCTCCTTACTGGCCAAAGGAAATAACCTTGCTCTGTTAGAATTATTTTTCCCAAATTCACCTGAAGGCAGTTTGAAGTGCTTTTCCATCGTAAGACCTTAAGCATTTATTTTAGTGAGTCAATAGTGCTGATTGCAGAGTCAGTTTAGAAGAATGGTTATCCTACATTGATAAAATTATTTGGTGAACTTACCAGTGCAATTAAGAAAAACTGATTTATAGTATATGTGCCGTACAATTTCTAATTTTTTTCTCTATTATTGCTTGATTTGACAACAGCTCTGAAGTCGTATGTTTAACCCATCCTTTCTGAATGGATTCTCCTGGACCCATACAAAATAAGTGGATTATCCTACAGTCAGACAGATTTTGGGGATGGAGAGAAAGCAAGAATTGCTGGCCATTACTGGTGTGGCTAAGAATTGCTGGCCATTACTGGTGTGGCTAAGAATTGCTGGCCATTACTGGTGTGGCTAAGAATTGCTGGCCATTACTGGTGTGGCTAAGCATTTGACAGTCTGTGATACATTTTATTTCAAATAAAATTATGGAAACAATCTCAACAATTTATTGACAGATAAAATGTAATATGTCAATAGAGCACACACTCTTATCTACAAATCTCATTGATGTAAGTAATGTATTTTACATTTCTATGTTGATACATGCCGAGTACAGCTAAGGGACGCCAGCCTCGAACTGATGTTTTGTTACCATTGAAAACACTGACATGATTTAATGTCCATATTTATTTTGTAACGAACAATGTAAACAATCATGATACTGCATGTAGCAATGCAGGTGATATTTTGACACAATGTAACAGTACACATAACATCCTACACAGTAGCAACACTGGACACAAATTTGATATTTCAATTCTGGTTTGACAGTGACACATAATGTATGGCATTGCAGGGCCAAAATACATGTCATAGTTCATTGATGATGTGTTACTGTACCTCATCATCCATGCTGAGAATTCCACTGTCTCGTTTGTTGTCTCCTACCGGCTCACTTCGCTCATTCAACACATCTGATGTTAGAGTTACATCTGGAGTGTGTCCCAGACCATCGTCTTCAGAGCAAGACTCCACTCGTGACCGAAGCTTTGCCGACAGTTCACTCTACAAAGATAATTCAATACATACACTCAAGTTAAATTTGTAATGCACAGAAGACAAACTTGCGACTGGAAATTAATAAAGACACTACAAATAAACTTTGTAACTACCGTTAGATTAAATTCATCCATGAATTCCAAGCTGACTTTGTCTTGACAACTAGAATTGACCGTACAGCCACAGCCCCTATGTTAATTTTTCACTTTAACAACAACCACGGCACAAGGTACAGGATGGTCACTTGACACCAATGGACTGGCTACAGTCACTATATCACTGAATTTTAATCATTCATGTATTTGTTTATTCATTAATAGGATTTGGACCTTGTATTGCTGGTATAGGTGTACATTTTTATCTTGCTAGCAGAGAGCATGGCTGTAACATGGTGGTTGGTACATTCAGAAGACGACTGAAACATGACTCATTCAGGTGCGTCCTGTTTTCATTGCTATGGTTACATGTCAAATGCTGAAGTCAAAAGTATGAATTTTTCAGAGAGCTGCATTATAAAGCAGATTTTCTGTCACAGACAACTGTGCAAGCCGTCAAATTCCTGTGTCCCTTTGAACAAGGTCACCCTAGCTTATGCCCTCACTATTTCATTAGCCTGTCAGACTGTTTTTGATTTGTGAGGCTCTGAGTACCCCTGCCATTTTGACCTATGACCTTTGAGGGGCAACTGCAACCTTGGGGTTTGTGGCATTGACCTAGATAGCAGCAGGTATTTATATAGAGCAGTCTGCTGGGGTGGCAAGCACCATTTTAAATCACCAGGCCCTACAGACATTTTTATCAAAGTAATTTATCAAACAAAACAGGACTGATACAGATCCAATTATTGTAATCATCCAAATATGAAATGATGAAAATATATTCTCATGAATCACATGACTAAAGGGATGATTGGAATTTATGGTTTCTGAGTAATATGATGTATCTGCAAGGAATCAAGGATTGTGAAAATTATTACCCAATGGATTAGTCAAGCATCCATTCTCAGTATAGATTACATTGCATATGAGATATTACACGATGCAAAATGTAACAAAGAAAGTCCATGGTTATTTGTAACGTTTACGTTTGCTGACTTGGTTATTTAAGCTGACAATTTCAAATTCCTTCACCATGAACGACACATTTTTAGTAATTAGAATATCAAGAAGGAAATCAAGGAAAGTGATGACATGAAAAACTGTGACTCACACTAAATCCTGAAGGAATGTTTTCAACTGATATTGTGGTAGGTTGTAACGTTTGCTGACTTGGTTTCTGTTGGTCCGGGTTGAAAACACTGTCATGAGATAAACTCAACCCTGTCATACCAGACGCAGAGCCAGCATTCAATCTGAAATTGCAAAAGATGAGAGAATCTTATATCATGAATTCAGGAACACTGGTGACTCATACACTAATCAGGAATATGCGGTAAATAAACGAAAGGAAAAAATCAATTGAGTGGAATTCTGAGAGCAATGAAAACATTGATCTGTGGGTGTATAATTGGTTACCAATGCACATTATACCAATTTGTAGAGTGAGATTTGGTTACAAATGAACACAATTTCACAAATGTTGATTTTTTCAGCTGTTAATAACCTGAGGAGGAGTAGAATAACTTTGATTTGAACGGAAGACAGCTGTATCATGAAACTGAAAGCTACATTTCATTTCAAGGGAAAAGTTTCAATTAATCTGGATGAAGAATGGCAACTGTACAATTAATACACACAAGATAATATTTATTATTTGAGCATATCTTAGTCTACATTTGAGTTGAATGAAGTCATTCTTCAGATTAATTATTCTGAAGGAAATGAAATGTTTACAGTGTCACCATTGAAATTCTCTAATTGACATCTTAACGATCCAGACACAGCAAATAAGATTAGCAGTTCAATGATAATGATTACATACTAGCAAAATAAACATCCACTGGTATGTGGCATTTCATGGGCTAAAGATGTACATTTATATCTATTAAATGAAAATGAATTTCATCATGACTGGAACTTTGTCAGTCTGTTTGTTTCACTTAATTGAAAAAAACTCCAGGAAGCAGAGTCATAGTTTACATATGTTTTTTCAATTTGTAAGAGTAATAGATTTACTTTAAAATGAAGTAAAAGCAGACAATCTCGGCAAAACTTTTTTTTGTGAATAATAAATCTTGGTACTGCTACAAGTATAATCACAATGAAACTGACAAGACTTTGTGTGTTGAGACTGAGGAACAGTATGACAAACAAACAAACAAGCAAGGATAGAAAGACTCCCTAGCAAGGTGGACAAAACAGCTATGATCGCCTAGGAGAGTACATAAACTTACTTGTCATCATCTGCATTTGACAGCTCACTGGTTGACTTTGACAATGGCTCTGTAACACCAGCTTCTGCCTCAGTCTCCCCGAGAGATTTACTTTTTCTACCCCTCCATTTGAAAATTTTACGTATTGATTTCAGTTTTGGTGTCCGGAACCGTCGTTTCCGCACAACTTCTATGGGGGAAAAAATTGCAGATGCATAGATGGTATAAGTTTGATATTTTGAAAATTCAGATGGACAACACTGATCTCAATGACTTGGCTATTTCATTTTAAGTTACAGGTGCAAAAAAGGGAAAAGAAAAGAAATCTGTGAAATATATATGTTTTCATTGTACCTTGAACCCCCACCCATTGCAATACCAGATTTACCATCCAGGACACTATGGTACATTTAGGATGGGGGAGGGGAGGTTGAGGGTGAGGGGAGGGATCGTGTAGACCTTGCCAAAATAAGGGGATTTGGAACAATTGAGGCGGTTATATCTATGGCTTTTACAAAATTCATTGTTTCATCATGACTTTTGTGATGAAAATGCACAGCGTAAACCAATCTGCTACTGTTAAACGCTAGAATGGCATCTGTGAAAAGTTTCCCCCAATGATAATCTGACATGTCTTCACTTCAACAAAATGCTGCAAAGAAGACTTATTAAAAATTAAAATCAAATTTGATTCAGGGGTAGAACAATGCGGTGTATGTTATGAAAGGTGACAAAATCAAGGAATAGATTAAATTGTTATTTTGGGTTGATGCTCATAAAATGTACTTGTCTTGTTGCCTGGCTGTCAATAGTTACAACACAGTAATCAGGGTGTTGATTGGTGTAATCCCTATGCAGGAGGGAATTCCCCTTCAGTTTTGATAGGTTGGATTTGGTTTGCCGCACTGTTAGTTTTGGATGGGATTTAATACTAAAATGTGCCGGTTTTGTTGTTGCTTTAATGTCAATGGGCACCAGTCAGTGTATCCCACTGTAATCAGGAAATGGCGGGATTGGATGGCGTCTCATTTAAGGAATATTCCACTCTGAGTATTTGATAGGCAGGGAATGACAGGCAGGGCATGTCTGGCCATACTGCAAGAATCTCACAATTCATCAGCCTAGATGAAATATTGCAACTGGAATACAGTGTATATTTCGGATCATTTCGTAAACCAGCAAATTTTTGGAGAAATTGCAATTATCTGATAGTAATAATTGAAATATGTCACGTAAGAAATCAACTCTGATCTCTTTGTATTAAGGTGATGGCTATATAGTATATGATTAAAACAAGATAAAGCAAGGATGGAGATACCCTAAGTGGGTATAGTATTTCATATTAATCATCAGTGACAAAAGGAATAGGGCTAGGGTAAGAGTGCATAGTGAGACACCCCTTGTTAAAACCATTTTTAGTCTGTCTTTAAAGGTTTGTAGCTACTGATTTTTTGCTTTTGCCAAAAGACGATACATTTTATTGACAAAATATTGTACATTTTATCAACCACTAGTTTCATCACACTACCAGTGTTTTTAGATAATAGGAGAGGTCAAGCTGCATTGTTTCAGACCATCATCAGAGCATAAGCTATCAATCCCATGCTATCTGTAGATTTGTGATGCAACACAGCAAAGTATATTGTAGCCAATCACAAGATGGGTAACATAAGAGACATTTGGGAATAACAATGCACTTCACATTGCACAAACAAATCCAAGTTGGTAAAACACTCTGATCTGATCTGGTTGCTTTGTGTTCTTTGCATACTACACTGCCTTTTGAGGTCAAGTCTTACATGTAGGTATCTCTTTACAAGATATTCCATTAATACCACAGATCTTGGAATGGGTCTGATTCCTGGTGGACTTCCAGGAACAGAAAATAGCTGTTTTAACAGTTGAGTTTTGGCAATACAGTGTAATATATTTAGTATTCTTGTGATTTGAAAAAAAAACCATTTAGATTGTTATTCGATATGAATCCAAAGTAATTTTGCTTTTCCATTGTATCCTAAAACAGCTGAATGAAGTTTTTTATGTACGTCTCAAGGCCACCCCAAAGGGAATTACATCTGATATTTTGTGTCCAGTAGAAAACGAGTGAATGACGATAAAAACTTCATTCATTTTAAAACAGCCTGATGTTGAAGGTAATAAAGAGTTCAGGTTGTTACACATGTAGGGATGCAATAATGTCAGACAATTGGTGAATCTGTCATGTGGAATGAAATTAATAACTATTCAAAAATTCAATTTTACTCTGAAAAAAAATTCTTGTGGACAGATGTTGATTCATTCAGTTGCATCAAAACAGATTATTTGATACAATGGGGTTAAACAGACTGAGTCAGTATAGGATTATGTTTCAATTGATGACAAATAGACAATCAGTTTCTCAATGAAAACTTACAATACATGTAAATCTAAAGCAAAACATTTTTTTTCTTCTGTAAAGCAGACTTTGCTACATGTTTAGACAATATGAACTGAGACAGCTGGTGTCAACTTATCACGGAATATGTCTGTATTCAACATTCCGGTACAATTGATGGTATTCAACATTCCGGTACAATCGATGACCAAATACCGGTACCATAACATCCCCTAGATGTACAGATGGAATACTGTGTCAGGGAACTGATGTCTCATAACTCACTATCCGTGGACTTTGAAGTCCACGGATAGTGAGTTATGAGACCTCAATTCTCTGACAGAGTATTCCATCTAGGGAATGTATGTCATGGCTCCCGGACAAGTGCAATGCCAGGATTTGTGATTTACAAGGAAAATTCTTCGTATAACCGCAAAGGGGAGTGGGCTCTTTGAAATTTTTGGAAAGGTTGATACTATGAGAAAGAAGGGAATGCTATAAACCCCAATCAGGACACTGTGTGTAGTGCTAAATAATTGAAAACAAATGGTGACTGTGATTTACAAACACATCAGGGTGCATAAGTCAGCTGATTCACTATAATGTTCTTCTATCCCAAAGTCTACCAAGCTAAACATTTCATCTGTAAATATCATATAACCTCAGAATCCAATATCTTTCAAGAACAAATAGCTGAATTGTGACTACCACGTCTGAGATTTCTCCAAGTATGTACATGATATCATTTGGGGAATATCCTTACCAGCAGGTTCACTATCTTCTTCATCACTTGTCTTTGGTGCTGGATTATCTACTTCTATGCTACTTATTCTCTGCGTGGTCCCTGCGCTAGCCATCTTGGATCCTAACACATCCCTTTGGTAGCGATAGCGATAACTGCCTGAGAATACCTCGGCTTTCGGAAGCTGTTTGTTCCGGTTTTCCTCCTTGCTCTCCTCCTTGCCTTCCTGTAGCTTCTCCTCTGTGTCAGAGTCTGGAATGGAATCAGGAAAGGAAGGGAAAAGGTCAGGGATTCAGTTCACTACAAACTGAAAGCACTCACACTGGAGAGGGAATGATATACTCTGAAGTTTGGACTTTTATAATGGATAAGAAACCTTCCCCTGTTTGTTCTGAGATAACATTTCTTGCTGGCAAATGGGGAAACAGGATGACATATTTCTTGAAGGTTTCATGATGGGTTGTTACCATGACAACAGGCAGGAAACAACAATGTTGCTAACTTACTCTTGTGACCCTCAAAGAGAAGTTAGGCTTCAATATCTGCTCAGTGTAAAACTAAAAGCGAAAAAGTGAATCCCTAAAAACTGTGGACAAATACCCGTTGATTACCGGTACATACATGTATAGTTCGTTAGTTTCTGCCACACACACAAAAACCCTCGTTGAGTAGCAAGGTAGGACTAAATGCTAGTGACAGTTGCTAGGATACAGCTCTTATCCCTAACAACCAGGATAAAAAGTGTGGGTGGTAGAGGCTTTATTTCAAAGGTCCGCATTGTAATCCTTCTTATACTCAAAATTGGTATTTGTTGACATCAACACCTTCTGGGCGTCCTCTTTGATATTACTGAACATTAAATATTAAAATTTCAGATCAATGTTACAAAATGTATTTACTTCCCATGATTCCATTTTTGATATCCATGTAGAGGGGAGTTTATGAATTTTCTATGGAGTATGTGCAAAGGAAAGTGTTCAAAAGCCACCAAATGTGAATTCAAAAAACCAGATCTGCAAAATTCCAATGTGTCACATTCGGTTATGTTTAAAGGGAGTTGACAGAAATAGATGGGGAGTATCTGAATCAGATGTAATCCTTATATGGTACTGAGCTGCTGAGGGATTTTGCAGATTACAGACTATTATTTAATGTAAAACATGTGCAAAGTAGAGTGTTATCCGGTTTTAAATACAGTTGCTTATTTTAAAATGTTATTCTGATCTAGAAGTGGGAATAAAATGATAGACATAAATTTACAGAAACCATAACTTTGGTTTTTGGCCACAAATAATTTCCTTGGACCTGACAACATAGTGGTTTATTATGCAGGACATACATCCACTGATCTGACAGGCTTACAGTGGTGTATGTGTGTTTATTCTGTATTGAATATGACCATGAAGTCTAGCATGTTGGGTAAAAATAACATGGCCTTTTCTGATTGGCTGTCTGTTTGAATTTTATCAGTGATCATCTACCAGAGATACACATGTAAGTTTCAACCTTTTTTTAGAGTTTCAGGCTACATCAGTACATAGTTTGAAAACCACCTTTTTTGTTTTCCTCTCATAAAATGGTACCAATATTCTACAGGCAAAATCTAGCCACATAAATTGGGATTAGGTGGAATTTAACAGAGATACTGCCCTTGATACTTATCTATATCAGTTAGGAAACAATACACATATTTCTCATGCAAAAACTTCAAAAAGCAAGGTTAAATAATTTTGAGTTTTACAAATTATTGCAGGTAGAGAGAAGTGTCATTTTACTTTCATTATAAATTTGTTAACACTGCCACTACAATGGTTTGGTCTGATACAACTGTACCACCACTGTTATACTGTAAGTTTAAGATAATAAGGTTAGACCTATGTACAGGCAAGTAAAGGGGTTAGGTACGTGCAGAAATTCACAATCAAGCATTCAAAGTGAATTTGTTCTACAAAGCATCTAGTTTCAGTATACGAATTTCTGAACTCAACAGCTGACATTGTGACTAGACTGTTTCAGTTTTAACACAAACCATGTGACACACCAGTAACATCTCTGTAAATGTAATGTTTTTTATCAATAAGACAAAATATATACGTGATTTATAAACTGGTTAAACTGAGAAAAAAGTAAATATTACATTTTTATCTGAGTACAGCCAAGCTTTTCCTTTCCATTGCGTCATTTCACACACTGTCTACCATCATAGGTATCTTTGTATGTTGCATGTATGATGCCGGACTGGAGTTTTATGTCAGTAAGATGTTAGGCCTTCTTTTTGATCAATTACTATGATATAATCTTTTTAATAATTAGAGATAATTTCTTCTGGGACATTTAACATTTTAAAATAAAATAGTATGTTACCTGCAAACACACACACCTAGTCAAGATAGCCAAATAATACTAAGCAATACACATTTTTCACTGTACATGTGTCCTCTACCTGTACATTTCACCGTACTTCCCGCTACATATTCAATCATCACAGAAGTGACACATACAGTCAAGAATTTCATTTCATCGCTAATATTTTTGCAACAATAAATATCACTGTATTCCAATAAAGGTGTTAGATTTCCTGCGGAACACAAACCAGCCAGAGATATTTCATTTAAAGAGCGATAGAAAATAAGGAAGTTACATACCTACGTTACGCATGGAATAACACAATCAACTGAATGGAAAATTTAACACCCTACTCATCTTAGGGACAGCCATTAATTTATCTAAGCCAGAGCTGTATGTTGAAGCAATTGACCACTGCTGTGTTTCAAAACATGGTTGAAATTTCACAGGCAGTATTTTATAGTACATTTTTAGTTTGATGCAGTGAAAACAATTACAAGAAACAAGAACATCTAATAAAACCATGAAGATTGTAACCCCTTCACACATGTTGGTTGGCCCCTGACATCTGTTTTGCATAATTCATATACAGTATGTCTGGTTGGCATTCAAAATACACCATATTCTTCATTGATATTCCAGATGCAGACCCTATTCATCATTCACAACCTGACCTGTCACATGGTTTGTTATCAGATCATGTTTCAGTGTTAAAAATATCACCTATTTACTCTATGCCACATTATTGTCTTTGTTAAATTCACAATGAAGAACACCTCACGATAATTATTTCAAAGATATGATAGACCAGTTTGCTAAATGAAACTGTAACTGTATTTGCCTTTTTCATCGGCATTTTTATACTATTTATCTGTTAACTACCAGGCATAGTTGTATTTGAACACAATGCATAATACATACTCTTTTGTAAAAGCAGAAGTGTTTCCTTTTCTGATTCATAATTATCATTTTTATGAGTTCTTCATTATCCAGTGTGTAATTACATTTGGACAAAATTTTAGAAGAAGCTATAGACACTCAAAACACAGGAAACAATGGACAGTCTATGAATTCAACACAGAGTACATAACGTACTGCTGATACTATGATAAAGGGTCTTATCACAGGTTTCTACACTGTATATACACTACAGAAAAGTACATGTATACTCAATAATAATAATAATAGTAGACTTTTCATACCAGTATATGAATACTACATCACTTCAAGTCCTCTGTAGTCGAAGAAACTCTGTGAGATTTCATGCACCAAATTATATAGGCTAACTGTTACAACTTGGCTAACATTACAACTATACAGAGTTTTCACCGTGGGAAATATGCTGTGGACATGTCGACACAAAAATGCCATTCATTAAATGTAAATTTATCAGTACTGATCAATTCACAATATTCTTTTGTTATTTAAAAGTTTTATAAACAGAAATATCATACGAAACTATACTCTCTGTAAATGTGAACATAAGTACTTTACAAATCCAAAAACATAGGTTCAAAATGAAAAGTCTAAAACTCTGGGTATCAAAGAACTACCAAAAGATGTAAAAACCTATTAATGCAGTCTGATCTGATCGATAACATTAAAATATCATTATGGCAATTGTGATAAAGCAGACATTTTTGGATTTTAATAATATCACTGCAAACTCTGAAAGAGCAGTCTTTGCTCTAAAAACAAAACATGCAATATCAGGGAAACATGAAATAACGGTAAATAGGGTACCAAAACAGAGAGACTATCTCCTAAATTTGAATATTATGTTGAACTTAGAAGTAGTATCTTTTCATCATTGTATGAATGCCTAAAGCATTGCTTATCTGTTTTTGTAACATATTTCACTATTGTTACACATGGTTTAAAGTGTAAAGTGTTTGTGAATAGATAGAATAATCCATATTGTTCCCTTTTGTCTTCTTTAAACAAAGTTCATTGTGTGAATCTCTAGTGTAATGGCTCATCTGATCTAGTACTCAGTCATAGAAAATTTTCCATTGACAAAGGGTACATGTATGCAGTTTGGAAGTAAAAGTGACAGGGAACCAGTTCTGTACTTCATTATCTTCTAATTACTAGAAAAAATTCATTAACCATAGTATCTGCACGGTGAAGTTCAAGTACAATATTAACACATGACAAGCCTGGTAGAAAAGGGGTTGAACCTGCAGTCTTCAACCACTGGTTCTTGCACTAATGGTTGTTGACATCAGCTTTTTTGTGTGATTTTAGTCCTTTTTCCTCCTTTGAGAGTTGCGTTCAGTTGATCAAACTGTTTATAGATACACTATCTGATAAACAAACCTACTTTCAGTTGCTTCCAACTCTGAACCCTTGCACCACCATGATGATACACGCCAGCTATGGACTTTAATCAAATGGATATGCCGGGCGGACAAAAATCTTTGCAGTGACCATTCTGACAAATGAGCAATAAATATGAATCTAAAACGCACCAAAAGGTCCAAAGTTGACATTTATGACATAATTGTATTGTTGTGGCTGTCAAGAAGCTGGTGATAAAACAAATTCTAGCACCTGCACCTGACCTGAACAGAGTGCTTCAAGACTGGCTTGGCACCCAAGCACATCTGACCCTTGACCCTTAACCTTTGGATAGAGTCCAACACTTGGGAACTACATAATTCTCCACTAGACAGCAATGCATATCACATGATAAGAATTCTATTTACAAGGTGAAATCCAGAAATGTACAAACATGATTGCTTGTGGGTCACATGCACAGTAAGCATACATGTGTAAATAAAGAATTCTTCAGTGTAAATCATTTCAGTGTCCCTTCGTTTAATCATAATGGTGAACTTCTAAATGTGAATTAATATGGTTTATGATTTTATCAAGGGCAAGCATACATAACCAAGAGAAAAAAAAAGTCCCAGTATCTATGTTAAGATGAAGAGCTATCAGATGTACTTGTTGATTGTGTGGAAGTGTGCCTGCATCAGCTATGATCACTGTAATGATCTTTGGTTCTGAAGCGCCAGTATTAATTCTCTAAATATGAACACAGATGGTTTATCAATATCAACTCATAAAATTGATAGACTAAAGTTTATGACCAAAATAATCAGCTTATGTGATTACTGACCTAAAAATTCTGAGTAATGTGTAACATTTTTTTCTCAGATAATTCTGACTTTATTCCTGCATTTAGCTCAAAACCCAAGGCTGAAATATTATTTTTCATCTTTCAGACAGATTGACCGAACATATCAGTTATCAATAAGAATTGGATGTGATGAAAGTTACATATTTATATTCATATTTTATGAATTATGAATTACAACAAAACAGTGAATTTTTGAAACGAGATATGAGAGTGAAGATATAGTAGAGTCAGTGAGTTATGTACAGACCCAGCCAGACCATATCTTTGAAGTTGAGCATGCAGTTATGTTGACAGTAAAATACAGCAGAAGATATCTCTTGTAAATGCTGCGATGTTAGGGGTGAATTACAAAGCAAGCAGGTAATAACACTTTAATTGATAGTGCCATGTCACATAATTTCACCCTAGTATTGACAGATTCTTGGTATTTTGATTGTTGATCATATCCAAGCCAGAGTCAGTCTAAGGTTCTTGACTTCATTGACTTGCTAAGGTCATATCTACGCTGTGGTATGTTGCTTAACATTCCAGTGCATTTCATGTTTATAAGAACCTTCTGTTAGATATGCCAAGCCATGACACATATAAACTGATGCATATTGATTTCAAATTAACCTCTCCATAGTATTGAACTGAACCAGGAACAGCAGGGAATACTGACAAAAATACATATGTTTTGCATTTTTACTTTTCAAAAATTAGATTTGACATCTACAATATACTTCAACCCTGTATACTAGTAATTAGTCTGTTACCATGGTGATGACTGTCCTTGGTGTTCTCAAGTTATTCTGCATCGCACAATTCATAACAAATAAGCCTGTGTCGAATCTACATGTACATCATTTTATTCCTACTATACACACTTTTCTATCAAATTACCAGTGAATATTCCCAGTCTTTCTTGGGGGAATTGTTCTTACATTGCGCCTACTGACACAGAAAGTGTCTGGATATCAAAGTTTACTGTGTCAGCCCTGACTGCAAACTGTCGTTTGTAACTTAATGTAAGCACTATGTACGACATCACAAGGAAATCTTCAGTCATTTTGTAAACTTTCAGCAATTTGCCGGAATATGATGGCAATCTTAATCACTGCCTTCTTGTACATTCTTTTCAAATATACTTTTCTGTTTTGACAGGTAATAGTGTGATGGTGTCTGACATGCACTCATGACTGAATGAAATGCAGGAGTATTACCGTAGACATGTACACTGAAACTGTTCAGAAAATTGTTAAAAGCTTGCTTTCTTAGTTATTTACAAGAACAAATAACTTTTGATAACATTTTCATTATTTTTATCTACAAAGTGAATACATTATCTTCCACTTCTCTTTAATTACGTTAAGCTTCATATGTATAACTTTTTTCTATACAATATTGGACCTTTAGCAAGTCAGTTTTAGTAATTCTGAATTTAAGCCATATCCAAAAAGTGAAAACCAAAAGTTTCACCATAATGTACATGTACACATTCATTCAAACAGACTGATGGATGGACAGACAGGCAGACAGAATGCACTGATGAATGAATACAACTGATTGTAGACTCAATGTATTTTGCCTTTGGGATATTGTGATTGGTAGAGTGGATATCTTGTAATGTTTTGGATACAGTACACATCTGTTGTAACTTGCTGTAGACCATATACTTGAGATGTGTTTTTTCCACATGGCCGTGAACAGCAATACCTGTTTTGAAACTTGATATTAGCAATGGTAACACTGACTAATTGCAAGTATCTACCACTCCCGAGATCGTGATATTTATAAACTCAGTTTTCATAGCACACTGTCTAGCATTGAGTATCATTGATCGTCCATTTTTTGTGTTTTACGTTTTCACTCCATTCACCGTGGACAGTTTGTCTTTCTAATTGTGGCTGCACAAATGCAATATTGATCACTGGATACAAACCCAGGCTGAGGTACCATCTGTCAATACCGATGATGTCACATTAAAATATTGATTTGGAAAGTGCACACAATGTACAGATTTTACAATTGCTGCACCAGACAGTACTGATAATCCTGTATCTACTATAATGATCTCACCCTTCTCTGTTACGTGAACTGTACCTGAAAACACAGTGTGTGTATCATAGAACTGTACCTGAAAACTCAGTGTTTGTATCATAGAAATGTACCTGAAAACAGTGTGTGTATCATAGAACTGTACCTGAGAACACAGTGTGTGTATCATAGAACTGTACCTGAAAACACAGTGTGTGTATCATAGAACTGTACCTGAGAACACAGTGTTTGTATCATAGAACTGTACCTGAGAACACAGTGTTTGTATCATAGAACTGTACCTGAGAACACAGTGTTTGTATCATAGAACTGTACCTGAGAACACAGTGTTTGTATCATAGAACTGTACCTGAAAACACAGTGTGTGTATCATAGAAATGTACCTGAAAACACAGTGTGTGTATCATAGAACTGTACCTGAGAACACAGTGTGTGTATCATAGAATTGTACCAGAAAACACAGTGTTTGTATCATAGAACTGTACCTGAGAACACAGTGTTTGTATCATAGAATGTACCTGAAAACACAGTGTTTGTATCATAGAACTGTACCTGAAAACACAGTGTGTGTATCATAGAAACTGTACCTGAGAACTCAGTGTTTGTATCATAGAAATGTACCTGAAAACACAGTGTGTGTATCATAGAACTGTACCTGAAAACACAGTGTGTGTATCATAGAACTGTACCTGAAAACACAGTGTGTGTATCATAGAACTGTACCTGAGAACTCAGTGTTTGTATCATAGAATTGTACCTGAAAACACAGTGTTTGTATCATAGACTGTACCTGAAAACACAGTGTTTGTATCATAGAACTGTACCTGAGAACTCAGTGTTTGTATCATAGAAAATGTACCTGAAAACACAGTGTGTGTATCATAGAACTGTACCTGAGAACACAGTGTTTGTATCATAGAACTGTACCTGAGAACACAGTGTTTGTATCATAGAACTGTACCTGAGAACACAGTGTTTGTATCATAGAACTGTACCTGAGAACACAGTGTTTGTATTACCTGAGAACACAGTGTTTGTATCACGGTGTTTGTATCATAGAACTGTACCTGAGAACACTGTGTTTGTATCATAGAATTGTACCTGAGAACACAGTGTTTGTATCATAGAATTGTATGGTACCTGAGAAGACAGTGTCTGTATCACAAAGAAATACTGCAACATCTTGTGAAGTGTGCACTGGCTCAATCATCTATCAATCAATCAATCAATCACATCAATGATCACTCAAACACCAACTTATTCTAATGCTTGTAGATTCAATGTGTTGTCCAGTACAATTGAATCCCTGACAAAAACACAATAAAGAATGACCAATGAATTCACTTCAATTCACAATTGACCTTCAAGTCACAATAACTTCAATTCACAATACCATCATGTTGATACATTTTACACTGACCTACATGTAGCATAGTACGAATATCAATAATGCAAAATTTTGGTAGGGTCATTTGTGCAAGTATGCCTGATAAAGATAGAGACTGGACATTCTAAGCAGTACTGCTTGAAGAAAACTGATAAAAGGAGTGTTTACCATCAAACAACTGTTTCCACTGTTCCTGCCACAGTTCTTGCCACTCATCAGAGCCAAGTTGGAAGACACACATGATGAGACTAGCCTGTCCTCACCTATCCTACAATAACACTAACAATTTGCATATCCTCCAAGTCCTGACAGCCATGCTTCACAATAGTTACCTGTAGCCAGAGGGCTTACAATATACAATGCACACAGGCTATATTCCCAGCAGATGTAACCCGGTAGGTCGTCTATCGTTAAAGTGAACAGTGGCTCCACAGCAAAAATCGTCTTCTTGTCGCTAGACTCTTCAAAACAAATCCTTTACTGTACTTGCACTTGGCATAGTGTCTTCACATCGAAGGAAAGTTGGAAATTCAGTGATTGTAGTCATGGCATTTTCATGAAAGATTTTACGGAGATTTCACAAAACTCGGTCCCCAGACGAATGTCACTTTAGCTCCAATCACGGGAGCTCTCTGTTCATCCTAGCATCACTTCTAAAGATATTCCAAAGATGAAGACGCCAGATCTGCTTCACACATGAAAAAACACACATGGACCTGGTCTGCTGGCTAGGACTTCAAACAGTTTACACATTTCACAAACTATTTCCCCTCTATTTACAGACTCTGATGACGCTGACATGTTCATACACGGCTGGTGACCAGTTCTATTATTTCTACATTGAGCCTTTTAGCCCTAATGTAGAGAATTCATCAATTATGGTTTGCCGATGTTATCTAATAAATGTAGTCAATCAATAGAATAAATTGGCATACACAGGGACTATCCACTTCACTGAGAGTGAGGTGTACGTCATATCACAGCTGTACAAGCCCCACCACTCTATTTATTTGTTGCTTAATTGGATTAATCAGTCAATCAGTCAATTCATCTTCACATTGGATGGTGAAATTGAAATCAGTGAGTATGGTTAGTTCTTAAAGCAGACACACAGAAGGTGTGAGTTTGCAAATCTTTGCCAAAGAGGATTACGTTTCTCTAGTCTCCATGTAATTTATAGACTGATAGGAAATTTTAATCTGGTTCCTACGAAACTCCCACAAAATGACATTTAAAAGTGAACTCTGAATTCAGAAAAAAGCAGAAGGTCAGTCATAATGTTCTTGTGACTGGATGTTATCTCTAACGCAATAAGTTAGTTTCAAAGGGCAGGTTTCTGAAATAGGAACATACACTCAGTCTCAGCTCTATGCTATGATTTTTGAAGTACGTTGTGTATATTCTGGTATTTTCATTCCATTTGACATTTTCATTTTCTACTCCCTATAAAATCACATCAAAATACCTACTGTTTTAACTTGTCAACAAACTCAAGCATGAAATGTCCAATATCCTTGTTAACAACTGAATTCTAGTCCACGCCACAGTTCATTTATCAATATCAAGATTTAATATTATCCATGGTGCATTGTGTTGTCAAACTCAATACATTGTAGTATTTCAGTATCTACATCAACAGTGGGATGACTAATAAGAAAAATCTTCTCATTTTATGAAACAAAAATATTGAAAATATTATCAAAGGTCAGAGCTATTGTCATGTTGTATTGTTGTGTATGCTGGCATAACGTCACTATAATTCTTATAATTCATCAACCAAGTCTGTCTACAAGTATACTGAACTGTCCATATATCATTTCTAACTGCTACAATTAACACAATATTACCACAAGCAAACATTTAGTGATGACACTGACATAAACAGAACCAAAGCTGTTATTAGTACTAGTATTACCTTCAATACATGGCTGGATCACTTTCTTCCTGGCAAACTTTACACCAGTGTTTTTTACTCATGTGTTTCAGTGTTTGTAAATGCAATTGGCCATTTCAATTGGCATGTAAACAGGCTTACTCCTGGTTTTTCAGGAAGGTGAAAGGTCGATATACACAGTGATGTGAGCCCTCTGGCAGCGATAGTCTGTGTTGTTTGAAATATGGCTCGGCTGAGTAAATAATTTGTACTTGAATAAGTGGTAGGAACGGATATGGAGAGAATAGGAAGACTGCGTCATGACCTTCTGTAAAGATAACATACAAATATATTGCACTGTAGTTTTACTGTAACCCAACGTGGGTCAAAGAGATTTGAATTACAATGTACAGGACACTGTTTAGTTGCTGTTGGTATTGTTTCTTGGAATTCCATTGGTATGCAGGTCTTCGAGAGTGAACCACAACAATAGTATTGTGTTGAAGCAGAGAACTCCATTCACCAATGGATGACATTGCCGATGTTTGATAGCAATGGTTGTACAATGTACGGGAAGATAGCACCACCGTTAATACATCAGTGCATGCACCTTTGTGTGCTAGGGTTAATTGCTTCACTGGCCTAACAAGGTCAGGTTGTGAAAAGGGGAGTTGACTTTCTGAATATAACAGTACGTATTGACCTAGTATATTGCTAAAATCAAAGTCGTACAAACATGCTACCTGTGGAAAAACCATCCCTTGAAATTAAACAATGACATGCATATCTTCCTTGCTATTCAGATCTTTAGAGAATACTGCTGGTGACATCTCCAAAAACACAAGGTAGAATTACATCCACCATTTTCAGCAGATGTATTCAAAATCTTAATCTTTTTTGGGTCAGTTTACAGGACATCTAAAATATTTGACAAGTAAATGATGTTTACAAGTAGTTTAATACCAGCATCACTTTTAGTGTTTATCAAGAAGGAAATGAATGGTCTGTCGTACCACACATGCTATATTTCACAGCAGCATTGACGGAAGCTTGTAAGCAAAGAAATTATTGGCTACCATGATATACCCTCAAACCCTCAGTAGTACAGTTGATGTTGTAACATGTTTTTATTTCCTGGAATAGCACACCATATCAAACAGAGATTACGTTGAGTTGCAAAGGTCACAAAGCTGAGGAAGGAAACATGTAGCTGGTTTCATCCCTCTCACTGGTCTCCGGTCTAATCTGTGCAAAATTCCGCAGAGTAAATGGGACAAGAAAGTACTGATATGTTTGGCAGCAACCATCCATCATGGACTCGCCTACACTTTCAGTTGCTTTCAATTGAGGCCAAAATCAGTACATGTCTTTGGAATTTCAGAAGAGACATTTAAACTGTGTTTGTTGTCATTCTAAAATGTTTTGGAAAATCATTTTATATAATTTATGGCAATATATAATTTCAAAATAACATTATTGTGACGACACCCTGGCGATATTTATCTCACTGCAATTCAATGTTACTTTCACTAAATTACCTAAAAAATTATATGTCAACACCATGTATGGTAATTTAAAATTTTACATTAACTTTTCCTGGAAAGACTTCATCTAGCGAATTATTTTACTAATGACAATTAAAAGCCAATATTTTTTGCAATTAGTTTTACACAGATAATAAATTGAATTTCGACACAACTATAGTACTTACGTCTGCATTTTTTTCTGACCAGACATATCGCACAGTAGAGTCTGCGTCATCTTTTATAATCCTTGATCGACCGATTGGATTTATAATGCTCTGTAACACTGCTGTTGATAATTTTACAATGCTTGGTAACACAATGAGATAAGACAATATGAAGATGAGTAAATCTCCATGTCTTCAGTAATCAGAGGACAAACTTGCATTAATTTGATGACACTGATGACAAGGAAATACTGTGATAAAGCTGCCACACCATAGATTATTAAAATGGCCATACACACATCATACAGACATTACCATCATGGGTCCATCGCTATCTTCAAATCATAACCCTAATAGTCTTAGAAGCTAATCTTGCAGATACATGGACAATTGGCACAGTGCAGCAAACAAGACCATAAGAAATATATTTGATTACAGATTTTCAAGGTAAAAGATATGAGTAAATATATTACTTATGAGATCAATATAATACCGAGGAAGCAGGGTAATTCTAGATGTTACAATTTTGCAAAAAGCGCATTGGAATGGAAACATATAAAGTGTTGACCATCTGGGAACGTTGAGATCTTCTGAGACTCATTGTCAAGATCACAGCAGTGTTGACATTGCAATTCAGAACACTATAATCCAGGGTACTTTGAAAACATATGTCTAACGTCTGCACAACATTACAAAAAATATTTACTGTTTTGACCCTGCATGATATGGTACAGGGTATCTATAACTCTGATCCCATGATTCCCATAAATCATACATCATACTACGTAGTCAAGTTGGTTGTAAATTTGACATCAAACTAGTGAATGCTAATAAATGTTATAAGATGCAAGGACAGTAATTCTGATGATTTTATGATTTTTTGCTCATCTAGGGTTCTGAACAACACGCAAGATAACTTACCACAGTCCTGATTCATTCACCAATTACCAATGATGCCATTCATGGAACTCCCTCATACTCTACTGATTAACATCTTGTCTATGAACAGAAATGTGTTTACTTAATTACATGCCTATTAGCTTGCCATTTGATACACTTTCACCCTAAATTACATGCACCTATTACATTCAATTGAGTGTTAATACAACAAGTTATCACAATCAAATGGAGCATTCTACACAATGCAAGTTGCCCTAACAAATTTACACAAATTATTTTACAATGAAACCGACCACTATTAAGTTTTCATCTCATAGGAATAGAGGCAGTACAACTTGTATTTACATCTTAATAATAACCTCACTGCACTTAAATATATGATTCTACTGTTCAGAAGCATTTGAACTTCATCGGTTTGAACAAATATCTGCATTTGGTCAAATTTTATGTGTCTAAACAAAAGATATTTTGAGCCAGGAGAATAGAAAAGAGCAAGTACTCTCTGTGTTAAAATGACACCTTTGTGAATAGCATCAATAAACAGTGTGGAAATACAACACATATGGAAGCAAGGTCTTTTCTATCTGGAGTGAACAGAGAGTCAAGTGTTTTTATTGAAATAATGGACACACGATAGAGTGAAGTGTATGATCATTTGTGGAAAAGATTAAATTCTATACAAAATACATTGAACAGACCATATTCAGAAACAAAAGTGGGATCAAATTAGCGCAATATGATACTAAGACTGTATATACTGATTGTGGAGGTTATCTTTCATCAGCTTGCAATCTGTTCCATTAATATCAATGTACAGGAAAAACATATCACTGAACACAGCTCTTTTGGATAAAATGACCTTATAAAAGAGATAAAATGGGAAAAAAAGGAACCTCAGGATTGAGATAAAGAAAATTATGGTTTTAAACAGGGTGCACATTTATGTTCTAAGCTTTCTTTGTAACAATGGATCTTCTGAGCAACAGATATATGATGTAATTTAAAGGAAATATTAGAAAACTGATGTGAAGAAAGCAACGATCAGACAGTAATGAGATTGAAAATAAGTACAACAAATGAAAGCTAACAATCATTGCTTTCAAATCAAAAGATAATTTTTTTGATTATAACAAAAATATAACAAGCGACCTAGCGGCCGATATAGCTCCGCTGTGTTTATGTAGAGAGTAACTATTTTTGACACATGTTGATGAAGAAGGTGGAAATCTTTGATAGCTCAATGGCCAGAAAAAAGTGGCTAAAATAAGCTGCAAAAGTACACAATTTCATCATACTTTGAATATATCACATCGGATCATCCCTAAGAACATGTCAACCAAAGCTATCTGATGAGTAGTTTTTTGAGAATGAAATTTTCTGACCAACAAGCGACCTAGCGGCCGATATAGCTCCGCTGTGTTTATGTAGAGAATAACTATTTTTGACACATGTTGATGAAGAAGGTGGAAATCTTTGATAGCTCAATGCAGTGGCCAGAAAATAGTGGCTAATATAGCTGCAAAAATACACAATTGAAGATTTCATCATACTTTGAATATATCACATCGGATCATCCCTAAGAACATGACAACCAAAGCTATCTGATGAGTAGTTTTTTGAGAATAAAATTTTCTGACCAAAAATGGCAACAATTGCCCCCAAAATAAAAATTGCAGATTTCATCATAATCTCAAGCAGTTCATCTATAGAAACCTGTATACCAAATTTCAAAGCTGTTAGACCAGTACTTTTTGAGAAACATATGTTTTGACCAAAAATGGCTAAAATTGCCCAAAAAAATTCAAATTGCAGATTTCATCATAATTTCAATAAATATCATTTAGTTCATCTATAGAAACCTGTATACCAAATTTCAAAGCTATTAGATGAGTACTTTTTGAGAAACACATTTTTGACCAAAAATGGCTAAAATTGCCCCAAAAATACAAAATTACAGATTTCACCAGAAATTCAACATATATTACTTAGCTCTTCTGTAGAAACCTGTATACCAAATTTCAAAGCTATCAGACCAGTACTTTTGGAGAAATACATTTTTTGACCAAAAAATGGTAAAAATTGCCCAAAATTACAAAATTGCAGATTTCATCATAATTTCTACAAATACCATTAAGGTGATCTGTAGGAACGTGTATACAAAATTGCAAAGCTATCAGATGAGTAGTTTTGGAAATACACATTTTTTGACCAAAAATGGCAAAAATTGCCCCAAAAATACAAAATTACAGATTTCATAAGAAATTCAATATATATTACTTAGTTCACCTATAGAAACCTGTATACCAAATTTCAAAACTATCAGACAAGTACTTTTTGAGAAATACATTTTTTGACCAAAAATGGCAAAAATTGCCTTAAAAATGCAAATTTGCATATTTCTGCACAATTTGAACAAATCTGAAATAGATCATCCCTAGGAACATATGTACCAAATATCAAAGCTATCTGACTGGTAGTTTTGAAGAAGAAGATTCTTAAAGATTTTTTTACAAAAATGACAAAATTGCCATAAAAATACAAATATGCAAATTTCACCACGATTTGAACAAATCTGACTGAAGTCACCCTAAGTAAGCTGAATATCAAATTTCAAAGCAATCGGACAAGCGGTTTCAGAGAAGATGATTTTTTACCAAAAACACCAAAAAATGCCCCAAAAATACAAATATGCAAATTTCACCACGATTTGAACAAACTTAAGTGAGGTCACCCCAAGTGAACTGCATATAAAATTTCAAAGCAATTGGACTTGCGGTTTCAGAGGAGAAGGCAATTGTTGACGGACGACGACGGACGACGACGGACGACGACGACGACGACGGACGACGACGGACGACGACGGAAAATCAACCTATTTGATAAGCTCCGCGTCACTGACAGCGGAGCTAAAAATGGCAACATTGCCCCAAAAATACAAAATTACAGATTTCATCAGAAATTCAATATATATTACTTAGCTCATCTGTAGAAACCTGTATACCAAATTTCAAAGCTATCAGAACAGTACTTTTTGAGAAACACACTTTTTGACCAAAAATGGCAAAAATTGCCCCAAAATTACAAAATTACAGATTTCATCATAATTTCAATAAATATCATTAAGGTGATCTGTAGGAAACTGTATACCAAATTTCAAAGCTATCAGATGAGCAGTTTTGGAAATACAAATTTTTTGACCAAAAATGGCAAAAATTACCCCAAAAATACAAAATTACAGATTTCATCAGAAATTCAATATATATTACTAAGTTCATCTATAGAAACCTGTATACCAAATTTCAAAACTATCAGACCAGTACTTTTTGAGAAAAACATTTTTTGACCAAAAATGGCAAAAATTGCCTTAAAAATGCAAATTTGCATATTTCTGCACAATTTGAACAAATCTGAAATAGATCATCCCTAGGGACATATGTACCAAATATCAAAGCTATCTGACTTGCAGTTTTGAAGAAGAAGATTTTAAAGATTTTTTTACCAAAAATGACAAAAATTGCCTTAAAATACAAATATGCAAATTTCACCACGATTTGAACAAATCTGACTGAAGTCACCCTAAGTAAACTGCATATCAAATTTAAAAGCAATCGGACAAGCGGTTTCAGAGAAGGAGATTTTTTTACCAAAAACACCAAAAAATGCCCCAAAATACAAATATGCAAATATCACACAATTTGAACAAACTTAAGTGAGGTCACCCCAAGTGAACTGCATATGAAATTTCAAAGCAATTGGACTTGCGGTTTCAGAGCAGAAGGCAATTGTTGACGGACGACAGACGACGGACGACGATGACGGACGACTGACAACGACGGAAAATCAACCTATTTGATAAGCTGCGCGTCCCTGACAGCGGAGCTAAAATAGATTTTCCGTAAACATTTTCATTGGGCACTGAAGTCTTATACCTTTTGCAATGGCAATTATTTGCATATCCACAGACAAGTGGCCATGGAGATCACCTTGGTTGCTAGGAAACAAGATGGCAAAGTGAAAGAGCAGAGTCAATGACCGACAGACAGTTCACCTATGCCAGTGTGTGTTGGATGATAATTCACATTAAACTATTTTCCTAGTCTGGGCAATTTGATGATAAGGGTATAAGAAAAAAATTATATAAGATAATAAATGTCTACTTATTCCATTATGAATACACCGCAGCAGTACATTTGCAAACATGTTTTTTGATCAAATTACGTAAGAATGGTGGTGAGAGTAGAACAAGTAGTACATCACAGAATTAAAATTCAATTTTGCTAGACCTCCACTTCATATCATCTCTGTTTAACTTTTATTTGTATTTCCATCTGTTTACTGTTCAGATGAATTTTCAAAACATGTCAGAAATACACACTCTTCCAACTTGGACAGATCTATGAAAATGAAAACAACACATCATAACATGCAGTTTCAAACTACCATTTAGGTCATAATGCTATTTGCCCCAAGAGTCAGTTTTGGATTGGATCAGCCTTTATTTGACTTTAACTACGCAAAAGCTAAGAACACATTTATGAGCACAGTTCATATAAACTTTCCTTGCCATCAAAGATCCAAACCTACAAGCAGACAGATTAATAAAAGCAAAGACTAGTATTATATGATGACCTAGGATGAAATTTGACTCTTCAGCGGAGGCAACCTAACCCCTGGAAGTTATTACCACATCCACAATAAATTGACTACAAAAAGTCAATCAATTTCCCAGAAGAGAGGAACCCTTGTCCACAATAGCAGCTGCTTTATGTGTCACTAGTATTTCAAATGCAGTAATCTGTACAACATCTATACTTGCCAAGTGTTTTAACCGCAAATTTTTCAACAAGTGTTCAATGCAAGTTTGAATTTTTTGCCCATTCCTATTTTGACCTTCATATCTCACGCTGATATGACTACTGGTATGCACAAAAAACTGGAGACAGGATATAGGAATTCTTGTCCGGTACATGTCAAATCTCCAACTACCGTGGAAGTTCAACATTGTACTTGTATTGAGTTACAGCAATATCACACTCATTCCATGAAGACTTCAACCTCACAATTTTGCCAAACCTATCCACCACCATGCCAATGTAGGTGGGGAGGGGGGGGGGGTACAAGACGATGCTGACAGATGATATCATCACATTTTAAGTTTATAAACTTTTCCACAAGGAAAATCACAGCAGTACAATACATAGCATTCTACATGTTCCAAGTATGCACCCTTGATGATGTAAACAGATTCTAATTATATAATTGCATGGTTATCTTTCAACATCTACTCTAATTATTTGTGTTTCACAAGGATTAAATGATAATCATCAGTTTGTATCAGCTGCAAATTACACTGATTAACAACTAGGGCGGGGATAAATGAATAGTAGAGTACTGGTATTGATGTTCATGTAGTAGTTTAAGAATCTGTTTATATTTCTTTCTTTCATAAGTTATTCATTTTTAATTCTGTACAAAGTTAGACACAACTGTTTGAAGTTTAAAATCTTCCTGTCATTGACAACAAACGTCTTTCTCAAGATGACTATTGAATCAGAACACAGACAGGGAGCCGTATTTTAAGTGTCCGAAGCACATGGCATTGTTTTACTGAGTTTTATCTCCCCAAGAAAGTCAACACAGGATGTCAAAAAAACAAACTATGCTCAGGGACATTATGCAGGAAGTTTGGGAAACAAGATTTGAGATTGGAAGTGTCAGGCAAGTAGCATCTACAGAATATCTCAAACATAAAAACTCATTGCGTACAGCGCCGTATCATAATGCCTGTGTACATGGCCATCTAATGAAATGAAGAATGCGATATCATAAAAACTTCCTCTGAGCTGTGGCTTCTATTTCTTTCCCAGTCAATGTAAGACCACCCTGATATTGTAACATGCAAGACCTCAATGTTCTCCTTGATTTCAGGAAGAAGAGCCCAAAGTTGGTCAAAAAAAATGATACAATGAAGACCAAGCTGCCACAGAAATGATATATCCTGTCACCATGGGAAACAGAAAGGTTAACCCTGCTGATAGTCATAGACAGAAGTGAAATTGCCATTGTGTCAAATTCCATGTCAGTTACTTCTGTGGCAACAGAGTAAATATGGACCATCCAATAAATCTAGGATAATTTATATTATAATAATATAAATTATTATTTGATCACGCCAACAGTAGTAAAAGTTACTTTCACAGACAACAAAAGGAAAGGAATAATTACCATATAAAGTTTTGTTGAAAATTGAGATTTGAAAGTAGAACTAAAATTAGCGCACGACAGATTACAAACTTGTCCGAAACTGTCCTTTTATTATAAAACAACAATGTCATGAAACTTTCAAAAAGCAAGATAACAATAACTTCCTTAAATTAGTAAATTATAAAATCTCATATTTCATACTATGTAGTGTTTTCCTACATATGCTTGCAGTCAATCTTAACTTGGAGAAGTTTGTTAACCACTTTTCGTTCCACTCAATTAATCTTTCTAAAAGTAACGTCGGAAGAGAATTCTGAAAGCAAAGTTTCATATGGTATAAAACTTAATGCCATACTCGAGAAAAGAGAACTGAAATGATTGAGTACAGCTGAGTTGGTCTAGGGTGCGCCATCAGCAGATATTAACATGCATTCTTTGACTGTGTACAGCCAATACTGGATACTGTAAACAGGAAAGCCATCAAACATCAATGGGATGAAAGCAAAGATGATAACCTAAACAACATGGTCATACATTGACGTACATCATCAAACTGTTTTTTAACGTCTTGTAGTTGTGAAGCCAGCCATGTCGAAAATTTCCAAACCATGACAATATTGTTGACTTACCCTCTCCATAGAAACACATGGTACACTTGGACCGTCCCTTTGCCATCGTGGACAAAACTTTTCATTCAGAGACAACCTTGCGTGTATCCACTGGAAGTAAGATGGTGGGATGGTCTCACGTTGATCAAGATATGGAGTCTGGTTACCCTGACTGTTATGTGACACCCAATGTGAGTGATAAAGCTTCGCTAGAGGCACCACTGAGTTACTGGTAATAATCAAGATGGCATCCTTCTCTGGACACATCAAAACTTTATGAGTGCTGACATATGAAGGTAAACATGACATGAACTGTACCTCCCTATTTTGTGCATGTGCTACATTGGATTTAGCTGGTTTCAGTCCAATGACTTGTTGAGTCTGTCATGTTTACAGTCCATGGAAACTTTTACATTTGGTGACTGACAAGCCTTGGCTGCATACAAGAAGTTGCATACAACGGTTGGATTGGAGACTCAAGTACAAGTGGTGTCAAGTTTCAGGTAATGAAGGCTAATGTTAGGAATGCTATCACAAACTGATCAAAGGTTGGATAGGGTCTGGTAGCAGAATTGGGAAAATGACATCAACTGATATTGATACAGATGACAGTGGGCTGGCACTGATATGCATAGGAATGCACATGGCGTACTGTTGATGTACTGGGTATTACATTTCACTTGATATGGTAAACTTTTATTAGTAATAGCTAATGAAATCACTCTGGGTAGAAAACTTACCCTCCTCATCTGTTTGATCTGAGAAGCATATTTGCTGATGGGCAGACTGCTGTATAACCATAGCTTGGAGCAGTACACATGCAAGCTGGCTAGGCAGTGCTATAACTCCTTCACTTTCTTAATTTGGTTTGACCTCTGTATTTTAAAATGTGTAATTGGATCTGTAAACTGTTAATTAAGAGCCAAATGGGGGATGCCAAGAATCTGGAAAAGGGAAGTGAATCAAGATTCATTTAAAATTTGCTTATTATATTAGAGCTGTACTTACTACTATTTTCTAGTCTATTCTGTTCACCTAACTTTCCCTGTGTTTGTTTTATCTTCATAATTGTATACCTACAGGTACACTACCTATCATCAATTATTCTATTTCCATTCATATTGTTGATAAACTTAGTCAAAATCTCCGCTTGAAGTTTTTATTAACCTTTTCAACTTCAGATGAAATGTAATTCGTAATTCATTACAGCACGGTTACAGCTCCAATGATCTAATATGTAACATGGGTATCTATGAAAATTAATACACTGGTTGCCTGTACTGGTTGCCTGCACACAGAATATTACATTACCATTTACATTCTACATGGCTTCCTAGTTTTTGAATAATTTAATTTCAAAACAGTTTGACCAGTAGAGTAAAACCAACTTTTATCTTTCATTACTCTTTATACAGCTTTCATATTATTGCAGTACACTTCTCGGTTAGAATTGCACTTTATTTTTTGAAAATTAAACAATTGTATTAGTGCACTGCATATATGTATAACACTTCCTCATTTCATGGCAACATGTGTCAAGTCACATGACAGGATGACACCTGACTGCCTTAGAGGGAGCTACATGTAGCTCAGAGTGCTGTAGAATGCAGTGACACAAACCACAGTGGAGGTCACTAATACCACCACAGGGTTTTCTCTCTACTGCGCAATTGCGCGAATTGCGCATTTTGAGCCATTTTCTGCCCTGTAAAAGTTACTGACAGGGCGGAAATCGCGCACAAAACACAGCAACAAATACGTCCATATGATGGTGACCAAAACGCTTAGAATAATGACCTGTGAATTTACTGTTTTTCCTGCCCCCTAAAATGTCAAGTCTGCCCCCTAATTTTGATGAATGGGGCAGAAATTGCCCCCTTCAGTGAACATACAGAGTAAACACTGCTACCAAATGGAAATGAGTAACTTGACCATGATTTTACCATAATGCAGACTTTCCTTGTTGATAGATAACATGGTACTAGCTTGTGCCATTGGGTACCTTTACAGGGATCCATTTACTAGCACTGTGCAGGACAAACCTTTTTTATTTCTGTCAGTTTGAAATTTATTCACGTAATGTGATAAACATAATTCAAATGACATTTTTAAATTGTTGAATCATCTATATTAAAGTACGTTTTAACAGTCAATGTTATGAAAATTCCCATGACTCTTATGAATTATCGTAAGCAACATCAACAGTATATGGCTTGAGCAGAAGCTTGTGAATAAATTTCCTTCGTCATTTTATTGGAAGAGTTGTATGTTGTCACTGCATCAATGAGCAAATTTTTGATAGAAATCAAAAAATATAAATGTACAAAGCAATGTGTGAAGCCCTATGCACAATGCCATAACGGAAACATATGGTGATAAAAATAGACTGTTCATCAAACCATTCACAATGTGTACTATGATGTATGTGGTATCTGTCTTCAAAATGAAACTGAGTGATCAGTATGTGTTCACATATTGCATTTCAACTTAGTTTCACAAAGGTCTAGTCTGTAGGATGTACGAAAGTCAATGCAGTGCATCATTGGTGTCAGCCTCCCCTTTGTATCATCAACAATGGAATGATCCTCAGCCTCCCCTTTGTATTATCAACAATGTAGTGATCGCAAAGCTGTGACCAATTTCACAAAGACACAGTCTGTAGGGATGTACAAAAGTCGATTAAGCACATCATTGATATCAACCCCTCTTTCTATCATTAACAATGGAATGATCCCACAGCCATCAGCTGTGGATGACTAGTTGACGTAGTTTAATTCCTTTCACTTGAAAAAAGTTTAATTACACTTATAGATTGAATGGGCAGAACTATGAAAACACACCCAATTCATGAGAATTTTTACTATTTTACATCTTTGTAGCCACACGTCACGGTTCACATAAAAATGAATTCAGTTGAAAGTACATTCAATTTTCAGTGAATTTGCAAATAAAACTTAGTTTCACAAGTTTCATTTGATTTGATATCTTCATCGGTTCATTGTCCATACAAAATGTACACAGTCTGATATGAGTCTTTATGGTTTATACAATACCTTAGAACTTGCTCCACTGTATCCAAAGTTCTGATATTCAAAAATAATCCAGATCACTCAATTTGTTACTTCTCCGTCAATCACTCAATATGTCTCTTCCCTGCTGTAAATCAATGAAAACACAAACTTTGTTAAACTGCCTGCAAGTACATTTGTACATGTTGAATGAGTATCACAGTGATGATATTAAAGTTCAACCATGGCATTTATAGAAACACAATAGTGTTCACAGCTGAAACAGCCAATTATTACCATACTGTTGCTAAACTACCAACAACCATATGCATATAGTTTGAGTCAATACATCTTTAGGATTATTTCATCAGGTTTTGCCTATTAAAGTCTTAAAAATTACATTCCTGTGAACTTTAACAGCATGTTGGCTTCACCACCAGGATGCCTATCGTTGTCAAGGAGGTTATATTTACTCTTTTCTATTTGCTAACTGCTTAAACTATTATGAAATTCATACATTATTTGCCCCTCATCAGCCATATGAACATCTGTGGCAATGGAGATGTCATATGCTGTGTTCATGTGAGTTCTAGCCCTGTTCATATTGTGGTATATATTGTGTTAAAAGCACACAAATACACACCTTTTTTTATTTATTTATTGATTTATTTATTTATCTATAATATTCAGACTAGCACTTGCAGGAGCTTTAACATACTTTCTAATACCAATATCAATATGATTAATATATTGTATGAAAATTAATATAGTTTATTGTACCTGTAATTCTATTGTAGATGTAAAGCCTGATAAGGTCCAATTCTTTGATTTTTACATCTGTACTAAATACAACATATTGTACACGACTAATGACATCTGCATTATCAACTCTGATGATCTTCTACAAGTATATTGTAAACTTATCGATGTATAAATACAAATGTGTTGACAGCTTGAATACAGGTGTATCCTATTTCCTTGTCTAGTTTCTAGTCCTTGTTTCAAACATGAAAGTTAGTTTGACTTTTCAGTTTGAGACAAGGGCTACATACTAGCCTGAATTTTGCTTTGTTGGGGAAATGTGTATGATGATGAATACAACAGCTGTAAGCAAATATGTACAACATGTACCGTTTGATTAGTAGTGATCAATGTAGTGTTGTTCTGTACGCAGAATTGTGTTTTACATGAAACACGATTGACTTAATTATCAGCACAAGATTTTGATTTTGAGGGAGGCAAAGTCCAACAAAGTATAACTGTCATAGAACAGAAGTCTCTGAGTTTAAAGAAGAAAATCTGGGACAACCATACAGAAATCATACTGTGGATATTGTGTTTGATCACTGAGAATGTCATTATGGAAATGATAATGCACTGCAACTTTGAACTTAATGACAACAACAATACAAATACTTTAACACAAAAACACAATAAATAAAGCAGAACAAAATATTAGTTAAATGAAGTCATGGGAAGGGATGAGAATACCCGGACTTCCTGAATCCGTGGTTCAGAAGATATGAGGTATCTCTAGTAGATAATTAGTTTCTTTATCCTTACACTAATTATTGAAACATTTTTTTTTTCAAATGGTTCTCCTTCCATGGTTAGTCTATATGTGGCACAGTTACTTAATTAAACTTGCTTGGGGAAATCCCAGCATGAATTAAACCCTGTCACATTGCGATACCTGGAGTCTGTTGATTGATCAAAAGTTTAATCATTATCACATAACATCCTGCTACAAATTGATCTCATTTACAGGAAGTATTACAGCGGATAAAAATACATGCATTTTAACCTGGACTAGCATCATAAAAAATCACAAAGCATACTATCAATTTTTAACATACTGTTTAATGGCTACATAAAACCATAAAATTATGGAATGTCATGTCACAGGATGATTCTTTGAACTTTGACCTTAGACCTGATAATTGTTGCTCTCTTGACATTGACCATTTACAGGTTCGGCTATTCTCATAATCAACTAATCCCTTGCAAATGGTCACTTACAACACTTCATTCCACTTACAGGGTTTCAACACCTAGAATAAACAATAATGCTAACTTTTCTTAAGTCACATGTACAACTGCTTACACACTCTTTTTGTCCACGTACCCCATTGAGTTTTGCGTGGAACACCACCTTGTAGACGACCAAAATATGTCAAGCCCCATTCCAACATGTTTTTTCTGTAATTCTAATGAACTTCAATATTTACTATGGTAAACTGAATAAAAACCAACACATTCCTGTCATTGTTCCTCTGACATGCAATACTCTATGTAGGTATATAGGTACTCAGGAACCACCAGAAAAGGTAATCCTTCAAAAGATTTTTGATTGTATGACACAATGACAAACCCATGCTGAGTGGCTGCCTTGAACCACAGACCTACTGATGTGCACTGAACCACGCTTGACCTGAGTAAAAGAGTTCTTTATTGATGATTCACTTGCTATGTTTAACAAAGGTTCCTGAAGACATGTTTTGAGATCATCTGAATACCACTGATATGCTCATTTGAATTGTAAAAGTCCAATCACAAAGAGGTGATAATTCAAGCTACATGAACTTGACCAGTGGATGGGCAGTCTGCAGCCTAGCTTGCATATTCTGTCTTCTTAGTGGAACCGTTTCGACTTTCAAACAATTTGAATTATCAACAATACAATATGTATTAATTGTTGTATGTAATTCGTAAGGCTGTGTATATTTTTTCAAATCAATGTAAAACATTGCACCATATACAGGCACGTTTGAACGATCCCATGGATTGACATTACTGACCATTTTGTGAAATGACCGCAGTTCAATGGCCCTGCTACAAAAGGTCTTCTACAAATGTCATAGACTGGGTTCTGTCATTTTAAGATGTTTCTCATTCATCAATAAAAGGTGAATAGCGCAGGACAAGCTTTTGTTCCCATAAGGCAGAATATAACACCTTGGAGATAACTTTCATGGCCATTCAGAAAGTAAACTTTAAAGAAGAAACTTTTGGGGGTTACACAATAAATGAATGAAGATATCAGTAGCATCTCTCCTACAAGGGTCAAACTTGACCATGAAGATTTCACAGAATGGACTTGTTTTGCACCAATACTCAATATGTGAATATGGCTTTGTGAAAAGTTGACCGGCTGTGCTACAAACCACCATGTTTGTCTCTGTTCAACACAACACTGTATAACAGTTCTATTGTACAGCGTTTGTTATCTACAGTTTAAAATCGGTCAGTACCCTGCATACAAACACTTACTATGGCTGTTTAATAATGGTGAAAAGAGTGTGACCATAAAAACATGAGCTTTATCTATACTTACAGTTGCAAAATAATTTTATCGACACTTAATATTTCCCTTTAAAAACAATAACTAAAATTCTCTCATTTGAAGGGATATTTAAATAGTACCCTCAAAATGCAGTGTTTATTAGCTGGGTATCAAATAACCTCACAATACTGGTCGTCAAACTAATTAACGAGTCTGATATGATACTATTATTGATTTATTTATCATTAGCATGTCTAGAGTCTGGCGTCGTGACGTGCATGCAATTTCTTCGCGGAACTTTTTGAGTTTCAGCAAAATCTTATGTAATTTACCGTGCTCTCGATAAAAGGACACTTGAGTATTAAAAGCGAATACGTGACTCCAGAGGTATAAATCTCGGATAGTTAAAAGGTGTACAGCTAAATAACCGGCAATATATAACCAGTTAGAAACTTGTTTTCGCACATTGCTTAGTATATGGCGTTTAATAAGGTTTATTTGACTTTGACAAGATCATGAGACAATTGTACACGTGAACAAATTAAGCTACGAGACGTATTTACGCCTACTCCAGTCGTTGTATTGGCTGAGATCCGAGCTTATTTCCGCCTGCTACCAGGTAGATGTCGGAAACACAAAGCGGAAGGCCGTTACATGTAAAACTTGGACATTTCAAACGTTGCATGGGAGCGTGTCTCAATGTTTTTTGTACCTGAATCTGACATCTTCCCGTATGACAGAAGCAAGCCGTCAGGTCTCCCGGCTGACGGGGTATGACGGGTCGCTGCTGAGTACGGTGTTCCTGTCGACAGGTGTTAATGCATAGAGTCTTACCTTCCGTTACAATTTCAACAGTTGTCACTGTGGTAAACTTGGGCGCGTACACAACTTCAAACGACGATCATTGATACTGAATTCTGTTGGCGGTGTAACACCTTGCACCGCCTGCTTTGGTAGTCAATGCTGTACACTTTTGAGGTGAGAATCGATACTGTATGCAAATAAGGTGTAAATAAACATGGCTGCCCAGTGCGGTCACATGACTCAGGTACGAACCATTGAAGTCAAAGGGTAGGGTACACCAGGTAAACAAGGTGCGGCGGTACCACCATCCACACAACCCGGAAATACTGTCCGGTAGACATCGTAACCTAATCCTGAACTCACCAGGTAGCTGTATTCAGTTTAATGAATCATTAGTCTTTCTATTAATAACGTCAACTTAATTCTAAAAAAGACCATTATTTATTCTGAAGAAGTCATTAATTCGACAGCGGAGGTACGGAGCTCCGTGGAGTGAGGCAGGCGCTGGGCGGTCACCTCCACCTCTACCATCCCCTGTCATAAGTACTGGTAGCCAGGGTCAGGTGGGGGTGCTGTTGGGAGACTTTCTTTGAGACTAGGAAACATCGGATGAGGGGGTAATATTATATTCCCATTTCGATGTTGTGATACAACGGCGTCCTATAATTACATGCGTCCAGTATAAACAAAGTTTGCAGATATAACTATGTGATTTTTAAGGGTTGACCCTGATGTAATTTTCATCATACGGGGACCGGGACCAGGGAAAATCATTACAGCTTACTTTTGAGGGAAAAATGTTGGGAAGTCGAAGATACAAGGAAAACATTGCAGTGGACCCTTGCTTGATGTGCAAAAAGATTATGTTGGCTTTTCCAGGCAATGGTCAGGAACTAAACTTTTGAAGATTTTTGTCTTTTATTGCAGTTTCTTTTAACTTCCTTCCAAAAAATATATAAAGTACTATTAACTGTTTTGATAAAAAATCACCGAAACCTGAAAAATAACCATAATTTCTCGTACAGTTCCTTTAGGGTCCACAAGAAATTATCATCAAATAACGAAATCAAAGCTTTCTCCAGGATATGAAACTGCGGAACCATGAACTAAGGTTAGGTACCAATTTCAATATTCTTGACAGCAGTTCACTGCTGTCACTGACTTAGCGTAAATGTTCTTTGTTCTCTTCAGATTAAGTGCAATACCATGGAAACCCTCACGTTTCAAATAAAGACACAGTGGAATTCAATACCAATCGATCATCAGCCTGTAGTCATCAGATTGTCTCGTAACCATGACAACAACCACATCAACCTGGAAGTGGACTCTCCGTTTTTCAATGACCCGGCAGCACCAGTAGGACAAGTGGGAAAACCATTCCAACAGCTCTGGGATTATGAAGGCATGTAATAGGCACGGTCAAGCTAGTATGATCAATTATGCATAACAAATACACATTTTAGAGGTGTTGCCTTCCCTTCAAGGAGACACAAACACCTGATTGAATATTTTTACACATCTTAAAATATGATAGAACAAGTTTTGTTGATTAATGAAGTTGCAGCTGAATGTTCATATAAATATCTGGAGAATTAGTAAATAAGCTTTATTTATTTTATTTATTTATTCAGCTTTGACATAAAGTCAGGATGAGTCGCACAGGTGACTAACACCTATACAAAATCAACCCTCCACAAAAGCACACATGTAACAAGTTACACATACAAAATTAAAACAGAAAAGACAAACGCAGAATAAAACAGTCATAAAAAATACAAGAAATTTCAAAACAGAACAAAACAAAACAGAGAAATTAACAGAGATGGCAATTTTTTAGCACTTTCCCACCCAAGTACAAGTGTTATCAGGATAAAAATTATTGTTTAACAAACCCGTGTAATGTTTTAATAAAATAGACTTGTATGACCTAACACTTGTTGAAGATTTGCCATGAAAGGGCATAACACTACTCGAGTAAAAAGCTCTGTTAAAAAACGAGTAAAAAACATTCAGTTTTAAAAATGACATCTTCATGGAAGTGTCATCAGGAGATTTAAATGTGACAAACTGGCTTAAATTTAAGTCATACATACCAGTAAAACATTTAGCTAAAAAGACACAGTCATTTAATTCTCTCCTGTAGCTCAATGGGAGCAAATTCAATTTAATCATACGCTCTTTGTAATCCATCTCCTGGGGATATCCAAGAATGTATTTTGTGGCTCTCCTTTGGACACCTTCAAGATGAAGCATTGATTGCTTAGTCGTGACAGCCCATGACTGGGATGAATAATCAAGAATACTACGGACAAGGGATAAATACAGTTGGAGTTTCATTTTTTTTTAAGCTTATTGTCAGAGGATGATTTCATTCAGACTTTAATTACAATTGTAATGAAATTTAACATTATATAAGGCTTTGGATATTTTTTGTCATGTTTGAAGACAAAACTTGATGAAAAATTGAACCACTGATAATATAAATTTTGGATATTGAAGACATGTTTAGCAGTAATTCAAAATTCTTAAGATCAGAGAGAATCTGAGTCAAAAGTGAGAATGAACTATAATTTTATTGCAATAATGAGATATTATTGATGAGCTGAAAATATGGATGCAAGAAATTTCATAAAGGCATTTTCAAATGAAATTATAAAATAAGAATTGCACTGGAAAGATCTTGAAGGTTACCATGACCTTGATCACGCAAGGAGGGCATACAATTTTTACAATGACAAAAGCAATGAATGCAAGATGCTTTGTTGGAAAACAGGAAGTATAAGGCTGCAAGGGTTAAATTCTTTTTAAACTTCAAACTTTGCTCACAAAGATAAGTATGTGTAACATTTAAGATCTATATCATGATGGATAAGTGATCAAAGGCAACAAAATAATCATTATAGAATATACAGCAGAACCAAGGGCTTTAAGTGAGATATTTGACAAACTTATTTTAGACTTTTCTCTGTATATCAATACATACATGTATGATTAATAAAATACATTCACTGTATGTTAGTAAATATGTATTACCGATATGTAATATATTTGTGAATGCTACCAAAATTTTGTTGAAACATTTTAGGAAGCTTGCAATTCAGTCACTTAATTAAAATTTAATTAATGTACCAGGCATAGTGGTTAATGCATAAACCAAAATGCCGCACATTTAATTCGTCCTTTATTTCATGCAGTGTTTGACCTTATAATGGTATATCATTACAGGTAATAATGAGGATGAATATGAAAATATATTGTTTGTCAGAAAAATGCACCAATATATGCCAAGTGGTGGTCAACATGCTGCAACATGTTGAACTATTAACACAAAACCACTGAAATGGTTAAATATAATATTAAAATACATTTGGAAGGTTAAATTTAAACTTAAACCAACCAACCAGAACCACTGATAACCCAGTAGTATATCCCAGCCGCTGAATACCAAAGGGAGAATCCAAAGCAAGGAAAATAATATACCTGACCTGTCCATTTTATTTACAGTTGTGGAAGCGTTTTTTCCTCGCGCGACAATAAGTACTTAGAAGTTGAACTTTGCCCGTAAGTACTCTATTGATACAGCGTTACCTGGATTGATAATCATAAAGTGTACCTGCTTCTGGTTTTACAGTGAAAACAAAGCAATGTTTCATTCAGAAAAACAAACATTTACTCACTCACAACTGCCTTATCTACTTCCTGTTTTCCTTCAATGATGCACCTTGCAGTTTATTTGATATATTTGTTTTTATCATTTTCACGTTAGGCACGGTCAACATCTGGTATTGGCACTGAATGGGTTTAGAAAAGTGATGACGGTAAGACAGAAGTTAGTGTTGCAGGGTTTGTCCAGAAATATGGGTAGAAATATATTCAAGAAAATGAATCATGAAAATAGTTCAGCATTCTGCTAGCTTCTCTGACATCCTACTCTGTTGCCATGGTTACTTAACAGTGTTTCCTTATGAATTATCCAATTAGTGTTGGGTTAATTTTCCATGTGCACTGGGTTTTAGTTTTATTGTTCATCGTGCAAAAAGCTTTGAAAACTGCAAGAAAGGAAGAACATTGCATGGTCTGTTTACCATGAAATAGCAATAACTAAGCTTGATGTTAGCTGTTTGTGAAAAATCGGAAGCTGTTTAGTGGGAAGTCTGTGTCAAGACTCAATGATAGAAGTATACGGCATGGCACGCAAGGTGAACGACTGTTATATATGTCAGTGTTTATCAGAGCCATTTCCAGGGACCAACTGATAAAACTATCATTATCAGCATCAGAAATAGTGTTGCAGTAAACTAATTGCGCTGTTTAGGGGCGACGTCAAAAGATCGATGTTTGAAAAAAAACTTAATTGCTTAAGTTTGGGGGTGGGGGGTTTTTGGCCAATTAATTTCTGTGCAGTCAAAAACGATTTAACGTCTTTTTGGCAAATTTTACGATTTCAAGGCTGTTTTTTGTACGCTAAAACCGATCCAGTCACCCGTATTTTTGTTACTTTATAATGGTTTTCAATTTTTATTTAATTCAATGGTACATTGGTACGTCGTTTGAAAGAATTAGTACAGGATATGAGTCCGCAATGTTTTTCAATTTTAGGTCAGTTAAGTTAGAAGGGGGGGGGTCTGAGGCCAAACTTAAGCAATTAAGTTAGATTTATTATGTTGAACTTTTGATGTTGCCCCTTATGACATCTATTATTGATCCTGAAATTATGATCCAGAAGTGGAAAACAATGCTCCAGACAGTCCATAAAATTGTTGTTTATAATGCCATATCTCATAAAAAGATAAACACTGAATGTGTGAATCCATGTGCAATTATAAAACAAGAATAACATGTTTGATTTCACATTCCAGGATGAACTTCCACTAGATTTCAAAGCGACAATATCCGGCAACACTTGGCATGGTTCTGCTGAAATACCAATGGAATACTTCCCACCAAACACCAGGAAGTTCAATGCCTATGCCATACATGGTTCTGCTGATAAGAGAATCTATGAAGCCTTGTATCCAGCACCACATGACAAACATTCCCAGCCTGATTTGTAAGTTTGAAGTTTCTACTCTGATTCTACTTTTTGAGGATTCTATATTTTGTATTGACAGTCTCATATTTGATTCTACCATCAAAAACATTGAATTATTTGTTTTAAATTTAATAATATACATTTAGTCATACAAGAAACAAACTTTCCTAGTGTATAGTCCTTGAAGAGAATGCATCATCCACTAAGTAACAAAATGTTCATTGTTTGTCAATAACTGATTCACTGACATTCTTTACGGTCTGTCAGCATAATTATAAATTACAAGTTTAGATTGGCAGATTTGAGAAATGGGTTTGAAAGTGTATTCCAGGTGATTTTTGTGGCTATTATCACTATTTCTCTTTAAGAAATTAATTCAGACATTACATATTTACTTAAGCTATCTAATATGCACCTCCCTTCAAGCATGTTTTGTTTTTGTTTCTTTACATCAATGAATTAAGTTGAAAGCCAGTGAAGATCAGTATTTGAAATGAGATTACCCATAATTCAGTTTGATATATATACCAACAGAGAGTGTTCATAAAGTCAGACAAATGTTCTGTTTTATAGTAAGAATTTCAAAGGGTAGTTTTCTTTAAGTTTTGAAATATAAGCACTAACTGTCACTTATTTTCATGATTACATTTTAATAAATTGGATAAGGATTGTTTACTGGAAGAGATAGTCTGCAACTTTTCTGAAATTTCTCTGTCAGTTTATTGACCATAACACCATACAGCATAGTTTGAATGAAATTAGGACACCATTTGACATGTTTTGGAACTCAAGTAATGAGATTTTACAATGAAACCATGGAAAATGAATTTTTTTTTATAAAAGGAGGATTACCAGCTCATCTGGTCATTCATTACAAGCTTGAGGAAATGCAAATACTCGAATATCTGTAATCCCTGATCATCAATGAAATCTTTGATATAAATCAACATTACAAATATTTTAAAGACATTTATGGTCAGACTTTGTATAATGAATTTCATGTTTCACTATGGTACAGGTCAGCGAAGCAGAAGTATTAGAGCTACATTGGTTGTTACAAATAGACAGACAGATAGACGCACAAACAGCAAAACAGCTGCTCCTTTGTATACACATAGGAACTAAAAATGAGCCTCATGTAGTAAATATATCAGAAATAAGTTGCCTGCACTTGTTTTTCAGTTTAAAAACAGGAAACTACCAGATTTGCTCTGAGTACATACCTGGACAGTTTCTAGTTTATCATCATATGCATATGTAAGTGATAAATTTGCTATACATGTAACAAAAAAATAACCTCTTTTGCACAAGCATAAGCAACTGTATTGCATGTACAGTTGTATAATAACAAAGAGCCAAGTCCACAAGGCAAAACACGTGACACGTGACAGAGGCAGTGTCCTTCACTCACACCGTTGAATGCATATCACTGAGTACCTTGAAAGGCACACATGGCTTGCCATATGATGTAGAGTACTGCATGGGTATGCCCCAGACACAGCTGCTTAATATAATCTTTTGGAAACTATTAATGGCTATTACCTCAGCCTGAGTGAACAAAGTCAATGCAGTTCTTATGAAAGGCGATGAGAAAGCCACACCTCTTCTGCAAACAAATACAAATCCCTCTACTCGCTACTTTTCTCATAAAATTGAGTCGAAAATCATGTCCTTGGAAATGGAAGAATTTTCAGTCTCAGTCCCATTAATGTTGAAGATTGCTCAAGGACAAATCAGTTATCATGATTGTCAGTCTTATTTCTCAACAAAATTGTAACACTAGTTTCCACCAGCAGAGTAAGAATGCAGAAACTTTGTTTTGCAAGTTGTTCAGAAAGTTGTTGCTCTAGTTGCATGTGATGCCCTAGCATCAATCAGAAAATCATAAAGATAGCGTCAGAACTCTCGATAAGAAAGTACCGTAGGTGATATCTTAGCGATCACATACACAGACAGGATGATTATGTTACCACAATAGTTTCAAGTTTTGCGACGGTGAATAAATTTTGAGATGGTCATCCTGCCTTACTACTTTCAGCTTTTCCATAATGTATCAATAACAAAACTGCATGATTATTCATGAACAGTAGATATGGACTGAAATACACAAAACCAAACATTGCATAAAACATTATTGCAATATCTCTACCTGCAGCTGCTGGGGGAACACAGTGTTTGTGAATATTTCATGAGAGATGCAGCTTATCATCTGAACCTAAAATATACAGAAACTTCTTTCTTTTATTGAAACTATCAAATCTTGGATTATACACCTTCATTGATGAGAAAAGAATTTGTCTATCATTACTATTTCTAGGACATCTCATTTAAAAGTGGAATATATCCTCCACTGAAGACTTACAAAATATACAAAACGTGTGTTCATGAGAAATTCTTGGTTTTGACCTTTGTAAGTACTGATCAAAAATACAAAGTTTTGTGACCAGTTTTCTGCAGTTGAAGTTCTCGATATCCATAAAGTAATTTTCAAAAGCAAACCTAGTTTAAAATTGTCTGTAAGTTCTGAGCTTAGTATTTGACTTCCCATGAGTATTACTATCGTTGGGTGAATCACTGTACCGAGAAACTTGCTAATGTTTGAACAAGTTGTTCTGGACAGTTTTAACAGTGACATTTATGTTACAAATAGCTGACCAAATATTCTTTCACTATCTGTATAAGTATCCAGTATGTATTGAATGAATTCAAACCACTCAGAATGACATCTTGAAGACATAAATGTTTATCTTAACAGAATTTCATCAGTCAACTAGCCAATATTTTGACATGCGTTCAACTATTACAATTTGGTTGGGTTTCTACCAAGTTCAGCAACAATACCTGCAGGAGGAGCATGTTTCGAAACTCCCAATAGATATCTATAAAAAGAAATTTAGCTAACATCATTGAAGAAATTATTCTTATCATTAATGTCATTCTTCCAAACTTAGAAACGCTATTGGGAAAGAAACACTAATTTTCATTGTCTACATCTGCACCAACCTGTGAAATCAGAGGATCAACCATTGGAATAACTTGCCAAATCTGCATAAGTGTGATAACACTTTATAGTTAATTTGGAAACAAGAATTAATAATCAGACTGTAAATTATAAACAATAATGATAATAATTAGAACTTTTTTACATCTTTTACCGGTATGTCAACAAAAACAGATATGTTAATCAGAAGATGCATCCAGAATGTAATCAAGCCTGGTATTTCGCAATCAATACATCGTTGACAAGCTATGCAGTAATTACCATCGCATAGTCTAGGTCCCTGGGATTGATCCATTGCATCTAGTATCGTGATTCCCCTTTTGCCTTTTACTGCGAGATATTATGGTATAAAAATTGCAAGTTTCCAATTAAATAGTTGGTTTCAAGTATAAAGTAAAACTATACAGTAGATAGGTATACAGTAGTAAAGATTATCATTTTTACACTGTAAGACACTTCGACCCATCCATCATCAGTTGACTTTACATTTGATGAGGTTGAAAAAGTGATGTAGTTAAAAAGAGACCAAAAACTGTTGTGGTCTGTCCACAGAAGATTGAAGAATATACACGGAATCATATAGATGTTTCTTGACCTTAGATCTCTACATTTCAAACTTACCCGTACCCCATATCACAGAGTGTCTCTGCTCTGTTCCGGCCGTGGGAATAAAGATCATCCAGTTCAAATGAAATCTCCTCAGTTTCTAGTTGATTCATGGTTGAGTGAAGCCCTTTGCATGTTCTTTGAATCATGGTCTAGGAGGGATCCATTGGCACTGCACATAATGAAAGAGCTATGCAAAGACAGGAAAGAGATGCAAATGATATGCATGGGCAAAGGGATGCAAACAGAGAAAGGGGAGACTGCATTTGTGTTTTACATCTCTCATTTTGTTGTCAAGCTAAGGCCTGAATCCCATCTTTGATGAGGCAAAGTCTGCAGACCTGTCTAGACTCTGTGACCTATGTCACTATCTGCTATGTAGTGGCCATCTATGATGAGGCTAAGTCCTTGTTTCTGTAAGCTATCAAAGAGAAACACTGATTGGACAAACACAGATGGAAAAAAGACAGTTATTTCATAGAAGAGGAAAGACAAATCACACTCCGAGTTTTTCCTCAAGAGCTAAAGAGGCCATCAATCTCTGACAGGGCTGTGTCTGTACACCCAACAATGCTGTAACATAATTAACTGTTGTCCATGAAGACACAATACACATTGACAGATAGCTCATGGCAGAATCGTGCTTTTTGCTCGTCCATTTGTTTCATGGCCTTGCTGATGCTCTGTTAAATGTTGTGGTTGAGTGAGTTTCATTTGTCAGCAAGGGAAACAGAACTCACCAACTGGCATTCTGAAAGGGAAGTGTCAAATTACACCTCACTGCTACCACAACACTCAATGACACTAAGGACAATGACCTCTGGATTCAGAGGACTTTCACTTCCACAAACGCTGAATCCATATGTTTCTGTTTGCTGATAAAAGGAACAGGTGACAGGAATGGAAACCTTTCATCCCATTTCCCTCATTGAGGTCCAATTTACCCTGGAAGTAATGCACCGGAAGTTGACATGGAAAGAATGTTTTGCTACGTTGTGCTTTACTTTTGTACTTTCAATTTCATTATCTCCATAATATAATCTCAGGATTCTGCTTGTAATGATAACAATTCATGTTGAAAGTTTTGAGCGATTGTTGTACAGCTGTCTTTCTGTCTGTCAGTTAGTGTAATATCTCAAGAACAGCTTATTTAGTACAAATCTGGTTCTGTTTGGAAATTGCAAGAACTGATTAGTTTTTGCTAGTTGTGGCTAGCATAATTTATACTAATTTCCACAATATTTTGTTCAGAAATCAGATATTCTCAGAATGACAGAGTCATATCTTATGAATCTTTCCACAGAGATGAATCAAGGTACCACAAGATATATTTCATGGTCATGTACTTTTATCACAATAGCATTACTCATTTGCATATATATCTATATTGACTTTACCAAAGTTCACGAAACTTGCCATGTACAATTAAGATACTATAATATAACAGTAATAAAAGTCATTTTGCAGTTTTTCATTGAGCTAATTACTAATTTGGATATTTAACAAACTTTCCTAATTAAGGAGATCTATCTGAATTGACTTGATCAAGAATGATGAAACTGGCAGTGTACAATGAAGATACTATAATATAACAGCAATGGAAATGATTTTGCATTTTTACATTCAATTGGATAATTAGTATTTTACATAGTTAACAAACTTCCCTCATAAGGGGTATATATCTTGATAGACCTGACCAAAGTTGATGAAACTTGCTACGTACATTAAAGATACTAATATAACATTAATGAATGTTGCTTAGCATTTTTACATCAGTGGATAATTAATTTGCATACATAATAAACTTTCCTAATTAGGAATATATGTCTGGATAGATGACAAAGTTGATGAAACATGCTATGTACATTGAAGATCCTATGATATAACATTAATAAAAGTCATCTAGCACTTTTACATGAACATAACTAATTTGCATAATTAAGTATGTTTCCTAACTAGTGAAATTTAATTGGAATGACGTGGCCAAAGTTGAAGAAACTTCCTATGTGTATTGATGAAATAATGTCATTATAGAAGTTAAATATGATGTACTATATTTAGAATAATTATTTTACAGTTTGAATAATGATAGGTATTATATATAAACTTAGAGCACTTAGCAGTGAACCAGACCATTTCAATAAATTTCTTAATCAATGCAAAAAACAGCAAAGATTGAACACAACTGCATGACAACCATTATTAGTAATCCTTGTACATTTTGTTTTATTTACAGCCACAGACTTGAATATTTTCAAGCAGTTGAATTTAAAGACATGATAAAGGCTACACATTCAGAACTGTGGACTTCAACAAACTGAGAAATTTCACTGGGACTTATGAAGACTACTTTGCAAAGATTTTTCAATAAGAGACTATCTTTTGTATAGACTTTTGTTGTAAAATTCATTTTGACAATCATGTATGTTGTAAATGTAAAATTTTCTTTGGCATGATAAAAAATAAGACTGCAAGATCTCATAATCTTGCATTATTGTTTGTAGAACTTGAAGAGCAATGCATGGCACCAGAGTGGTGCACTTATGAACTGACAGGAAAAACTTATCAATCAGTTGATCCCCAGAGGGACAGAGTCACTATTTGTTTCCATTATTTCGGTTATTGTTGTTTCACGTGAGCAATTATTTTTGTTCTGCTCACTGAAATATGCTTCATTGTCTGTAATCGGATCTCTACTCCCTCCATGCTTGTAGATATAACAGTAAATGATTCGATGACAAATTTATTGGCACACACCTGAAATTGTGTCATACTTACATTCTACATGTAAACAAACGATATGAGCAAAGCTCTGAGAGTAATGATTCAATGTTTCAGTATGCAGAACAACATAAATAATTTTTTATATGAAACAAAAAGAACTGAAATAATTTGAAAAGATAGAAACTTTGCCCCTTTAATGTTTATGTTCATCAAAATCTATTGTTTCTGTTTGACAAAGCTATTTTTTATCAGGTAAGAAAGATGTGCAATATCGATAGTAATCTTAGAATCTCAAATTAGCATAGTAGATTGTCAGAAGACAATGTTGATCAAAAGTACTGGAATAAGCATTTTGAGATTACAGAATGCATCTGTCACTTCTTTGGCTGTATTTAATACAGTAACATGAATAAATTGGAAAAAATGAAGTGATTTAATAGAGCGAGTGATTCTGAAGAGCACTTCTTCAGTTCTTCCTCTCCCTCACCAAATTTGAAATAAAGTGTGATGAATGTGTGTCACTGAATGGTAAATGTTATGACAACTTGTGATGACATTGATGTCCAGCATGGGCTCTAGTATGACAACAGTTACTATGACATTTACAAATAATTTCCACTCATGCATTAATCACCTATGTACTGCTGAACAAATAAATTATACTGAAATAAATTAGATGATTTGATACACTTTCTTTACAATTGGTGACACAGAAACATGTCCATAACACTCCGTAATGTCATAAATGTACTCCATGTCATGATACCAGCCTAACAGCTGACTGCAGAGTGTTCATATTGAAATATCACAAATTTACTATGGCTTGGTGTACAAACCTATGAAATCAGTGCCCAGCTCTTTTGTAAAGTATTTTCAATCCTGCTAAAAATGCAGTTTTATGGCGAATTTTTGTCTACAATTTTGTGAAAGGGATACAGCAACTTTACAAAGAATGACATTCTTTTGTGACATTGAGGAATTTTATAGAAATATTGTGATTTTTGTTTGGGCATTGCAGTAAAAACTGATGACCAAACCAATTTCATGTATGTCTATTTTTGAGCACAACACATTTGCCTTTTTGAAGTAAATCTTTCAAAAATGAAGTGGCCCACAGATCTTGTGTTTTGTTTCCAAAGCAAATAGATTTTACAAAAAAATATCAAATTAGTGCTGAACAACAAAAATAGATCAAAACATGTTACCATTTGCACTTCAAAAGTGAAGACTTTAAGATGTTAATATTAATTACATAAATTTGAAGTGATGACATTGTCTTCTGGAAATTAGCTATACAAGAATACTGAAACTAGTCAGTTTACACCATAGATATTCTATGCAGTGTTTTTACTTTGGTTTTTGTAAAGAATGAACTGCATTTCAAGAATTCTTCAATGGCAATAAATACATTCTACAAAATTGAAAATTAGTAATATTTTATAATGCACGCATTAATTTCTCAAAAGTAATGACTATGGTATATACAGACATCTAATAGATAACCATGAAAGTAACATTGATAATTTGATAATATGTATATGTAATACAAGGTTAATGTTTTGGTTGAAATGCTAGCCAAGAATATTGATACTTAGATTACATATTGACACTTAGTTGTACAATAATTGTGTCATGAAAAGGAGATAATTTCTGCATCATGAACTCAGACCAGTTTTTGTAAACAGTAACATGACAGTGTTAAACAGAAACATTACATTGTTATAAACACTGGTACTTCCTGCAGTGACAATTCAACGGATTCACATTGACGTTTTTACTACACCACTTTCCTTTTTGATTGCAGTGCCCTATATACCAAAGTTGTATACACAGCATGAGAAACATGTACGATGTCAAGGAAAACATCATGCAGGTACCCTAAGAGCAGACACAATGTGTCTGTAAATAATTGGCAAAGAAAGTTAATCACACACACTGTTACAATAAATGGGAATGTATAATGAACAATTATCCTTTCACACGTGTTTTATTTTGTACAGGTCTAATCTAATTATTGAAAGCAATAGGATTAAACCAAAATCATCGATATAATAGGTTAGATTGAAACCGAGGGATGGAAAACTTGACACTTGTCAAGAATGCCTATACTCGGACTCTTTAGGAACACCATATGGTGTGTTTATTTCTAATCAATGGTTTTACATTGCACACACTCACACACACACCCTGTATGGTGGGTGCTAAAATCAATGGACTTAGGGAGTCAGCGTTTTCCGTTACAATTTCAAAACTTGCGTACGATTTTACGCAACTGAGTTTTTATATGCGTAAAATGTATAAAAATGCATACGGTAGGAATCGGTATCTGAAGTGAGTTGGGCAGTCTGTTCTGTAGAACTTGGGTTTTTTTTCCTGTAATGCGCATGCTCTGTTAACAAACAAACAATAACCTGGGGGGCTTCAAGATATACATAGCTGAACGCTGGCAATGCCATAATGCATCCATGGTCGATGAGCAGCCTATATAACTTCATGTTCAAAGAAAATACTTTCTGACTATGGAATTACTGTTTTCAAAGGGCCAACAAAAAGCAGATACTGATCAAAGTCCAGCGGTACCTCTCAAGAATGCAACCCGACAGAGTCTAAATCGTCACCCGTAAACACTTTCCACCTGACACGCAACGTAATGACGTAATGTGTCACCAACAACGTAGACTCGATCAATTCTCAAATTTTTTGCATCAAATTCTGTAGTGTTATTGTCTTTACAGAACTAATTGACATGATGCTTTGTGATGATGAAATACAATGTTGCATAAAGTGCTGCAGTCTGCTAAAGTCTAAAATGTTGCAATATCATGATAAATGTCACTTGCAAGCAGGTGCATGTGTTCTATTTTTGTCCCGCGTTGAACCACGTTCAGGCAATGTAGTGCAGACCAAGTACATCCGTGTCACGGGGCAGCATTTCTCAATGCGTATAAATTTACGCAGTCATTATTGTTTTTGCGAATTTCCTAACAATTTTGCGTAAAATACGCACGATTTTGCGTTAACGGAAACGCTGGGGAGTACTGGTCACATTATGCTAATTCAGTGAAAGATAAGTGAAAGACTGTGTGACTAACATATTGAATGGAAAATGTTCCCTTAATAACCTTATCAAACAGAGGGTGATGCATATAGGATACATTATAACATATGACAGTATACTAGTATTACAGTACTATAGGAAACTGACACATTGGCAATGTGCCAATTATAATTTTTTTATTTACAATGTTAATTTCATCCATGCACTGCAGGAAAAATTCAACTTTTTTAAATCACTTGAAATGAAAGATTTTCAACCAAGCTTCTCATCAACCTCCATGACAGCATCAAACTCTGCTTGCAGTGTTTTATTTGGTTTATAGATGAAGCCATCCATCTCTTCCACGGGCAACTCTCCAAGTGAACTCACACATACATCATGGCTTTGGAATGAACCAGGTGGCTTTGTGGCACTCAACTGTTCCAATCTCACTGACCGACGTACAGGTGTTACAATGGATATTGGAGTGATCGCTGCATTCTCTCCAAATACTTTGTGAATCCTTGAAAAACATGAAACACAAATAATATTCAGTGCAATTGTATTATTTATGAAATGAATTTTTATAATTTATGAAACCCAGTTCTCTCAGTAACACATTACAGAAGATAATGGTGATTGGAGTACTAAAACAACATTACTGGTAGTAATACTAAGTAATGCTAGTCAAATAATATGGTAAAAAGTGGTTTTCATTTTATGTGGTAAGAACTTATAAAGTGATGGAAAGCCGCCAGAAAAATAAGAAACATCCGCAAGATGTATTGGACAATATCAAATGACTGAATAAAAAAAAATAGCGTCAATGACACTGTAGCTCCCATCCTGGACTATTTAGTGTATGTATATTTGAGGTCAAAGGTCACGAGGTCACGTAACATTTTGCTAAGTTATCCCTATATACCAAAAATCAGACCTTGGCTCGCTCAAAATTAGATATGTGCATAATTAATGAGGTACAATATGTGGCGTCATAAGCTGTCCCATCATATCATACATGAAGGGTGTAGCACTTGTGGTTACTGAGTTATGGACAAATATGTATATTTGAGGTCAAAGGTCACCGAGGTCACGTGACATTTTGTCAAAAAAATTGTATTGCTAAGTTATCCCTATATACCAAAAATCAGACCTCTAGCTCTATTGGCTCGCTCAAAATTAGATATGTGCATAATTAATGAGGTAAAATATGTGGCGTCATAAGGTGTCCCATCATACCATACATGAAGGCTGTAGCACTTGTGGTTACTGAGTTATGGACAAATATGTATATTTGAGGTCAAAGGTCACCGAGGTCACGTGACATTTTGTCAAAAAATTGTATTGCTAAGTTATCCCTATATACCAAAAATCAGACCTCTAGCTCTATTGGCTCGCTCAAAATTAGATATGCGCATAATTAATGAGGTACAATATGTGGCGTCATAAGGTGTTCCATCATACCATACATGAAGGCTGTAGCACTTGTGGTTACTGAGTTATGGACAAATATGTATATTTGAGGTCAAAGGTCACCGAGGTCATGTGACATTTTGTCAAAAAATTGTTTTGCTAAGTTATCCCTATATACCAAAAATCAGACCTCTGCTCTATTGGCTCGCTCAAATTAGATATGTGCATAATTAATGAGGTACAATATGTGGCGTCATAAGCTGTCCCATCATACCATATATGAAGGGTGGTAGCACTTGTGGTTACTGAGTTATGGACAAATATGTATATTTGAGATCAAAGGTCATCAAGGTCACAGGACATTTTGTCAAAATATCCGAGATATCTGCGTGAACGGATGGACTCACGGATAGACGAACAGACGGACATGACCAAATCTATAAGCTCACTGGACTTCATCCGTGGGGACTAAAAATTGTGTCACTGCATCCTTTTTGCAATATGAATACGATGAGAAACTAAATTTTTATTTTTCGTGGCCTTATACATGGGAGTCTATGGAGATCTGCCTTATACATGGGAGTCTATGGACGTGTAAACTAAAAATATGCAAATTTCACCACGATTTGCCCAAATTTGGGAAAGGTCACTTCTATGCACTTCCATACCAAGTTTCAAATCAATCGGACTTGTGGTTTCAGAGCAGGAGATTTTTTGACCAAAAATGGGAGAAAATTACAAAAAAATTCATGAAAAATAGCAAGTCCAAGATACTGACCCAGATGTGCACAATCATTTCATGTCAGCCCAAAGTACTTACATGCTAATTTTTCATGTAATCTGCTCAGTGGTTATTGAGTTTTTTCAATTTTGACTGTTTTTACATTTTTTCACTTAATTTGCATATTTTTGGCAATGACAACTTCATTTGAACAAAATCTCATCTACAGCCCATCATCCGTGTACACATCAAATATCAAGATGAAATGTACAGCGGTTTTGGAGTTTTTGATGTTGACGGACAGACATACAGACATACAGACATACAGACGTACAGACATACAGACATTTCCCTAGCCTATAAGAATAGCTTCCATTGCCATATATACATATGGCTATGGGAGCTAAAAAGAAATCCTGATGTCATGACAATGGCACGTGAAACTGAAAGACTGGTACTTCCCTAACTACCAACAGCCCACTCTGAGTCCCATGACACCCAGGGTTTCTAACGTGCATTGCATGCAAACGTCATATTTCTTCATAGTCACACAAATCATTGGAACAAAACTGACATACAGACATTGTAATGTCATGACCAAGATGATATTCACTGTAATATTGTTGGGATTTTGTCAGGTAAACTGATTCCACCTTGTTCTTCTGTCTTTCTGTCTACCAAAGTGCCTATAAGTCATAATACTTCAATAGCTGCAATTTCAATCTCTCTTCCCAAAACAGGTTTCCTTTTTTTTTGTACAGTTTTCTGTAGTTATAATGTGGTAGACATTAGCATCCTGTGTTACATGAAACATATTGCTTTATGGTGCTACACGTATGTATGCATATTTAAATTTCATTTATGTAAATACTTCTAAGATGTGGTTTGTCTGATTTTAAAAATTCTATGCAGGTTTAACTGAAATATGTAACAGCATGTATTGTCAATTTTAGATGTGTTTTTGTGTATGCATGTATGTATGTGTACCAGTATGGGTTTGTGTGTAGGTGTTTTTAAGAGCCAGTAACTGATATTTTGATGCATGTATGTTTATGTGTGTGTGTATGTATGTACGAATGTGAAAGTATGTACGTACATATGTATGCATGCATGTGGGTATGTATGTATATATGTATGTCTGTGCATGTATGTATGTATGTATGTGTGTATGCATGCATATACGATACATGTTTGTATGTATGTATGGTATGTATATACACATATTTGTAAATATTTATGTATGTACCTAGGTATGAATGTATGTATTTATTATGTACGCGTATGTATTTATGTACGTGTATATATATATATACAGTGTTCTCCCTGAATAAGGTAACAGGGGCGTGGCGCCCTCTTGTAAATTCCGAGCGCCCCCTTGCCAGAAATGAAAAGATTTATTTTTTTGAAAAATAAAACAATAAAATGTACGGGGGAAAAAAAGTTGACAGTGATTTACAAAATGCAAGCTTGAGCGTCAATCCTGCAGGCTGCAAACGTAATTCTCATCGATCTTGCAAATCTCGCGAGTTTGTGATGTCATCCGAGATCATAAGCCCATGTGCAACTCATTCATTGATGCACCGTCCCTCCTCCCTCGTGGGTGGAGGGACGGTGATTGATGGCAGCCATATTTGCATGGCACAGGCCGTAACGTTAGCCACGGTCAGTCCCTCCATAGGGGCCGTGCATTAGGTAACCGACTTAGCTGAGTAAACATGCCTAGGAACTGAGGGTAACCAAGGACAGCAGAGTACTCTGAAGTTTTTATAGGAGGTTAGAATTTCGCTTGTGTATTCCTTCCCAAAGCAAGACGACCTATTATTAGACTCGGTCGGACATGTACGTGTATCAGGCTGACAACACATAAGCGTAAGTGTTATGGTGATAATTTTGACATCGATGAATAAATGTATGTCTGTCGCTATGTTTTCGTTTTCAAAAAATATAATCTTCATTGAAATCAGTGAACTGGAATAAAAGTTATTGAACACTGTCTCAGATTTCTTTTCCTTTGAGCTTTTTTATATGAAAAAAATCTGAAAAATACTCCCCAAGTGCCACCAAATAACACTATTTTAATCTCTGTTTTTCAAAGGCTCCAATGGCAGGAGGGGGGACACCTCCTGACCTCCCCCCCACGGCCGCTGACGCGGTCACTTGTGGTGCTTCGCACCACGTCTTCGCCCTCTTTTAACAAAATCCTGGGGAGAACACTGTATGTATACATATATATATATATATATATATATATATATATATATATATATATATATATATATATATATATATATATATATAAACATGTTCATGTATGTATGTTTGTATGATATACAGTATACCAACATGTACAAAGTAGTATTTATGTATCTGTGTACATGTATTGGTATGTATACTGTGTTTAATTAGGGCGGTACCTGGGTAAATTTTAACTGCGGTTCCCTTGTCATGGTACCAGGGTTCCCTCAGAATATCAATGCAATGAGATTAGGGACTACAAAAATATGACCAAGGTTCCCTCAGAATTTCAATGCAATGAAATTAGGGACTACAGAAATGGTACCAGGGTTCCCTCAGAATATCAATGCAATGAAATTAGGGACTACAGAAATGGTACCAGGGTTCCCTCAGAATATCAATGCAATGAGATTAGGGACTACAGAAATGGTACCAGGGTTCCCTCAGAATATCAATGCAATGAGATTAGGGACTACAGAAATGGTACCAGGGTTCCCTCAGAATATCAATGCAATGAGATTAGGGACTACAGAAATTGTACCAGGGTTCCCTCAGAATATCAATGCAATGAAATTAGGGACTACAGAAATGGTACCAGGGTTTCCTCAGAATATCAATGCAATGAGATTGGGACTACAGAAATGGTACCAGGGTTCCCTCAGAATATCAATGCAATGAGATTAGGGACTACAGAAATGGTACCAGGGTTCCCTCAGAATATCAATGCAATGAGATTAGGGACTACAGAAATGGTACTAGGGTTCCCTCAGTATATCAATGCATTTGACTAGTGACTACAGAAATGGTACCAGGGTTCCCTCAGAATATCAATGCAATGAGATTAGGGACTACAGAAATGGTACCAGGGTTCCTAAACCATCTATCTCATATACCCAAACCTTAGCAAAAACACTGGTATATATATTTTAGGATGTGTATGTTCATATAAAATATGTATGTTCAAATGTTTACAATAAAATGAGACAGATTCCTCATTGATCAAGTCTGATACTTGTACTTGAATGCCTCTTGTTTATGCTAAACTGTATCTTTGCATCCCTTAGGCAGAGTAGGTGAAACTCACCTAGAACTTAAAAGGCCAGCCTTGAACAGTATATGCTTTAAATATATTTATTACACCTCTGGTATGTTTTAATTTCTTTACAGTCATATTATTGTTTCACTTAGTTCTATTGGTTTAGTGGATTGTAACACTTCTTTGCTTGCTTTCTTGCCTTTACTTCTTCAAGTTTGGAATGCTTTTCAACCATTCTATAGCTATTTTTCTGTTGTATATCTATCAATTTTGTCTGGCTTTTTACAGAACACTTTCCATTTAAGTGGTGCAGTATAAATTCCAATGCATATTGCCGCCATGTATTTCGTTTGTTTGTTTTATTCAATATTTCCTCAGTTTGAAATTATTACATGTAAGGCTAACAAAATATCTACACTTGTTTCACTATCATTTTTATTCATAGTCTGAATCTCTCAGAAGATCACAAAGTCAGTACAGTCTCCATGATGGTAATGGCTCACAGATAATCAGATCCTATCAGCCATGTAGACTGTGTCCACCAGGCAGTGAAGTATCCAAGCCGTGTGGTTATGGTTCTGATACTATCTGTACAAAATGCCTTGAGGGTACATTCTCCCTCCATTGGAGTCCACGCAAGAAATGCCAACCCTGCACCAAATGTCTGCTGAACTTCATTGCTCTCAGGAACTGTATCAGCATGGAAAACACTCTGTGCATCAAACCAGGCATGTCTGATTGTAATTGTTATTATTTCAATAAAATATGACAAACAAGATAAATGATGGGCGTTTGTTTTCAGTGGTGACCAACTTGTCTTTTTCATAAAAAATTTCACAGACCTTTCAAATGGATCTTTGTAGTCAAGGTATTAATTCCTGTACAGCCATTAATACAATCTTTAACATTCTTAATTCCTTTACAGCCATTAATACAATCTTTAAAACTTTCCTTGTCTCTCAACAGATTCAATAGCATTGAGGAAACATCGAGCTATTGACCCAGGATTCATGCCAGATCTTATCAGCTCAAGTTCAAATCAAGTCCAAAGTCCAGACATAACATTGATGTTTCTGTCAGTTTTTTATGCTCTGCAGTTTTACTACACAAGCAAACATGTTACTGTTCGGTGAACCAGCGCAGGACTCAATTGCCAATACTGCAATGCAAATAAATGCAAATTTTTGACTATTTACCGTAGTAGGGTTTCATATTTACAAACAACTGAGAATATTTTTGTAATTGCCGTTTTCATACATGCACATTTACTGTTTGTTGTGAATGTACAAGTAGTCTGCTCTTGCTTCATATGTAATAATGTTCCAAGGTCTCTGATCTTGCATGAAAATAAAACAGTCAATCTTTAATACCGTACCAAATATATTTTCCTTACAAGTGAAAAATTCCAATATTACAAAAGTAAAATATTGAGCTTGAATTTACAACAACAAAATGATCTGATACATACTCAATTTAACTCCCCCAACCAGGTTAATCTCTCCATATCAGGTCACCTTGGTTTAAAACCAGTATGCATTAACATGCCTGATGTAACTTATTTTAAGAAATCTGATCATTAGCAGACCATGCAAACATACATAATTACAATTTTCACAGACAGTTCTTGCTAAGATGAATATAAATTGTTGACAGACCTGTGTTGTTAAGACAAACATGAATATGGTGTTTTGTCTGACTTGACCCGATACCATAGTACTGTGATAATGTTTGTAAATGTGATCTTTGCAGCGCCTTGACTTTTTACAATGATTTTGTATTAATTGTAGTATGCCTTGACTGGTATTTAGTATTGCAACTTTTGTAAATCAGCAACTGGTTTGTCCAAATCAGAAAGTCTACCACAGTAACTCAATAGGTTTAGTAACATGCAGATAGCCATATTGCAATCCATATTTCACCATCTGGTCAGAACCAGTTAGACATGGTATGTCAGTCCAATGTGTTTACATTTCAACAAAGATTTGAACATCTGAAGCCCCTGAAACTATAGATACTGTAAATATGATTTTACAGACTAAGTCAGCTATAAAATACCATGTCAAGTGGGTGAAAATATAAATGGTTTTGGCATAACACTGCTTTTTGCTGTCTTTGCAGATGGGGAAGTGATACCAGCTGGCGAGATAAGGGTTAATGAAAAAATGTAAGAAACTGCCAACACACACAATGTTGAGCCAGTCTTAATTAACTTATAAATACTACCCCTTTTGATAAGTCTACGCTACTTCAAGGTTGAAAATTAACTTCTAAAGAGTTGACAGCTTCAGTGTTTGCTTGGACAGCTTACCTATTAAACAGTGGTGTTTTGCTGACACAGTACCGGATATTAGACGATGATGCTGACATTTCAGTCTCCATTTTGTTGTTATGCAATTCTCTGTATCCCATTCCTGATAATTCCTTGGATACGAGATCCATCTCTGTGTCACTGGATGATGGGAGAGCCACATCAGGCTTGTTTCCATCATGCCAGAAAGGTGAGGGCGCACCAACAAATTCCTCTAAAGCAGATCTGATTTCTTCGATTGGCTGAAAGTTTGTTCAAAATATATTTTGCTTTACACCACTTCTCATCACCGATTTGTGAACTGGAAAAATCTGTTTCTTTATTGAATCGTCATTAGCTGAGAGTTTCATTCACTTATTGCCTGCTTATAAATACATGTAAGCTGATACCATGGACTGTCTATGGTTATGGATCCTTTAAAGGTCTGGTGAAATGGTCCCGTTCGTGTGACTGAATATCTTCCAGGGGGTCAATACTATTACACTCGTAACAGAATTGCAACCTAAAAGTACGCGCAAGTGTTAATTTTTTTGATATTTCTTTGCGCGGCTTTCATGGGGTCATTTTGCAACACTCAGGTCACGCCCATAGCGGGGATAATGGTTGGCCGTCTGTGACGTCACTGGTGTGTTCATTTACATCGAATAGCGGTCCAACGCCGCCTTATCTCTGCCCGGTATCCGCTAACAAAACACTGTTCGCGCTGCCCATTTGCCACGTTCGCCAATGCGAATCGAAATCCGAAGTGGCGAAAAAAAAATCGATCCTAATTCGCCACAGCGGCGACACTGATTTTTGTTTAAAAAATATGGTAAAATAAAGAAAACACGTGGGTTTTTTAGTCTTTTGTTTAATCTGCGCTTCTCTCTCGGCGATTCCCAAAAACTGTGTCTACTTCCGTATATCATTGCGTTCTTTCCGTCGTACGTATTTGCAATCGAGCCAAGTCTCGCGAGAGATTTGACGTCATTTAGTCTAGTGGTGTACAGCATGCATAAATAGCTCTCGCGAGAAGTGAAACTTACACACACGCAATCGAGCCCTCGCGATAAATTGACGTCATTTTGTCTAGTGTACAGCGGGCATAGGACGCTCGCTCGCGAGAATTAAAATTTTTGCTATACATAGCAGACATACGCATTTTAATCGAGGCAACAAGGTTCGGTGTTGCAATGATTTACATTGGGTCTAGGATGTTCTGTGTTGTGCATTTTAATCACGGTCTTCAACATTCCATGTTGCGGTCGATTTGCATCGCGGTCCTCGTGGTCCGGCATTCCCTGTTGTTCTTCAATTTAATTGCCGTCCAACGACGCGTTCCTGTGTTGCTGTCGATTTGTATCATGGAGGACTCTACCTCCACGATTTGTATCGCGATCTCAACGTTCCGTGTTGTTGTTCGTTTTAATGGTAGTCTCAACATTCAGTGTTGCTGTTCATGCTGTTGATTTGCTTTGCGGTCCCAACCTTCTGTGTAGCGAGTAGCGAGGCAGGCTCAGCCGAGGGACCATGGCCGATCGTACGAACCAGCAGAGACAAGCACATTATGGTTCAAACACTCAACACTTGACGGGAACTTGAAAAAGTTTACAGTTGAGCCGTTCATGTTCTTGCCGCTGTGACAGCCACCAAAAGAACAACGTTCTCCCATAGTGAAGGAGGACACTGTCCTGATCATGTAGGCGGAAATCCTAGAAGTTACCCTCCGTAGGGAGCTTACAGAGGTGTGAATTACTTTTCTTCCCGTTATGAGATACGGCGTCGGGCAAACTTCGGAAAGCCGAAAAAAGTCGACTGGAGAGGCTCGGGGGACACGCCCACATTGCATTTTTCTTTTGCCATATTTCATAATCACGCGCGCTAAACGAAAAAAGAAATGAATGTAACTGTTTTTATAGACCATCAACTGTATTTCTTCTGTGATTTTGCAACATGGGCATTTCACCAGACCTTTAAAGGTCTGGTGAAATGGTCCCGTTCGTGTGATGAATATCTTCCAGGGGGTCAATACTATTACACTCGCAACAGAATTGCAACCTAAAAGTACGCGCAAGTGTTAATTTTTTTGATATTTCTATGCGCGGCTTTCATGGGGTCATTTTGCGACACTCAGGTCACGCCCATAGCGGGGATAATGGTTGGCCGTCTGTGACGTCACAGGTGTGTTCATTTACATCGAATAGCGGTCCAACGCCGCCTTATCTCTGCCCGGTATCCGCTAACAAAACACTGTTCGCGCTGCCCATTTGCCACGTTCGCCAATGCGAATCGAAATCTGAAGTGGCGAAAAAAAATCGATCCTAATTCGCCACAGCGGCGAAACTGATTTTTGTTTTAAAAATATGGTAAAATAAAGAAAAAACGTGGGTTTTTTAGTCTTTTGTTTAATCTGCGCTTCTCTCTCAGCGATTCGCAAAAACTGTGTCTACTTCCGTATTATTGCGTTCTTTCCGTCGTACGTATTTGCAATCGAGCCAAGTCTCGCGAGAGATTTGACGTCATTTAGTCTAGTGTACAGCATGCATAAATGGCTCTCGCGAGAATTGAAACTTAGACACAGCAATCGAGCCTCTCGCGATAAATTTGACGTCATTTTGTCTAGTGTACAGCGGGCACAGCAACGCTCGCTCGCGAGAATTGAAACTTCAGACATACGCATTTTAATCGAGGCAACAAGGTTCGGTGTTGCGCAGTTGATTTACATTGCGGACTAGATGCTCTGTATTGTGCATTTTAATCACGGTCTTCAACATTTCATGTTGCGGTCGATTTGCATCGTGGTATTCCCCGTTGTTCTTCGATTAATTGCTGTCCCAACGACGCGTTCCGTGTTGCTGTCGATTTGTATCAAGGAGGACTCTACCTCCATGATTTGTATCGCGATCTCTACGTTCCGTGTTGTTGTTCGTTTTAATGGTAGTCTCAACATTCAGTGTTGCTGTTCATGCTGTTGATTTGCATTGCGGTCCCAACCTTCTGTGTAGCGAGTAGCGAGGCAGGCTCAGCCTAGGGACCGTGGCCGATCGTACGAACCAGCAGAGACAAGCACATAATGGTTCAAACACTCAACACTTGACGGGAACTTGAAAAAGTTTACAGTTGAGCCGTTCATGTTCTTGCCGCTGTCACAGCCACCAAAAGAACAACGTTCTTCCATAGTGAAGGAGGACACTGTCCTGATCATGTAAGCGGAAACCCTAGAAGTTACCCCCCCCGTAGGGAGCTTACGGAGGTGTGAAATACTTTACTTGCCGTTATGAGATACGGCGTCGGGCAAACTTCGGAAAGCCGAAAAAAGTCGACTGGAGAGGCTCGGGGGACACGGCCACATTGCATTTTTCTTTTGCCATATTTCATAATCACGCGCGCTAAACGAAAAAAGAAATGAATGTAACTGTTTTATAGACCATCAACAGTATTTCTGTGATTTTGCAACATGGGCATTTCACCAGACCTTTAAATTGTCAATTGAAAAACGTTGGCAATAGAGGGCGCTCTTACTGACCTGGGCACCATGTTGAACAGCAAGCTCATAGCACTCTATGATATCGTCCTGACTTCTGCCTTCCAGTGCTGCCATCCTAGCTTTACAAATCCAGTATTTTGCACATTGTAAGATGCGTGGATTTCTGCCACAAGCATCAGAAAGCCATTGCTTCATATTGTCAACAGGGCAGTCCTACAATCGAATTAAGAATCAAAAGTGCATGCCATTGTAAAAAAGTGCAGCATTTAGGAACAAACATTTCAGAATCACAAAGTTACATCAAAAGTGCAAATTATTGAGAGAAATATACATGTATCCTAAATTTGATACCATGTATTGATATTTGGTCAGTCTTTCTAGAAATCTGAGGCATTTATTCACATAATGTGTCGACTAGATGGGCTAAAATACTTCTGACAACTTATAATATTCATGCTGAAATTCACACTAAACCAAGCCAATATTGAGCTGAGAGCTACAATTCTTCCAAAAAGTTTAAAAGTACCATATAGAGCCAGCCTTGACACAAAGTATAGTCACCATGTATATGTCAAATGTTTTTTTGATAAAATCACAGCAAAATGTAACACAAATTTAAGAATGCATACTGTATCCAGGAGGGTCAGGCAGTCTGTTAACATATCCTCCATCAGTGTTGTTACTCTACTTTTACCATGATGCTTTGCATCAATCAGGTCAACGTCCTCTGCTTCTTTGCTGTACACTACAGGTTCATCTGTTTCTATGGGTTGTGTGCATGTAGCTGGCATGCTGCGTCGTGACTTCACCTTTTCCTGTTTTGGATGGTCACACTCTTTTGTGTGTTTTATCGCAGTCCTGACAGTAGAGGGAGTCTTCCCTTTGGCTGCCAACCACAGCTCCAACCGTTGGCTGTGAAACCAGTAAAAGATCAAGCAACAATAGTCATATCTTGGAATCACACCTTGCCTGACAGTGGTTTGACTGTAGCCAAAGACAATATCCTTATCATTTGTCTCAAGTTTCAAAATGGTACTGTAATCATTTTTAAGTCATCGATTGGTAAGTTTTTGGGTATACATCTTTTCCACTCTTTCTCTTCTCATGTATATATTCAACCCCAGTTTTAGACACAATAAGTGAAACAATGGCGAAAATGAATTAATGGTCATGACCATTAATTCATTTTCTCCGATGGTTTCATTTAATTTGTCTAAAACCGGGCTCGAATATATGCATGGTCACCCATTCATTCAGTATCTTACAACATGTCAAACAATATAAGTAGTATCTCGTATCAAACAAAATTCATGAAAAATGGCAGACTTTGTCCCTTTGAAGTGTAATCACAAAACTTAATATTTGTTGTACTTTTAAGTTATTTCAACAATAAATTTCCCTGTTTCTTCAACATGAACTTCTGAATATGGCAAAACCCTCTCTACCAACGTTAATTCATGACACTACCACTGCATGTAAAATCAGTGTGTCATTCCCTACCTCATGTCAAGGTCTTTGTTTCTGTAATCCAGTCCAGTAGTAATGCTTGAACCAGTGTTTGTACTGGGATCTGAGCTGGCAGTAGTGCTGTTTGTACTGGGATCTAAGCTGGCAGTAGTAATGTTTGTACTGGGATCTAGCTGGCAGTAGTGCTGTTTGTACTGGGATCTGAGCTGGCAGTAGTGCTGTTTGTACTGGGATCTAAGCTGGCAGTAGTGCTGTTTGTACTGGGATCTGAGATAGCAGCTGCAAAGGCTTGCTGTTTCAATTTCTGCAATCGAGGACTCCTTCTGACGGGACTTGTCTGAAACCTCACTGCATGTTTTCTCGCATGCTTTGCCCTGTGAGCATTGGCCCATACATATCCAATGCTCACTAACTGTTCATCTGCTGAGAATTCTTCAGTTCTTGTAACATCTTCCAAAGCATCACCAAATGATGTGACATTTTCCTTGATGCCACTCATGTTCATTTCACAGTTACCATTCACGTCAGTTGCTGATTTACTCTGTTTTGGTTGAACTTCACATTGAAACAGTGATTTCTTTGATTTCTTATTTTCATTCACATGAGTTAGCGATGTCTTTGATGCACTGGCAGTTTTCACAGTAGAGCCTAACATCATGGATGTACTTTTTGTCTTGCTTGAAGAGTCTGCTGCTGTGCAGGGAGTGACAGCGCCACCACCTTTCCATGGAGGCTTTCTCTTTTTCGTTGTGGATGCTTGTTCCTTCTCTAACTGCCACTTTTCCAACTTTTTCCTGGAATACCAAGGGAAAAACATGTAAAATATCAGTTAAGAAGGTTTAATCTTTGACAACTTCACGTAAAAGGAACTAAGTTTATGGAACAAAAATTGTTTTTAACTCATTGTCAACATTTAATAAGATTTTCCCATATTACCATTCTGCATATAGGCAATTGACTACACGTTATTGACAACTTGTTTTTGAAAAAATGCCATACAAATCATCAGGATTGGCTTTGAAATGAGAAAATACAGGCTGCCTGAAACAGTAACATAGATCCTCCACTTGGCTTCATTTTTTTCAAGCAGTATGATTACATATTGCCCAAACAAAGAACTATGTGCCAAAGGGTAGTTGACCATTTACCTGATGACAGGAGGACAACTTGTCTTCTACCTCAAGGTATATAGTCGCTTCTTTCGGCAAAAATATGGTAATGAGATATATTTATGACATAGTTTTCCCTCCAAATGTTTGTCTGTGGGTTTATTTGCAAATGACTATCATATGCTTTATCTCAATGTTAGATAACAATCCATTAAAAATAGAACAATTTTCATTGTCGAATGGCTTACTGATATATCTCAAATCACTATTAAGTGGTTTATCAATTTTTCATGCATAATTTCCTGAAATCCATATTTCCTATGTAAAACACGTAATTTGAACATTTGTAAATTCCAAAGTTGTCAAATTGAAAATTGTTCCTGTTCACTTTCAGTCAAATGATGACTATGCAGCCTACTACGTCATCAACGAGTTTTCCTCTAAATTCTATGGAGTGCCCGATACAAAAGGCAGTGTATGTGTAATTTACCTCATGTATTCACTGTCTGATTCTTGTTTGTTCTTCTGCATTTGTTTGCTAGATCTTGCAGGCAATGCTTTGTTTTGTACAGTCTGCAACACATGTTGATGATTTGGTGTTTTCCTGGCGGACAATGTGGAGAGGTCTGATGGTTTCTTTTTTCCTTCTCTGTTTGATGTTCTGAAATAGCAATCATGGTACAATCACATCATAAAACAAAGCTGATTGGAATTGTAGGTCTTTCTCTTAAAATATAGTAGTGCTGTTCAGCTTTGGCTCTTGTCAACGTATTTCAGATAAGTTTGGTCTCTTGGCATCCATGTTTACTTTAACAACCTTTGCTTCTGATGCTTGATATGTAATTTTGTATGCTTTCAATCACAACATCAATGGTTAAAAAAGTATAAAAATGCTGCCATTTGCAGACAACTATTAATCAATTTTTTTGCATTTTAGTGATGGGACTGTGAAGTCATAAGTCGTTGGTCCTTTCATGGGTACAAAGTAATAAAACATGGTATTCCTACACAGGATTCACACTTCCAACAATTGCAAAGTTATGGTATGCCTTCACTAACCAATTTTCTTCCAATATACATACATTTCCAGAGCTCGAAATACTTTTTTCAACCCCCTGTCCACTGGACAAGTCAAAATAAAAAGTGCTTGTCCCAGTGAGAAAAGTACTTGTCCAAAATGGTATAATTTATTCTAAGAAACTATACTAATTTCAACTCACCTGAGACAATGTCCAGAGAATTGAATGTCATTTTAAATTAGTTTGATAGGAAGTTTTTGACAGAACCGACGAGTGAATCTGGGAAAGTTCAACAAACTCACGTCTGTGTTGTATGCAAAATGGCACAACGCCATCCGTGTCGAGATGGCTCTGAGAATCTCCCAATCTAAGAGATTTGAGACGTGACCTTAGATAAATCAACATGGCTGATTCCTGTAAACAGTGATTAGATATTATCGAACTTTCTTTTACTTTTTTCTGACAGGTAAATATCCAAACAATGATTTTCAAAATTTCAAAAGGTACATAAATTTAAACTTATGAATATTTGCTGTAGTCAATAGGTTGAAATACTGGTTGCAGGCTGAAAAAATCTACCTGTCCAGTGTTTTCTCTGCATGTTCACTGAAGCGGGCAATTTCTGCCCCATTCCTCAAAATTAGGGGGCAAACTTTACATTTGAGGGGGCAGTATTTTTTAATGCTTACTAATGACAGTAAACAACATATCCTATCAAAACATGAACATAAAATGGCACTAGTATCCATGAAGACTGAAGCACAACTATGTCCTTTACTGTGTTTCGGTTTTCTTTTCGATGCGTACACTCCACGTTGTGCACGTCACCAAAATTGAATGACAGGCGATATTTTGTCTTTTCCGGGGGGATATTCTGAATAGAAATAACGGCAAAGTTACAGGTCACTACACTGTGCGCTTGGGTAACCATCCTACGGACGTATTTGCGTGCTGTGTTTTGTGCGCGATTTTCGCGCAGTCAGTAACTTTTAAAGGGCAGAAAAAGGCTTGAAATGCGCCATTTGCGCAATCGCGCAGTCGAGAGAAAACCCTGCCTGTCAACTTGGACAAGTACTTTTCAAAACTACTTGTCCCAGGCAAAATTTCACTTGTCTGGGACAGGCAGACAGGTATTATTTCGAGCCCTGATTTCCTTGAATTGTTTTTTATAGACTTGACCCTCCATTTTCTCATTTCTTTAATAGACTCAAAGGTCCAATCAATCTATACATACAGGAAAATCAAATATGGAAAAACATGATTGTAAATGTGTCATATTTGATAACTTCATACCAGTAGGTATGACAACAAATCTGAAAATCTTCTTGCGGACTCATGTAAAGTTAAAAACACTGATACATAAAGAGAAATACCTGTATGCCGTCACTTCCTGTTTCTTCTGTTGCTTCTTCTTCTTCTCAGCTACATAATGTTCTAATCTTGCTTTCATAATATCTATAAATACATAAAAAGTCAACTATATGGGCCACAGAGAATAATTTCTGGTCAGCACTTGCATCACTAAAAAGCTTTGACATCATAGAAATGTGTCCATGGAGCAGTGATTGATTGATGATGACGAAAAAAATTAAGTATAATAAAGTGACAAGATTGTGTGCTTTATACAAATAAGTCTTCCATGAGCATTCAAAAAAACCAGAATTCAATGCAACACATGAAAATGAAATGTTTACTAATATGTTTGACTCAGACTAACTACTTGAACAAAAAAAATAAGAAATAAGAACTGTATATCACCTTTTGAAAGCAATTACCAGAAACATTTTTTTTGCCTTAAAAGAGCAAATTTAGTATTGATTAGAATGTACATGAAGTCATATCAATGAATCCATCTAAAATAAAACAAAGTCTAATTTTGTCCTGCAGTTTCACATGCATTGAATTTTTTGTAATCAAACAGTGGAATGCATGAAGTTGAGTGGACACTGCACACATGGATGAAAAGAAGAAAGTCATTTGTCTTGGAACCAAACACTTGTATTTTATGTGGTACATTCAAAGGTGACCTGACCATACATGTATCTCATGACAACATTTCCTGCAGCAGTGTGCCCTATATTTGGCCCACCCGCCATGAATCCTAAATATTCTCTGTGACACAAGGAAATTATACATTGTGACTCGAGAAAATTTCACAAATTTTTCAATTGACTCAAAAGTTTCCTGAAATCTCTTTGGTAAGAGGGCACACTGTCCTACAGTGTAAAATGAGTTACGCTACTTAGTCTGTGAAATACGTGGATGAAATTCTCAATAACTTGGGTACAGTTTAAAGCCCCAGTGCTGCTAACTTTCGATGTTTTTTCATTATTTTTATTTTATAAATAAATTGCAACTTCTTATTCTACTCCCAAAAGAATGTTGAAACACCCACTATTTAGCTTGTCAACTTAGCATCTATATGTGTAAACTGCATGAATATTGTTTACATTTGAATTCTAGTCCGGTCCAGAAGTCAGTTTTCAAAAATAACAATGCACTTTACAACCATAGGGGCTGAGTTGACAAGCTGGGTACTGTGTATATCAACATTCTTTGGGGAGAAGAACAAGCAATTATGGTTCACATTCAAAATAAAAATGGTGAAATTATCATCAAAAGTTAGCAGCACTGGGGCTTTAAAAGGCACATGAGCTGCAACTTTTGGCATTATTTTCATGATTTTTTATTTAGACTAAAATAAGCATATAGAAATGTTCTTACTCAGAGATGTTTACTCAAGTATAATTATCCACTGAGTGGGACTGCAAGGGGAGATTTCAGTAAGACAAATAATAAACGGGTGCCACACCCAAATATGGCTACATCAGTCCATTTAGGCATTGAGAGGGTTCCACTGTTTTAGGTTACAGATACTCTTCACAGCAAAAACATTTCATCACCACAAAAATAGCTTATGAGGTTCTTAGCTGCAGTACAGTAGCTCAAGGTTTTGCTGGGGTTAGGGGAGAACCATTTGATTTCTGGGGGGGGGTATGGAGGATTTTGAGAAAAAAAAATTTGTCACCAGGTGAGAGAGAAGAAAAAAAAAATTGATCCTGTCATGGCCTGAGAAAATAAAATTGTCATAACAGACAGAAGAGAAAAAAAAATTGTCACAATGCACCAGAAATAAGCAAAATTTGGAAACCTTATTCTCATGTATTCTTTGCCGGCGCGCCGCCATAGGCGGCGCAAATGTTTTACCACAAGCAATTCTTATGTTTCTTTTCCCAGCACTTATGATATAAGCATGCACTACATGGGTCTACTTTACACCTCAGTACACTCATTGTTTTCCTTCCATTTTCTGACCCAAGAAATCATATTTCAGGATTTCTGTTGCCATATCTCAATAGCATAGGCACTATCTAAAGGGGACTATTTGACTTCTGTAAATTGTGAAAATTTAAAACACAAGACAGGAGTCAATAAACTAGTGTTAAAACCAATACTATTTTCTCAATATGAATTTGTTAGAAAGATGTACCTTGACAATGAAAAATTGAGGAACAACAAATATGATGAAATACAATGTGTGAGCCTTGTTTTTCTGACCACAAACACCGGATCGCAAACATACCATATTCAGGCTTTTCATTAGAAGCTGGCAGCTGGAGAAATGACACAAGAAGGTCACAGATTTTCCGTTCCTGTATATTCATTTGTCTTCAGTCTCTGGCAAACAGAACTGTTTTTCACAAATTGTATTGTCATTGTTTGGTTGTTGAATATTGTGACTCAAAAACTGATCATGCAAAAAATGTAAAAAATATCAGTGTTCAATGTCATTTTCAAACAGTTTTACCGATTGCAAAATAAACTGAAACTCCTCTCAGATTGCACCATTAAACACATCAATTTCTCAAAATTTCCAATACGAGAGGGGAACCCCCCTCTCGTGCTCTCCCCCCTTGGGGTATTCTAATAGTTTCACTTAGTAAACAAATTAAAAAAACTCTCAGATTGCACCAGACTGCACCATTGCACACATCAATATCTTAAAAAATTCCATGTAAGATAGGGGAAAGCCCCTGTGACACTTCCCCCTAAGCCTCTCTCATGTTCTCCCCCTGTACTTTCAAATTCTGCCCCGTCAGATATCCTAGTGAAAACCCTGTCATAATATCCATCCAAATTAAACAATATACTATATGGTTAGATACTGCGTGATCTTTTATATTTTTATTTTATTGTGACTTTGAATTTCATTTTGATGTGTTCACCTTTTTTGAACCATCATGAGATAACTGATGATAGTCTAGCAGGGTACATCAAGATTTGAAAGGTCTTTACTGTTGCTGTAATTACATGTATTGGTATTTAACTTTTCTAAGTGGGGAATGGTCAAAATTTCAGAGTTAGAGAGGGAGGTTACTTAAATTCATCATGGTTGGTGAAGGGGGAGAGTCACTCGAAATTTCGGAGTTTCAGGCCGTCAATAATGACGGCTCCCTTATATACAACACATTACAAACTTGATGACCAATAAAAAAAAAATTTGCACTGCTACTCCATTTGGAAAAAAAAAATTGATGCAGGTCTGACAGTAGAAAAAAAAAAATTGCTGTCACTCTGTCAACAGGAAAAACAAATTTGCTCCCATACCCTCTTCCTCCATACCCCCCCCCCAGAAATCAAATGGTTCTCCCCTTATGGGTTTGTCTGGTTTTGCCATCCACCAATGGTCCCTTTACAAACCTACAACTCCACGGACTCCGAACAAAACCTCAAGCTACTCTGCAGCAGCTAATGGGGCTCTATGGTCAATATAATCATGGACCTAAAAAAAATTTTTTACGGCCATGATATAATCTTGGACTCGAAGTTGGAGGTAATTACCATCTTGCCAATATTGAATCAAATCTTTTTAATTCTCTGTTTCTATATTATTGGAATGCCATATTCAATTTAGACATGATGACTAGGAACCACACAAAGTTTGAGGAGACCAGGAAAATCGGTCCAAGATTACAGTCCTGTGACCATGATTTAGGTACAAGCATGGAGCTACCATGTACCAAAAGAGACCCCCACGGTTAAAGTAATGTTCGTCGCAAAGGGGAATCTACATGACCACTTAGTTGACTTCATTGACACAGGTCAATCGATATACGCGCACATATATTTCATATGTGTCGTAACGTGAGACAAGTACTGGGCCAACCGAGTGCAGTTTGTATCCTAGCAGTTCTGGCGGGCAGCGCTGATTTCTGTTATGCATTATGCGGTTCTCAATGGTAACGAGTGCTTTTTGGTAGGCACTTCATGGAGGTAGGTTACCTCCATGGCCACTTCGACAACGTTCCTGTTACCTTATGAGATTTTATAAGCCGTGATTTTGAGGCGTCAAACCCAATGTTTATCTGGTCATTTCAAAACCTACACAGTGAGTTGACATTATTAGTGCTCGTGTGAGAACACAACAAACTACGCTGTTATTTTCACGTAGTGTACATCAATGCTTACCTTCTTCGTTCCTGTGTTCGATAGGTGCATGTTCACACGGTTGAGTACAAGATGAACTTCGTCGAGTTTGCCGTCCCGATGAGACACCCTCATACGACAAGCTACTCGCCATTTTGATTTTCGCGGGAGTCCGCGGTTTCTTCCAATCAATGATGTTGTTATTTCGAAAACCATCAGCTTGTCTCTGCAACTGTGAATGGCTGATTGACGGTAGCTATCACTTCTCAATGCCCCCTTATCACATGCTTATCAGCTTATGTTTCAGTTCAGCTAAAGTTACTTACTCGCCAATCGATGAAAAACAAACACGTAATTTTTTCATAAAAACTTTTATTTTATGGCGTAAAAATAAACAATACATGCACTAAATGCATAAACATTAGCCTGTATTCAAAGCGACATACACCCTACCGAAAGCGAATGGTATAGTCCATAGTTGTATTTGCAAAAATATCTACATAAATTAGTATTCAGAACGTACTTAAGCCAATCACGCCACTGGATCTATGCGTCAATCGACTGATTTCCCGCCCTTTGTTATGAAATCATGACCTTTCTTTTCAATATAGATTTCGGGGTCAAAATCTCTGTTTGGGGTAGATATCGCAGCGGTACTTTTGGCGTGTATCAAACGCAATCGGGTCATTGAGGTCATCGCCAATGACCCGAGCACGTTCGATATACGTCACAAGTACCGCTGCGATATCACACCTATGTTTGGGGATACCCAGCCACAAGAAAACATTAGATGAAGGTCCCAACTTGCTTCCTCGGCGAGAAGAAAACATTTCACCGATGTTTTTTTTGAAATGAAGATGTTATTCGCACCGCAGCGGTGCGGATAACGATAAGGAATCTAAATTTCTTAATCGCACCGCAGCGAGTGTCTAGCCACAGGCGTGATGTTTTCTGGGTAGTGTTTATAAGTGTAGTTTATGCTACGTTCTGATGTTCTCTTAGACTACGGAAGAGAACATCAGAACGTAGCATAAACTACACTTATAAACACTACCCAGAAAACATCACGCCTGTGGTCTAGCCTTGATGTACTAAAGCTTGGCAATCGACATTAATCCAGGCCATATCCCCAAGTTCCCTCTTTTCCGGATCCACAGTGCGTAGTTGAGACGTAAAACTGCTTGTAGGGTTGCTGCGGTTCCGTAGCCCTGCCACTCCCTGTCTGGTTGTATGAATAGAATAGAATTGATCTTTATTGAACTGTATGCCACTCTGGCATATTAGCACATACAATAAAGATTTTCAACTTCAAGTGGAACAAGTCAGAATGAAAGAGAAAAACTTCCAAATTTCACTTAGAAATAATATAAATTTTCTCTTTTCAAAACAACAATAAATAAATTTGCCAAAGAAACAGCTGTGTTATTGTTTGTCATTATTTCAATAAATGTTCAGTTAAACTTTGTTTCTTGTCTTTTAAACGGAGGATTTGTATTCTTTCTTTGTTATATAATGGGCATAAGAGTAAAAAGTGTATTTCATCTTCTATTTTGTTACTCATGCAACATGGGCAGAGACGTTTTTTCTGCTCCCATTTTACGATGTCTACCTGTTTCTATGTTAAGTTGATGTGCACTTAGTCTAAATTGTGTTAGAGAAGCCCTTGTGCGTGGATTTTTCACAGTATCTAAGTAAGTTTCACAATGTTGGTGTGTTTTGAATAAGCGGTATGTCCTTAATTTATTTTTCATATTGCCCTGTTTATTATCATTAAATAATACATTATGTATTTTGTGTCTAAAATGTTCTTCTATTTTGAAACCTATGTTTTTTAAATCTGTTTTGTCTACATGTTGATTTTTCCAATTTTTTTCAAAGCCAAAGCTTGACAATAATTTATGTACTGTAGACACCCAGTTCTGAGAAGTTTCTGACTCCCTTTCATTTTGGTATGTTTCTTTTATTAAACTAGTTTCAGGAATTGAAATAATTTTCCCCCAATATTTTAACATAGAAGGTGCGATTTTAGCTTGCAATGGTAAACAACCCACTTCCAACAAGACAGCAATGTTAGTTGTTTTGCAGTGGACCTGCAAGACTGACTTCAAAAATTTTGCTTGTGTCTTTTCAACACTAGAGTTTAAGTTTAAGGCTTCTAAGTTTATCACCTTTGGACCCCATATTTCTGCACGATAAAGTAGAATTGGCTGAACAACTGCTTCAAAGAGTTTTAAAAATGTCTGTACTGGAAGAATATTTTCTGATCTTAATAGTTGTCTGATCTTAAATTTTGCTTTAAGAGCTCTGTAACTGAGGTCATTTATTGCTAAGTTAAATTTACCATTATTTGTTAATGTTAATCCTAAGTATTTATATTTTTGAACAATTTCCAATTCTTTATCATCATAGAAAAATTTGTATTTATGTATTTTATGACAAGATTTGTTAAATATTATTTTTGTTTTGTTATAGTTTATGGCTAATCCCCATTTTTCACAATAATTTTTGAGATTGTTGATACTGTGTTGTAAACCTATGGCAGTTTCCGATAAAACCACAAATCATCAGCATGTAAAAGTGAACCAAGGGCTTCGATCAAATGTTTTGTTTTTTGTTTTTTTTAAGTTTTTTATAAGCTTTTGCATTATTGCTGACACAATACAAAGACACAGACAAGAGACAAAAACAGAAAGACACACAATAGTGGCATACAGAAAAAATAAGGGCTTTGGAGGGAAAAAAAAAATTACATGTCTTTCAGTAATGACCATTTTCTGTTATGGATTTCTATTTTGCCATTATGCTTTGCAATACATTCCTCAACATTCCGTGTTTGTTTTATCATTGCTCTAAATCCTGGAAATATCGGTAAACACTTCTGCATTTTGCACTTGTACAGATATTGTTTCCCAATTATCAAAAGATGGTTTCAGATGCTCGGAACATCCACGGAACCAAGAATTACATGTTGTAGAGTTGGAAACTCTGAACTACTTACAAATTCTTTATACGATTTGTGAAAAGTATCCCACAGTTCTCTTGCGTAAATGCAAGAATAAAACAGATGATTTCTCGTTTCAACTTCCCTGTGACAAAACTACAAAATGGGTCAGTGACATTCAGAGCTTTCATTTTAAAGAGATCGTTATTTGTGTAGAGAATACGATGTAATAACTTAAATTGAAAGCTTCTGGCTCTAGTGTCAATTGTACACTTAAATGGAAGTAAATATAACTTTGAAAGTTCATCAACAGAAATATTAAAATCTCTTAAAATATAAGCAGAACTGGTTGGAAGGGCAGTATTCCGACCCCTTAAGCTGTTGTTAATTACAGTTTTACTGGCTTCAAGAATATTAATAAATTTGTCTATTATGTATACAGAGAAATCATAACATAACTCATTTGGAGTAGTCAATGATATAAGATGGTGGCGTTATCCTTAGGTCAGGTGGGAGTGCATCCCAAATACAGATTAGCTTAAAAGCTTGGGTGGCAGAAAGATTAAACATTTCTCTCAGGTCATTAGCTCCTCTAAATCTTCCCCTCTCCAATAAATCAGTTACATAGCAAATCCCTTTCTCAAAGATATCTTGACAATACACAGATTTCCCATTAATAACAATATTTTTGTTATTCCAAATGATACAATTCATAGCAGTATTCTGAGTATTGATACTCTTAAAGTCTATCCAGGAGTCGAGTGCTTCACAGTAGAACTCACCAAGGTGAACAGGGAGCAAGTTAATATTATAATTGCAGTTAAATACAAATTTACCACCCACTGGTTGCAACCGTTTAATAAAAAATTGCTTCCATGGGTGTTTAACAGAAGGGTCCAGAAAACGTTTAATCCATGATACACGAAATGACTTAAGAGAAACAAACACATCTGGGGCACGCAGGCCACCATACTTAATATCTGACATCATTACTTTCCTTGCAATTCTATCTTTCCCTTTCCAGATAAACGAAAAAATTTTACTATTAACCTCATTCAAAATCTTCTTCGGAACACTTGTCATACGCATAAGGTAGACAATCTTAGATACCGCTAGACTCTTAACCACCTGGATTTTACCTAAAATGGTAAGATCTCGTTGACGCCAGAAGTTAAGAGTCAATTCTAAGTTTTCTAGAGGTTTAGCATAATTAAGTTGAGTAGCCCATTCTTTATCGTAAGAAATAAAAACTCCAACAATTTTGATTGGCTCATTAGGCCATTTGATTCCGAATAATTTATGTTTCCTTTTCTTCCATTTCCCAAGCCAGATAGCCTCTGTTTTTTCTAAATTTATGTGAAGACCAGATACATTAGAGAAAAGTTCCAAAATTACAAAAAGAAGAGTTACTGACTCTTCATCTGCTAAAGTACAGGTTAAATCATCTGCGAAAGCAATTTCCTTTACTTCATCTCCCCCCGTATGGAAACCATGGATACCAGGATTCTTTCGAATCGCAATTAAAAGCGTTTCAAGGGCTAAAATAAATAAAGCAGGTGAAAGTGGGTCTCCCTGACGAACTCCACGTTCGATGCTAAAATAACCAGTGGTGTAACCATAATTAATAACTGTACTCTCAATATCCTGATAGTATGTCTTGATCCAACTAATAAATGACGGACCAAAGTTAAAGGCTTCAAGACACTTTAAAGAAATGGCCACTCCAAGGAATCAAATGCTTTCTGAAAGTCCACTGCCAAAAGAATCCCTGTCAAGTCATGCTCCTCAGTATAAGTCATGATTTCCTCAATAAGCGAATACAATCTGAGATATCCCTCCCCTTGACAAATGCAGATTGAGTACAATGAATTATACTCGATCAAATTGTTACTTTTGAAGGGGTGCTCTCTCTTTCACTAAAACAACTTTTAATATCATTAATGAAAATATTAAATAAAATTGGGCTTAGACCATCACCCTGTCTAATTCCTCTCTCAACTGGAAATGAATATGTCAACTTATTTTGCACACGTACACAAGCTTTAGAATTTAAATACATTGATTTGACAAGTGAATAAAACTTTCCCCCCAACCCAATGTTATTCATTTTATAAAACAAACCATCATGCCACACAGTATCCAATGCTTTACGGAAGTCAACAAAACAGCAGTAAATATATTTCTTTTTAGTAAAGTATTTAGATAACATTTGTTTCAACACAAATACATTTTGAGTAGAACATTTAGGCATAAAACCTATTTGTTCCCTGTTTATGATGTTTTTTTCTTTCAAGTATTTTAGCAGTCTTTGCTGCAAAATTAAGGTGAACAGTTTGCTAAGACAACTTAAAAGGTTTATTCGTCTGTAGTTATTGGGGTCAGTTTTATCTCCTGATTTATGGATTGGACAAATGACACCTATATTCCATTGGTTTAGGAAGTGACCACTAGATAAAATAAAAATTAAAATACTGTACTAATTGTGGTTCAAGTATGTGACGACTGCATTTGATCATTTCATTTGTTATTCTATCTGTGCCTGGGGACTTTTTATTTTTTAATTTATTAATGGCCTGATGTAGTTCAGTAGAAGCGTGGGTGATGTGGGGGGCGCACTCGGCGGTTTAGTCAATTGGAATAGTGCACAGTCGTGCGCGCTGAAAATCATGCGGGGAGAAAGTGCGTTTTTCTTGCAATTCTCCAGGAAAAAAAGCCATCATAATCCAGAATCGGGGTGAAGGATGCCTAAGTAAGGCTAAGTAGATGTCTATTTTCCTCTCCGATTAGTCACTCTTTCATTTTTTATCTACCGGCTGCCGTGGAAAATCCGCCGCCATGACCTACGACGTCACATTATAACATCGGGATCTCAACAAAACACGTTTACAGCAGTTAAAGCAGGGTTTTATCTCGACTGCGCAATTGCGCAAATTGCGCATTCGAGCCATTTTCTGCCCTTCAAAAGTTACTGACAGCGCAAAAATCGCGCACAAAACACAGCAAGGCAAATGCGCCCATATGATGGTGACCCAAGGCCAAGCGCATAGTGTAATGACCAGTGAATTTGCTGTTGTTTCTGCCCCTAAAATGTCAATTAAGTCTGACCCCTAATTTTGATGAATGGAGCATAAATTGTCCCCTTCAGTGAACATGCAGAGAAAACAAAGTGTGGAAAAAATATTGTTGGTGAGTCGATTTCGTTACGGAGCTGAAGTTTGCTTACTAAGCAAAGTATCGACCGAGAACACGTGTTTTGTGAAATTTGTCACCAACATTTGTATCCATGACCATGACATGATTAAGCCATTCGTGATTGTTGTGTTGTGTACTTTATTTCTAATTCACAGAAATAGTTGGGAACCACGTCAAATTTCTATACTAGAAAGTAAATGTCCGATATGTAAACATCGTGCAAAGTCTAGTGATTTGACATTGATTTGCCTTGGTCATCTGTAAAGATTACGACACTTCAGCACTTTTCTCTATATCGGTTGCTCTAATTTGTTGTATTCCTTTCTTTTTATTTGATGGTTGCTATTAAGTTCCCTCAAAGAGAAGCCAGAATCTATTATGAAAGAGTCAACAATTGCATTGATTCCATATGATAGACTTGGTTCAAGTCGGTGACTTTTAAAAAATAAAATCATTTATAACAATTTCTCTTGTGTCTCACCGCGTACCAACCTTTTCGGAATTTGGCAGCCCAGGCCAGGTTTTCCCAGTGACTGAATGCCTTGTTACAACCGATAACGTAGTAACTAACCGGTAACGTATCAAACCCGATAACGTAGTAAAAATTTACCGATAACGTAGTAAATCAACCGATAACGTAGTAACGAACCGATAACGTAGTAACTTTTTCTAACCGATAACGTAGTAAAAATTTACCGATAACGTAGTAATTTCAACTAACCGATAACGTATCAACAAATTTACCGATAACGTATCAATGAACAATAACGGCTTAAACCAACTGACAATATAGAGTAGTCAACCAATACCACATCAAAACGACCAATAACGTATCAATTAGTTGATAATATCTGATTAAGCGAATCATGGGGAGCAATAGATCGATCGATCGATTGATAGATAGATAGATAGATGGATAGATAGATATAGATAGATAGATAAATAGGTCGATCAATGTATCGATAAATAAATCAATTACTCAATCGATAGATCGACCGATCAATCTATCGATGTTTGATAGATGGTCGATCGATCGACCGATCGATCAATCAATCGATCGATAGATAAATTGATAGGCAGATCGATCGATAGAACGAAGGATCTACCAATTAGAAGAAAGATATATCAATAAATCGATAGATCGATCGATCAATTCGATTAAATGGTCAATAGATAGGTGAATAGATAGATCATAGACCGATTTGTCATCACATTATCTCTTACTAAATTTATTTTTCTTCTATTAATTTTTTTTCCGTTTAGCGTAAATTGTTATAAATATATTTGTTTTCTCATCCTAGACATATTGCAAAACTGATGCGGTGACGCGGTTTTTTTTCTTCTCATTTCTTTTACTCTTCAATCGACAAGAATGCGCGAAAAACATGAAAACAACATAGGAATGCACGCAGAGATAAATGCACAGTAGTGTTGTTTAGTATTTTTGTATAGCAACAGTTCTGCGGTTTGACTTTTAGTGCAAAAATGCAGTTTTGTCAGCTTAATATAACAGTGACATATGTGTACTGTTCTGAATGGAATGTTAGTGTCAGTTATTTTGTTTACAGTTTTGTTTTATACATATTCCTCATGAGCAGAAAAAAAGGTTGACGTGGCGGGTCTCAATTGAGACGCGCGAGGATGAGAAACAAACTTTTTATTTTTTTTTGGCCTAAGCGGGTTTTTTTTCTATCAGCATTATACTATGTATGACTACTCAATAATTTTGAGATCATGTCTTCGTAATAAGATGTGAATCGACGTGAATCACAACAGAAAGGATAAAAAGGAAAGAAAAAGCAATGCGTTGTTTACAAAATCTGCTGACTCTGCTTGCTTACGGGAGTAATGAACAAAATTAACGAATTGTGATTATAAGGAATTCAATTGAGCAATGAGTCCAGATTTACCTGTAATTCAGTCCCAGAATTAGAGTTACATGAGTGTGTACCGGTGCTTTACTGTCTGTTCTGTTTTGTGTCTATGTTTATGACTAGTGTGTTACGAATTTTTACCTAGTGTTATCAGATTACGGATGGGTATGATTACGATTATTTTGTAAAGGCTTATTGTCATTTTGATATATTGACGTTGTAAGTAACGAAATTTTATAATCGGTCATATTGAAAACTTTTTCCAAGTCCTCCCAACTTAGAAAGTGTGTCGATAAAGACACTCTCATATGTATTGTATCTTTAATTCATTCTGCAGGAATACTTATAAATGGTTTACATTTCCAAAATTGATGAAATTCGATTCGTGATGTCTGAGTAATATCACGAAAACAGTATACTTCAATTTGATACGTTATCGGTAAATTTATTGATACGTTATCGGTTAGGAAAAATTACTACGTTATCGGTTCGTTACTACGTTATCGGTTGATTTACTACGTTATCGGTAAATTTTTACTGCGTTATCGGGTTTGATACGTTATCGGTTAGTTACTACGTTATCGGTTGTAACATGCCTCACCTTTTGAATCTGCGCAGTAGTGAGTTAGTTTCTGTCCACGGCGTCACCGCCAAGGCGTTGACCCTTGACCCGAGCGCTTTCGACAGTGCACTGGCACTACTGCACCGCTGCGATATCACAGCTACCATGTATAATGATCAACATTTTCTGTGAAATTCAAACTCCAATTTCTTGCACATAATCCATCTGTAACCACCGTAGTCTAATCAAATAATTAATACCAACAATCAAGCATACATAAAATGGAAAAAGGTACATTATTGGTAATATTTTTTCATTTTTTGCGATGCCAGACAGGGAATTGTAGATTTAGAAAACAGCAGGCCAGGCACGCGAGACGCGGGTCGTCTGTATAATCGAAGGGGTCACCAAGCCAGGTCAACGTTCCAAATCCAACAATGTATCACTTTTGTTTTGTTCAGTGCAACTTTGTATCCATTTGGCACCCACAATTATCTTGTTCACATTGGGCAACCCAACTGAAATTTGGGCCGACGCAAAAATAATTGTCCTTTTGGGATTAAATTTGGTCCGTGTCCACACTTACCGGTACCAGAATTAGGGCCGACGTAACTTACCTTCCTTTGTGACCTCTGACCTGTCAAAGTTCAAAATGGCGCATTTGAATATGGCCACCTGTTTTACTGTTCATGATTTTCCTGTGTTTTTACGCACAAGAAGGGCAAATATGACCACCACTCACCCTTTTAATCATCGGAGAGATCTTCACCATTTATTGGATGAGCATATGGTATATATAAGACTGCGGTGGAGAAATAACCAGTGCGCGGCATTTTTGACATGCCTCTCTAGTCTATTACGTGCACTGTGGAATCGAATGACATGGTCTCGTTTGCGGAACAAAGGTTGGTGGGAAGTTCAGCGTACATGGGATGATATTAAAATGTAAAGACTGGATTGAAAACTTTCGATAGGTGTAAACTTTAGTTTCAAACGTCGTTTGTTTTGTGCGAATAGTGTGACTAGTTCAACTTCGATCCATAGCGGAGGCCTGGTCAACTGGACCAGGGCCGACGTAACGTGTCCACACTGGCGATTTGCGTCGGACCAAATTTTGTGTCGGCCCTGAGTCAGCCCTGAACCCCCCCCCTTCTAACCTGGTCCAAACTGAGTCGGCCCAGGGCCGACTCAGCGTGTCCACATTGGTTTTTTACGTCGGCCCCGGCCCTGGTCGGGACCTGGGCCGACGCAAAGTCGTCAGTCTGAACGTACCAAATATCTCAAAATCAGACGGCGATCGACTAAGAGCAACAATACAATCGGTTACAGGTTTGTTACTAAATATAGCTGTATGCGCGCGACATCGCACACGCAGCTTGAAATGCGGACAAATTTTATCAATGTTGCATACGTGGCCGTTTTTGCAGCTAGTACTCAGAGTCGTGAATATGTTTTTTAGTATTCATTGTTACACTAGCAGTCACCCACTGAGATGTATTTTCGTCGTTCTTGCATGCGTAATTTTCAAAAGCGTTATCTGAAAATGCGGACAAATATTTATTTTTGCATATTAATGAGAGAACAGTGACGTAAACTGTGAACGGCCCTATTACGCTTGGCCAGAAACTCATTATTGCCCCCCCCCCCCTCTCTCTCTCTCTCTAAACACACACACAATTCAAAAACAATAGAAGTACAATTTTCAAATACTAGGATCTACTATGCATTTCAGAATTATTATTAATAATTGATAGTAATTCATCATTGTCATGATTTTATATGATTCACAAAAAAGGATAAAAAACCTGTTGCATTTAATATCTTGAAAATTGTTCAGATTGAAACCATCGTATTCAGTTAATGTGATAGTGACACTCGGTATCTTGCCTACTGTAAAAATTATATACAAATATATATGTTGACAAACTGAATATATTATTGTGTTTTTCAGCATGCTGTAGAGGGACATAGAGAAACTGTATTTGATACATTGCATACTATTAAAACAATTATCAACACTTGCAGCTCCTCCCCATGGCAGGTCCAACTTGTTGTTTTTTACAAAAATTTAGTACATTCATACATTGTTAGAATTTTTTTGAAATTAAAGTCAGAAAATGCAACAAAAGAGTTACAGATTTTGTCTAATTATTACTAACATTAGAATCATTGGATGACTTCAAATGTTGGGAGCCTATTTCAGGTCTCCCTTGAGGCTAGAGCAAAACTTTCAAGTCCCCCCCACAATTAACAACCCCAGAATTTTCAAATACACCCTCTGAATTCCTCCTGCTCCCCCTAACCATTTGTTTTTGAACAGTCTAATTCCAAGGTCGGTGAGGTCAAAGACAAGTTTCATCAATATTGATTATGAGACAGACTTCTTTGAAATATGTAAAAGTTTATTCCATTTTTTTGCTCACGTGTTCACACACGTGAGCATATGTCGCAGCGATGTCTGTCTGTCTGTCTGTCTGTCTGTCTGTCTGTCTGTCTGTGTGTCTGTCTGTCTGTGGGTCCGATATCTCAAAAGCGGCTGATCAGATCAGAATCAAATCAGGTACATAGATTCAGTTAGCAAATGGCAAGAACTGATTAGTTTTTGGTGGGTGTGGCTTGCATAATTAAGCCTCATTTGCATAAATATGTATTTTATTAAAACTTGTTATAACTTACAAATGAATGGTCTGAGTGAAGTGAACGTTTGTAGGCTGTTGCAACAGTGCAATGACATTATCTGTTCAATCAATGTACGATATGGATACATAATTAGGTAAATGGGCATAACTGAAATTAATTTGATGGGGTTTTGTTGTCAGTGAATTAAAAAAAAGGCATTACCAAACCTTCTGTTGAGGGCGCTTTACAACGGCATCTTCAATCGGTATGTATTGACAGAATTAATGATTAAATTTGTTCAAACGCTTGACACATTCACAGTTATGTAGATGTGTTTTGTTTTGTTTTTTCACTTTGTTGTAATGAATTTATCTTTTCAAAAAAGTATGTATTGACAGCGGCATGTCTGATACATTTTACCCACAAACCCTAGCGGCATAAAGCCAGTCTTACTGCACTTACTGTACTTGTAAGTTGTACGTTTCGTCTCCCTGCCATCGTCGCGTAAATCAAGCTATACCGTCGTATCATAACGAGCACATAGTTCTTCGCTTGTCTCCACAGCCTTTCTGTGCTGTGAGTACGCTTATCCGGCTTTTTGCTGTACAAATTCTGAAGCGTGATTTTGGTGGACTGTCGGTGTGGTGTCGGTAAGTAATTCAAAGTAATTTGTGTGTGATGTGTTGATTCTATGTCGTGATTTGATGTATGCACCTTTGTTCGATACCACGATTTGACTTGGACGCTTTGAGTTTACGATTGAGAAAGTGAATAATACGGTACATGCATCAAAAGAATTGAGAAGGAGCGCGACTGTGACTCGATCGTGACTGGGAGCTGTAGTTCCGAACTTGACTTTTTCATGGCATAGATTTGTACGGTCGGCTCTTGCCCTGCGTACCCTGCTGTGTGTTTCGGGCGTTACACGGCCTCCGCCACTATCATCTACATCATCACATCTTTCATCTAGTCTAATGAGGTCTTCCAAATCCTTTGTATTCATTTAGACCCATATTTTTTCAACAACGGCTTTTGAGATTTTCTGGCGCACGTTTGTTGGCTCATTATAAAGTTAGTCTTGGGGTCGACTGTTCAGAGATGACAGCTGTAGTTGCTTCATTGTGAGAAGGCAGACAAGGCCCTCTGTCACAAACCTTAAAAAGTCTGTAGCATGATTGAAAAACGCTTCACTGTTCTGTGATTAAATGTTTTCTTGGCGTGCGCCAATGTCAGCTGCGCTGGCTCCTCAGTAGAATTCATCCATTAGATCCATTAGATGTGGTGGGGGCCCGTAACACCCGAAACACACAGCACGGTACGCAGAGCTAGCTAGGTCGGGTCGATTTCTGTGTACGCTGCACTGTCTCCAAAACCCACGTGGGTCCGGCCCGACAGCGTATCCCTTAGCGTACACGAGAGGTCCTGCACGAAGATTAACAACTTGACAGGTGTCAATGTTATTACTATTTCATAAAAATAGTCCACGGTAAAGATTGGTTTGTGACAATCGACGAGACCCTTACCGAAATTTTAGGCCTCCCGCAAACTGTTACTGCAAATTTGCCGCAAGCTTTGCAGTAAATTTGCAGCAAACTATTTGCCGCAAATATGCGGGTGGTTCATTTTTCAGATGCAAATTAGGTTTCTTGTGAACTTGCTGCAAATATGCAGCAAACTCCCTGCCGCAATGTTGCTGCAAACTCTTTGCAGCAAATTTGCAGCACAATCCTTGCAGCAAACTTGCGGCAAATTAATTTGAATATTACTGAAAATAATACAGCAAATTATTTTGCATGTTACTGCACATTTGCTGCAAATTACACAATACAAAATTTCCTTCAAAAGTTGGTATAATTCCACAACAGTCAGCTCTGGAATAAACTTTTACCAATTTCAGTTATAGTAAGAAAACTAAATACATTATAATAGACAAGAGATACTGAAAACCACAGAAGTAACACAATTAAGTGACAGCAAAATTTCTTGTATTGTACCACAAGTTTCAAAATTTTATCTTCTCCAAAAATATAAGTTCAGTTCAGAAGTTGTAGAATCACTTGTGTGGACATGGCCAATGTCAGTGACATGGTTGAGAATGAAAGTCTGACAAATCTTATGGCAGACTGTGGACAGCACAAGATGTGTTTTATCCAACCACCATCCCTCCACCCACCCGGACGGTGATCCAACTAAGCTCTGAAATACCAGTTTCACGAGAAACAATGGTCAGCGCAAATAAAGTTATTATAAATAAAAAGACGACAGAGAAAAAGGTTAAATTCAATTGTGGTACAATTTATTTTATATGCCATGTTCATTTCATGCCAAATAAGTGTCATGATCATGTCAAGATTTTCTTTTGACTTGAGAAGTTTCATGTAACATTTACATTACTGTCAAAGGCTGCGATTTGGCTTTCTGTTCTCTGAATTTCTTGTCCCCTTTAGTGTACGTGTACCAGCAATGGATTCTGAAAAATATAAATCGTTCAGGGAAGAGTGTAAGTCTTTACCGTTTGACCAAACATTGTAAATTTCATGAAAGAAATCGATAATTATTTGAAAATGAGATATAATCAAGTTGAAAAATTGAAGCAGAAAATGCATAAATATTCATGATCGAAATTAAAATGTCCGACAGCGGACAACTCGCCGTATGCTATGTTGTTTACATACACGACGGCGACAATCTGCAAAAATCTCAGCACTTACTGTAAGTAACTGTTGTGAAACGAAAGTGAATCAGTATGAATCAGTACTCAATGAAAATTTATCTTTAGGTTAACATTGCAATACAACGATTACAGAAACATAATAGCGATGTACAGACGATCGGTACATTGACTGGTAACAGGTAACTCGACCCTGCGTCAACTCGACCCCTGTCAACTCGACCCCGACCCCAAGACAATTGGACTTGATATATAACTTGCCCTATCAGTTTAAGTATTTACCTGGCACTGGTCAGTTTCACTTGAAGTTGACGTTTTGGACGTGATGCCGGAACGTGATGTGAACGCGAATCAAAAACCAAAGCGTTCGTTGTACACACTTATGCAAATATATTTGTGTTCTATTGTTTTCATGCATATAAACGTCGTTGCGTCTGTGAATGGACGTACTTCTACCTCTATGGCCTGTCGGTAACCCGTCAATTCTGGCTGTTTCGGCAATTTAGTAGTCAAATAGTTGTCGTACAAGCGTGGGATAGAGTACGTACGTTAATGAAGATTCGTACATACAGAGAGACGGAATAACTCTCAAAATAGGTGGAAAATAATCGCACATGATACGGAGTTAGTGTTGCTCAAGGTTCGGGGTCGAGTTGACCGGGGTCGAGTTGACTCGGGGTCGAGTTGACTGGGGTCGAGTCGGTTTGGGGTCGAGTTGTCCAGAAACCCATTGACTTACATTTGTGAACGGCTCGCAGACGCTGGACGATTCCCGGTTGCAGGTCTCTCCGTCTGTGTGTAAATACCGTACTCAGAAAATATAGTCGACATCTTTACTGCCGCTCGCGTTCACAAATTTAGAACTCCGCCTGTCCCTAATACTGTATACACGTTTTTGCAACTATGTGATATCATTTGGCTGGCGATTCCATAGAAAGATCACGAATTGTCCACTATATAACTCCCTGATCACAAGTACGCAGCCGGCACTGGCCGATTGACGGTGCTGAAGTTAGACTCGGTTTCGGATTCGGTTTCGGATTCAGTTTCGGATTCGGTTTCGGATTCGAGTGACTGAAAGAAATTTTATATTTTCAGCCGATTTGTTAAAATGTGGATTACTTTATTTTCACTTGGAATTTATTTTCTTTACTTTCCCTGGACCTTTTTTCAGCTAAAATCAAATCAAATCAGACTAGACAAAGTGAAAATATATCACAGTGAAACAATGAAAATCTATTCTTAGCTGAAATAAAATTCTGTCTGTTCTGTGCTGTTTTGTGTCTATGTTTACAACTATTGTCTTACGAATTCTGACTAGTGTTATTGGATTATGGATTGTATGATTGCGATTATTTTACAGTGAAAATAAAATGGTCCATAGTACTTCGTTGTATGTTGCAAAGATAAATACTTGTCGTCAAGAACAAGTTTTTAATGGGTTGCCTGTCGGCATAAATCGTGTGCATCTGTTTACAAAATAAATAAAATGGTTAAAAAAATAGAAATTACAGAAAACTTCAAAGCACTTTAATTCGAAATTGAAAGTAAGTGGAGGAAAACAACACTTACAAAAACATTTATACTTTAATTTGTTTATTTGTCACAATGTGTGTCACATGGTGTAATGCTAATGTGTTGTATTACTTTGATGTTTTGGTTGATGTTGATCAACATGTACTATACTAAACTCCCGACTAAACTATCAGTTAATATGTTGTGTAATAAAGATTGCATTGAATGCATTTCTTTGAATTGTGCGTAGTACTATTAGCGTAAAGGTATACTGTCACCTGTTCCAATTTTGCCACAGTTACAATGGAAAGAGAAAATCTAACCAATCACAGATTTTAAGCGGGTGGCCGCTTTTTAAAAACAGCGCCCTCACATGGGCATTTTGAATACCAAGGAACGCCCCTTTGACCATATGTGGGCATATTTAGATTACAGGTGACTGTATGTCTTTAAATAGTCCTAACTGCATAATGCTAATAATTGAGGTGGACACTTTTGACTTGTGTAGTCATGCACATGCACCATAGTTTCTTGCTCTAGTGCCGAAAGTGTTTAGTAATTTTGAACTGTAAGCTTAGAAGTTATGGTTATGTGTGAAATATTTATGTCATGAAATACATGCTACAATTTATGCTGTGAAATATATATTACATATGCCGACCGGTTATCCATTAAAAACTTGTTCTTGATGACAAGTATTTATCTTTGCATACGGAAGTACTATGGTCCATTTTATTTTCACTGAAATTTATTTCAGCTGAAATATTTTCATTGTTTCACTGTTATCTTATTTTCATTTTGTCTAGTCTGATTTTATTTTATTTTAGCTGAAAAAAGGTCCAGCGAAAGTAACGAAAATAAATTCCAAGTGAAAAATAAAGTATTCCACATTTTAACGAAATCGGCTGAAAATATAAAATTTCTTTCAGTCACTCGAATCCGAAACCGAATCCGAAACTGAATCCGAAACCGAATCCGAAACCGAGTCTAACTTCAGCATCGTGCCGAACGTACTAAAATCTAACTTCGCGCCGATCAAGCCTCATGACGACAAACGGAAGTGCGATCTATAAATCATTACGCGATTGATAATGTAGTCCCGTTTTTAAACGCTGGAATTGACTCTACATCTGCACCAATCCGTTATATTTCATACTTAATATAGCATTTAATTTATCAGTTTAATGAAAATGGTTATTTTTATCATAGAAAGACTAAAAAGAGAGTAAAAATTCTTTCAGCACGAAAAATCAATATCAATGCGCGAACTGACCTTGATGAACCGTGACCGGAGAGTGTAAACATGTCGGCTGCTCGCCGCTGATACACAGGACGTGTTGGACATTGGCGAAGTAGCGCATTGAATTTTCGTACAGCGACTCGGGATGGGGTGTAATCCTAAACCTCAAATTTGTGCTCGACAATATAACTCTAACGCTGAAAACATGGACACAAGCCTTTTACCTATGTTATCAGAAGGCGAGATTTTGTTAGCGGCATCGATGGGACACAGACTGTAAGCTGCAGGACGTACCGTATACTATATTGATGGGATATAGCTTGGAGAACAGCCACTACTCTGCTCGGAGGTAGTAGCGGGTCATTAGGTACAGATTTGCAGTAACAAAAGTCTACGACGTGTCCTTACAGACCATCATCAGACGCACATTTCGTTCCAAACTGATTGCATTTTGGTATCATTCGCAGAAAATACAGGGTGTAACTTGCAAGACAGGCAAGTCCCTGTTTCAAGTTAAAATTTGTTTCCCTAAAAATTCAGTTTTCGATCCAACCATAATTTACCCAACCGGATTGTCAAAGGTTACTTTTATTACATTATGTCACTACAGTTTATACTATTGATGCACTCTATATCCATGCAATGCTTTCACCAGCATAACTGAAGCTGTCCATCATCTAGCATTACCAGTTATTATAATTTAAAAAGTGGATTGTCTGTTATGAAATAAATGAACATAAAATATAAATGAAAGATCAATTTTGTGTTGCTTACATATGACTGGACACGGAGTGCAACTGTACCAGTGTGTAGTGTGTACTCCCTGGTAATGAAATAGTGGGAAATATGTCAATCATGTGTTGCTGCATATTTGCAGCAATAATCTGGTTTGCCGCAAATTTGCAGCAACTTAGTCGTTTACCGCAAATTTGCTGCAAAATGATTTAAGGGTTTGCAGGAGGGTCACATCTAGCTGCAAACTTCTGCAACTCCTTCCTGCGAGCTATATGCTTGCTGCATATTTGCAGCAAACTTACGGCAAATTTGCAGTAGAAATAATTTTCGGTAAGGGGAGTCATAGGCTGGATAGGCTAATTTTGTCGTGGCACCTAATTTTGTCGTGGCAAAGCCATAGATTAGGGTTAGGGATTTTAGATAGGGCTATAGTTCTCGTTCTCCTAGATATCGCGGGGACATGGATATTCTGGGTACACTGTTAGCAATGATGAATAGTTACTATTATTGTTTGTGTATAGGGTCTGTTGTCGTGCTTCGAAAGGGTTTCAGGTAATATTTCATGATATCGTCATAATAATATGTCCCCATTTACATACTTTTTTAGTTTCCTATAATGTGGGACAAGCTGAGTTCGATGGTTGGTACTCAGTGGCAAAGACTTTGCTTGGAAAATGCGTTACCATGAAAAGCGAATAAGAATGTACATGGAAATTCATGTAAATGTTATCACACTTATGTAATTGGTTTTTAAAGTTAATTTGTTACAGGATCGGTAATTGTAGTTGCGGCAAACAGCAGACAGATGATAGTGTTGTTTCACAATACGCCACAGGGTATTGCAAGCAATATTCGTCTTGAAGTTATGAATAAGACCAATAAATGTAAGGTAACCTTTTTTTCATTATGCAAGCCATACCTGTGGCTAGTATGTGCCCATTACTTAACCCTAGCTATCTCGTGTGTTATAGTATTTAGAAGAAAACAGTCCATAGGTGGGAAGGCTTGTATAATGAAAAAATGACATTTATTCATCATATTCATAACTTCCAGACAAATATTGCTTGCAAGATCCTGTGAGTAGGCCACCACTGTAATTGTTGATAGATCAATAAAGCCTGTCGGCTGGTAGGAACTGATCAATTAGTGTCTGTGTGTGTAGTGTGGAGATTTCCTGACTTTCCATCCTGTAAATTTTGACAATTTTCTAAAGTACAGCTTGTAAAAAATTACACAAGTTTAGTAATATGCAGATTAATTTTAGTGCCCTTTCTAATCCAGCTTTGAGTGTTGAATGAATCATTATGAGGACAAAATGGTAATGTGATGAAATGTCACAGGACAAAGTGATGGATAAACCATGAATTCACTTATTATTAATGAAAAGTATCCTCTATGAGTGAACTAATGAGTTTGAAATGGGTCCTAAAAGATAAACTTAATTTGATGAGATTTACATCCGTGTGTTGCCCTTATATTTCATTAAAACAAAATGACATGTCATGCACACATCAAAAACATTAAGATAGCTATTTGAAGAGATTGTTGGACATGAAAGTTGTGTGACAAATGTTAACAGAGCTTTCGATAATGTTGTATCACTGTTCTAGTAAATTATATGGCACTTCATGGAGTCAACAAAATTTATGACAGTGGTCATTTAATCCTTGGTGTTATGTTTTTTTTCATTTGCAGAAATGGTCTATTGATGATTACATCACCACAGGGCATTTATTAGGACAGTCCAATTAAATCCACATATTTTTTGTGTGAGTTCATTCACTTTTGCCATTCTTAATTAGTTAGTCCATGCAGCTTTTCATTGTGTGTGTATTCAGGCATCCAGGTAGATATTTCAGACATGCCCCAACCGATTTCAATTTGTTCTTCGATCCTATCAATGCCATCAGGCAGCCATTATGTTATAATTTGTGGCCATTCACAAAGATATATCTGACATACCTGGACCAATGTCATGCAAACTTGCCTTTGTGGGAATGGTGTCGTGTCATCAATGATGAACTTGTTGGTCAATAATTTCCATGAAAAAAATGGAATAAGTTCTTTACATGTTGTAAAACATCAAATTCATCTTTTTTGCCAATTTTTTTCACCGGTACAAATATGTATATTTAACAGGATGCAATGGATGTCTTACTTTGATTTTTTGTTTCTTTAACAGATTATACCAGGAGACCATATACGTGGTGAAATTCAGTCACCCATAGGAGGCACAGCTATAACTTGCCCATAGGAGGCACAATAATAACTTGCCCATAGGAGGCACAGCTATAACTTGCCCACAGGAGGCGCAATAATAACTTGCCCATAGGAGGCGCAATAATAACTTGCCCATAGGAGGCGCAATAATAACTTGCCCATAGGAGGCGCAATAATAACTTGCCCATAGGAGGCGCAATAATCACTTGCCCATAGGAGGCGCAAACAATAGCTTGCCCAAAGGCGTACAACACAATCACTTGCCTATAAGAGGCACAGACTGCCCAGTTGAGGCACAGTTGCCCATAGACGGTACAGACTGCCTGTAGAGGCGCGTTCAAGATCACAAATTGATAGTCAACAAGCATTGGTTACAACATTGCTGATAGTACTTTGAGCAAACACTGTTGTGGTTAATTTAGCATTTAGATCACAACTGATTTGGTATTGATAATATTCAGTATTAGCTTGCAGAAGGAAAAAAAAAGGCAGTAAAGTTTTGTCTTTGTCTTCCTCAGTGTACATTGTGGAATTATACCGTGAATATTTAACAGCACACAAGTTAGTGCTCTATCATTTACTTCCTGATAGGAAACAAGAGTATTGTTTACAGGCAGATTATTTGCAATCAAATAGAATTACTTCAGCGTACTGAATATATAAGGAAGACTGACATTTCTCTACAATTTCTGAAAATTGGCATTCATTTACTTCATAATAAACAAGAACAGTCATACCACATTCTATCATTGTCTACTTATAACTGACAACCCTTTAAACTGCTTTTTTCTGTCTAGGTCCAGCTTCCCCAATACAGTTGGACCTAAATTTGGTAGTGAAAGGGTTCAACGTTTAAACTGCACAATATTGACAAGCAATAACACATTCATAGTCTACAATCTCAACAAACACAATCATTCTTTCATCAATACTTCAACTTTTAAGGTTTCACTTTTCATAACATCAGAAGAAATCAAGGAAGCAATAAGCAACATCAGTCAAATTATTAATTTTTCTTCCTATACAAGTGCTTGAATTGATTGTAAGAACTTATTATAATATTAAGCACACCCATAACACAACGTTACTATAAAACTACAATGAGAGTAAAAAAACTGAGCATAAAAGCAAAAAATGAAGAAATAAATTGTACATGCAACAAAAAGACAGTTGCAGACTCCTCACAGATGTTACACAATGGTTAATGTCGAAGGTGATGGTAATTGCTTGTTCCGTGCTATAAGTCTAGGACTCTATGGGACACAAGATCATCATCATGCGATAAGAGTACGTACTGTTGACTATGTAATTGAACATTGGGACAGATATGAGGATCCAATTAAAGGTGAATATGAAAGATGGCATATTGTCTCTCAAGATGACTATAGGCAGTATATGTCCAGATCTGAACCAGGTAATGCAACTTATGGAGGGGACATTGAAATAAATGCTGCAGCGCTTGCATATAACATTAATATTGCAGTTCATCTTGACACTTTAAGTGAACCATTAGAGACTGTTGGCAATTCTTCTGTAACTATACATCTTTTGTATCATGCAATCCGTGTTGAAGGAGAAATTGATAGTGGTCACTATGACTTTCTGCAAAGCACAGAGCAAAATTTGTCACAAGCAATAAATGTAAACAGTTTTGGACCAGCACAAACAGAGAAATCTTCTATGGCGCAAAATGAACATTGTGTAAATTATAGAGAAATAGAGAAACAGAGAGACATGATTGCCAAGAGAGAAAAGAGAGAACAAATAGAGTTTAGGCAAAGCGAAAAGCAAAGAGATTTAACAGCCAAGCAAAATAAACGAGCTGATCCAGCATACAGGCAAACTGAAAGTCAAAGAGATATGAATGCTAAGAAAACTATGAGAGCTGATGATGTGTATAAACAAACAGAAAACAAGAGAAACAGGACATCAATGAAATTGAGACGGTGTGATGATGAGTACAGACAAACTGAAAGACAAAGGAATGTAATTGCTAAGAAAACAAAGAGAAGTGATGATGTATATAAACAAACTGAAAACAACAGAAATAGAGAATCGAAGAAATTAAGACGGTGTGATGATGAGTACAGACAAACTGAAAGGCAAAGAGATGTCAATGCTAAGAAAACAAAGAGAAGTGATGATGTATATAAACAAACTGAAACAACAGAAATAGAAATCGAAGAAATTAAGACGGTGTGATGATGAGTACAGACAAACTGAAAGACAAAGGAATGTTATTGCTAAGAAAACAAAGAGAAGTGATGATATATATAAACAAACTGAAAACAACAGAAATAGGGAATCGAAGAAATTAAGACGGTGTGATGATGAGTACAGACAAAATGAAAGGCTAAGGGATTTGAATGATAAGAAAACGAAACGATCTGATGAACTATTTCGACAAACTGAACGGAAGAGAAACAGGGCATCAAAGAAATTAAGACGGTGTGATGATGAGTACAGACAAAATGAAAGGGAAAGAAATGCAAATGCTAAAAAGACAAAGAGAACTGACCAGCTCTTCAGGGAAAGCGAAAGATCAGAGATGCCAATATTAAAGTATTAAAAGAACTGATAAATCATATAGAGAGAGAGAGCAAATGAGAGATAGATTAAACAAACTAAACAACAGAAGATGTAGTGCTGCCAAATCTATTGAAGAGCTTATACAAATTTTTCATGGTGCAGTTCAGAATGGCCCGAATTTTGTATGTGTGTGCTGCCAACAGCTGTGGTACAGAGAAAGTGTTTTGAACTACAATAATGTTAAAGAAAAGTTAAACACCTTTGCATCATCTCAGGCTACAGATAATGATATGGCACCATTATGTAAAACTTGCTATTCATATTTAAAAGAGTCAAAGTTGCCTCCTTGTTCTGTGGCCAATAACATGTCATTTCCATTAATTCCCCCCGAGTTACAGTTACATCCACTAGAAGAAAGACTTGTTGCCTTACGCATTCCATTCATGCAAATAAGAGAATTGCCAAGAGGTAGACAAGTTAGTCTCAGAGGTAACATAGTCAATGTTATAGCTGATGTATCAACTACTGTCTCTACATTACCTAGAACTTTAAATGAATCGCAGACAATACCTGTCAAATTTAAAAGAAAGATTAGCTATAGTCATGCCTATCAGGTAGAGAATGTCAGACCAGTGAAAGTCTTACAAGCAGCTAATTGGTTGGTTAAAAATAGCCCCTTATATAAAGCAGAACTGATTACAATATCTACAGATTGGGTTGTTTGCAGAAAGGATGAAAACCACAATTGGCAGGAATTTTGTGAGGAAAATGATGATCACGATTATTCTCACATGTCTGACAAACAAACATGTAAACATGATGACAGTAATAATCATGATGATGATGATGATAATTGGACTGAAGAAATAAAATTGGAAGATCATCCTGCTGGCACATTGGATACAATGCTATCACCTTTATATGATCAGCACACAGACTCTGATGGCGCTGTTTGTTATGCACCAGGCGAGAACAATAAACCACTGGGAATATTTCAAGACAAATATTCTGAGGAGCTCTCATTTCCAACAATATATTGTGGTCAACCCAGACAAAAGAAACGCATAGTCCCTGTATTATATAGTACATTGTGTAAATGGGAACTTCGACACAAAGATAGGAGAGTTGCAAAGTCGATGCCTAACATTTTCTTTAAACTAAAAAAATTACAAATCAAGCAGATTAAAGACAAGGCAACATTATGTTTGCGAAAATGTAATCTGAAGGGCCGCAAATTAACAGCTGGTGAACTTCAATCACCACAAAATGTTGATAAAATTGTTCGACTTGATGAGGGATTCAGAGTGTTGAAGACACTTAGAGGTTCACCACCATACTGGGAGAGTGCAAAGAAAGATATATTTGCCATGATACGTCAACTTGGTATTCCAACATTTTTCATGTCATTTTCATCAGCAGAGTCTAAATGGATACATCTATTGAAAATTCTTGGAAGGACAGTTCACAACAAGGAATACACAGATGACGATGTATTGAACATGTCTTGGAATACAAAATCTGATTTGATAAAATCTGACCCTGTTACGTGTGCTCGACACTTTGACTATTCATTTCAACGATTTATGCATGATTTCCTAATGAGCTCATATCATCCAATTGGTGAAATACACGATTACTTTTACAGAGTGGAATTCCAACAAAGAGGATCACCACATATACACATGCTTGTATGGATTAAAGATGCACCACAATATGGTGAAAATAGTGATGATGACATCACACAATTCATAGATCAGTATATTACATGTTCAAATGATACCAGTAATGAATCCTTCGCTGAATTGATAAATTATCAAATGCACAGACATGCAAAAACCTGTAAGAAAAAAGGCCAATGTGTTTGCAGATTTGGATTTCCTGTGCCACCTATGCCAAGAACAATGATATTGCAGCCATTGCCAATGGATACTGATGAAAGCACAGAACAGATCCTTCAAAAGCACTATGAAAATATCAAGACTGTTGTTACTGATTTACAATTTGGAGAAACTCTTTCTTTTTCTGAATTCTTAAATAAACTACAACTTGATGAACAAACCTATATTAATGCAATACAGTCATCTCTAACATCAGACAAAATATTCCTCAAGAGGTCACCAAATGAAATAAGAATTAACAGCTACAATGAAACCCTACTCAAAGCTTGGAGAGCAAACATGGACATTCAATTCATTCTTGATCCATATGCATGTGCCATGTACATCGCATCTTACATTAGTAAAGCTCAACGTGGAATGAGTAATTTGCTCAGTAGAGCTGTGGAAGAAGCAAGGGAAGGATGTCATGATATCAGAGAAAGTGTCAGGCATATAGGAAACAAATTCTTAATCATGTTGAAGTTAGTGCTCAAGAAGCTGTTTACCTTGTTATGCAAATGAGACTAAGAAGAGCTTCACGCGGCTTCACATTTATTAACACATCACCCCCTGATGATAGAGTTATCCTATTGAAACCTCTTGATGACATACAAAACATGCGTCCACATGCTACTGACATAGAGAGTGATAGCATCTTAAAAAATATGAGAGGCGCCAAAAGCCCTTGAGAAATTGTGCTTGGCAGACGTGGCAGCATGGTACAGTTTTCAAAAGTTAAAAGATAACCCGCAAGATCATTATCAAGATAATGATGACTTGTACAAAACCGATGAAGAGGATGATGATGATGAAAACAAAACAACATATCAGATACGTGGCCTTCTGTATAAAAAACGCACCAAAAGTAAAGTTATCAGATATGTTCGTTTCATAGGAAAAAGACAAAGAAAATCATTACAGAGAGTTAATAATGTTGTTTTATCCGTGGCGAAATGAAAATGAACTCCTTGCAGGATGTAAAACATACTATGATCGCTATATGCAAGTAAAATGTGAAGTAGATTCTAAAGAAAAGGAGTACAATAAAAATGCTCAGGAATTAGATCAAGCTATTGAAGCAGTACAGAACACAGCCATTGATATGTTTGATAATGTTGCTCCAAACACACAACATCAAGAACAACAAGACATTTTAGAAGGATCAAGGCCAAGTGAAACATTGAGTATGTTTGCACCACGTGATGACAGTCATTCTCAATATGACATTGGACAGGACATTGGCATCAGTACTAATAATCCCATTATTGAAGATCTTCAACAACCACGAATGGCTGATAATGAATTATATCCACTTTTACAGAAACTCAACAAGAAACAAAAAGAAATATTCTATCACATAGTACATTGGATGAAAACAAGGACAGAGCCATTGCATATTTTTGTAACAGGTGGCGCTGGTGTAGGGAAATCTGTTGTTCTCAAATCATTGTATCAAGTACTTTTAAAATATCTTTCAAGTCTTCCTGGTGAAAATCCTGACAACATACACTTTTTACTAGTTGCACCTACTGGAAAAGCCGCTTACAACATTAAGGGTACTACAATTCATTCAGCTTTTCAAATTCCTGCATCTCAAGGTTTTCATTATAGACCACTGACATCTGAAAGACTTAATACTCTACAAGCAAAATACAGGAACTTAAAAGTCATATTCATAGATGAAATCTCCATGGTTGGTAATGGTATGTTAAATTATATCAATCTCAGACTACAACAGATAATGGCCAACAATAAAATCTTTGGTGGTGTCAGCGTCGTTGGCTTTGGCGACTTATATCAACTAAAACCTGTCTTTGATGGTTGGATATTTAACGACCTTCAACATGATTATGGGCCATTGGCTGTCAATATCTGGAAAGACCTGTTCAAAATGTTTGAATTAACAGATATTATGAGGCAAAAGATGACCAGAATTTTGCTAAATTACTCAACCGTATACGTGAGGGAAAGCATACATCTGATGACATAAAAGTTCTGCAAACTCGAATAGTCAGTGTTGATAAAGAAACCTCATCTATTGATCAGTCAACAGTACATCTTTATTGCGAGAACAGACTTGTTGATAACCACAATGCAATAGCATATGACAGACTTACAGGAACAAAAACATGTATACCTGCTACTGATACTGTCATTGGCGATGTCTCTGAAATCATAAAACACAAAACATTAGGTATTGTTGTCATGCTTCCTGCTCAAAAAACAATGGGGTTAGTTTCTAAATTATCAATTGGAACAAATCAGCGTATTGAGCTTTGCATTAATCTGTCTGTAAATGATGGATTGATAAATGGTACTCCAGGAGTAATCAAATATATCGATGGACCTGATTTGGATCATGTCACTATTCTATGGATTTTATTTGATGACGATTGTGTTGGGAAAAACCTGCGACGAGAAAAACGACACTTAACACATGCCAGAGTATCTCACAGATGGACGCCAGTTTTACAGATATCACGGCAATTTAGAGTGGGAAGACACAAAAATGCAGAAGTTGTGAGAAAACAATTTCCACTCAGACCAGCTAGTGCCAAAACAATACATCGTTGTCAAGGTGATACACTTAACAATGTGGTTGTGGACTTCAGTACAGCAAACAAGAGAAATCAGTGTCATGTACACTATGTTGCTTTAAGCAGAGTGACTAGACTTAGTGGTCTCAACATAACCACATTACAAGAAAATCAAATATCAGTTAGCACTGATGTTACACAAGAGATGCAACACATGAGAACCATTTCATGTTACAACTCTGTTTCACATTACCATATATTATATCGAACAGATTCATTGTTACTTATCAAAAATGAGATTTTTTCATTGCCATTTTCAAGATGATGCTAGTGATTTCAGCTTTACTTCAGCTGATGTACTAATTTGCAGTGAATCAAGACTACAAACCGGCGATCACAATGATGACTTCAAAATAGCAGACTTCAACATTTTCAGACAGGATGATGAAACCCCTCAACACAACACCAGACCATATCATGGTATGGTTATGTACAGCAAAGAAAACACTCTTGAAGCTACCCCACAGACACTGCATTGTTTTAATACAGATTTCTTAATTGCAATACACAAAACAACATTTGGTTTAGTTCAAGTTGTTGGGGTTTACAATCCACCATCATCACCTACATCAAACTTACAACACGCTCTCATTCAGCTCATGCATACACTTGAGTACAATCTACCAACCGTGATCATTGGTGATTTTAATGTTGATTTACAAAACAAACACAATCTACAAAACAACTAACTGAACTTATGACAAAGCACTTCAACTACACGCAAGTTATTGAGCAGTCAACAACAGACTATGGATCATGCCTTGATCACATTTACACAAACATCCATTGCATGCAAAGTGGTGTACTTGAGTCATACTATAGTGATCACAAACCAATATGGATTGCATTGTAAAATAGAATAAAATCAAAAGTGCGGTCATACTAATTACTGCCCGTGACTGCCCGTAGCTGCCTGAGGACTGCTCGAGTTCTTAAAAAATAAAATGGTTTTCTGGAAGAATGTGTGTATGGCGTTCAATTATTTACTTTATGGTGATATCACTTTGGCCTATACAGTGTGAAGCACTGTACCAATCATTGCACTTGCTATGTAAATGCTGATACAATGCCAAAACCAAAGACATTCAGCATTTTTTCCACCGAATTCATATTTGTTAATATAAAGGCCTTTGTCTTTGGTCCGTCGTGATTATGACCATGATCTTGATCATCACAACTTCAAAAAACTTTATACTGTTGGCACAAGTTTAAATTTACAGACAACTGCAATATCTATGAAACACGTGAGCATTTTCAGTTCATGTCTGGTTAGCTCACGTGTTCACACACATGAGCTAATGTCGCACCGATGTCTCTGTCTGTGTGTCTATCTGTTTGTCTGTGTGCTCGATATCTTAAAAATGGCTTGTCAGATCAGAATCAAAACTAGTACATGGATTAAGTTTGCGAATGGCAAGAACTGATTAGGTTTTGGTGGGTGTGGCTTTCTTACTTTTTGCTCATTTGCATAATTAATGATTTTAGAAAAAACGGATATACATTAAGGTAGAACGCACCTCGGGGACAGACATTCGGACTCTCAAACTTTTACAATTCTCTTCTGATATACCACATTTGGGGGTTCATTTTAAAGCTCTTGGTGAAAGAAAACTTTTCACAGGCTTAGTTTTTCGAAATTCGAAAATTTTTATTTTGTCTCCATAGAGTTAACACAGGGATGGTGGCCATTTTGAATTTCTAATATCGGTAAATCTTGGGTAATTTGTTTCTCTAGTACCAAAATTTGCACGGTGACCCCCTATACTTATTCTTGATTTTGAAAGAGAATGATTGAAAGATTCCTTGAGGAAGTTAGAGCAAAAGTTTAAGTCTTTCACTTTCGAGTTGCATACTACCTTAAAGGTATGGAAATCGATCCAAGGGCCTAGGAGTGGCACATGTAAAACAGTGTGTATCTTTGCGTCAGAGGCGGAATAAATCTATTTATCCAGGAAATCTTAATCCCGACTGCTATGTTTGTACGCACATAGAGCCAGTCGACGTTAGGGACACAAAAAACAACACGAGGAACAAACAGGCAGTGGTTTTGAACAAAATCAATGTACCCGGTACTTCACCGATGTCTGTAACTCAGTACATGAAAATATTCGTAGCTTGACGCACTTTGAACATAGCTCGTAACAAGGGACAGTGAAAGCCCACAGAACTACGTGTACAGCTATAACAGCCACTCATGTAGTTGGCGCTCAGTGAAGATTTTTCCGATCAACAACTTTGACGGATGATGGACTGACCTTTTCTACCGCAATTATTATATCCCTAGATTCAGCACAAAATTTTCGTATGGACTGTTGATGCGGTGTTTACAGTTGTTACGTGGTGGTAAATCCTAGTCGTATTTACGACTGCTGCGTAAACAGTCACTGAATAAATTTTGCACGCATTTACGAGCACTGGATATTAAGCTTACTACCATTTTTAATCGAAAACCGTCCGTATACGCGTATGACGGTTGTGACAAAAACAACACAAAGAATCTGGCGTACATTGTTACTGCATTACTTTGACCAAAAAATCACCCAAATGCCGAACGGTGATCATACAGAACTCTGCTGCAGGTTTCTGGACTAAACGACCCCACCGACCGGGTCCCAGTCAACTGTGCCGGGCTCGACGTCTACTCTATCAGCGTCAACTCAAACTTTCACTCCAGAAAACTTTACCCCACAAACTGGAAATATACTAAATTTACCTTGAAAAAATTTCAAACTGTGTATCGTATTGAAAAAATCTTACCGGGGCCACGGAGCAAATTAAAAAACCAACAAACCCCAACAGAAACAGTGGAATGATCATTAGTGCAAGGTCGCTGTATTATATGTCAGGGTGAACAAATCTAGCTTTGAAATTTCTGGACTGTACAAACGGCGGGGCAGAATTAGACAAGATTACGACCAATGTGTTACCGCCGATGGTACATAACGTACTGTTGATAGCAGGTAGTTCGGTGTCCAGTGAGAACACGATTCCGAATATATCACGGCTGTTGATTTGAGCTGCCTCCGATCGAAAATTTTCAACACAAAGACATGATATCAATAATTTTGCGAGATTATAAGTCTTCTCGCCAAATAGCTGCGATCAAGATCATTATGATAGAAGCAATTGACCGCCGAACACCTGCTTGCTGTTCTTATACACAACGTGTAAAAACTTATTATTCCTGCTGAGAAATACGACAGCAAATATTGCAATGTGAATTTCTTACTATCTTCCTCGCAATGGTTTTGCATCTGTGTTTATTTTATCACGGTCACTGGACCATTTCTGACGATTTAGAATCAGTTAACACTCATCGTGGGAACACATTGCAAAGACGTTCACAAAATTTTCATCACATTCATCCCATTACCGTAATCCCCGTTTCAAAGACGTAGGAAATGTATATGATTTGTTTATCTTGAAAAATCCCGAACTGAAGCCTCTAAATACAAAATGATTTTTCTTCTGAACAACTTCCCGACAACTTTACAATCACACTCTGGTCATCACATGGCGGTTGTAACCGTACATGTGCTGCTGCCAATGGAGAATCAAAAGACTTCAAATCAACAGTCAAAACGTACGGAAAAAATATCATTATCCAAGCAATGTAAAACAGAGTAATTTTGATAAGGTCAATTTATTGTGTATTATAAAAAATCTCCAGACCACTCAGAACAGCGTAAGATTATGCGCCAGTCAATGTAAACCCCCACCCCTCCACCTCAGGGTTTAGTGGGGGATTTGAAAATTAGTCCTGTGAAATCTGCCAAATGCCCCACCCCCTGGGGCAAGACAACCTGGGAAATCCCCACCTAAACCAAGTAAATCCCCCACATACGGGGGTGGGGAATTTGTAAATTCCTACACACAACCACTCTTTGGAATTTTCATGTCGTAAACAACCTGCATCAATATAAAAAGTTCATGTTCAACTTCAGAACAATTTTAATCATTTAAAACAGGGTTTTGTGACATTTATGCTGTTCACAAATGTCTATCACAATCAACACAAATAGATCCAGGATAATGACATACTTTTCGCATTTGTTTTTCAGCCACTTATACTGTGACTTTAAGTGTTGAGGTGTCACTGTCACGTCACCTATTTTGGAGCAAAAATTTACAATATTTTTCAGTCTAGTTTGCTTGTATGTTGTCAGGCATAAACATATTTCAGGCTAGAACAATTAGATCAAAACACCAGATGTATCATACAAGACCTGTCGCCTCAATAAACTAATTAAAGCTGATAATTAAACAAGATACATGATGTCCAATCTCACAAGTGCAGCTTTTTTGTCTTCTCGCTCTCATGCTACAAGCACAATGACACATTCTACATCAGTCATGCACTGATTTAAAACAAGCAGAGGAATAAAAATTCACAATGGTCCGTGTTTATTCATCACAAAACACACCACAAAGATACTGTGTAAAACTCAACAGAACAGATGATCAGAATGATCACACTGATGAAACAGAACTGTTTCCCTAGCTATATGGGTCATCATGAATAAATTTGATAATACATTTAGCGGACATAAAAAGGAATCCCGTCGTGACCGAACATGTTTTCCAAATACACAAGCAATTTAAAGGGCCATTTTTCATGAATTTTGTTTGATGTGAGATACTACTTATATTGTTTGACATGTCGAAAGATAATGAATGAATGGGTGACCCTGCTATATTCGACCCCGGTTTTAGACACGATACATGCAAACCATCACGAAAATGATGAATTAATGGTCATGACCATTAATTCGTTTTCCGCGATGGTTTTACTTAATTTGTATAAAACTGGGGTCGAATATATGTATGGTCATTCATTCATTCAGTATCTTTCAACATGTCAAACAAAATAAGTAGTATATCGCATCAAACAAATTCATGAAAAATGGCTGACTTTGTCCCTTTAAGCTTTATCAAAAATAGAGTTGACCCGGAGGTCTTTTTAGTGCTGGACCATGTCGATGAGGCATCGTGAACATCCGAAATGTCACGCTCACGTGGGAAAATGTGGGAAATTTTGCGTATGGTATGTTCAGTTTTCCAAAAAATAAGAATACACGGCGGATGAAAATCATTTATTTAGTTATCGATATTTAAGCCATCAATCACAAATATACTTTCATGCACACCTCTGAATATTGCTGCATCGCGTTCATCAATAGCCAGTTGAAAAGCTGCTTACCGGCCCACATGGCCTTGACATCCACCTTTCGCCATGCTACCGCTCTGAACAATAGTCGGCTGCATTTATGAAAAAAAAGACCTTACCCAAAAAAATTGCTACAAAAGGTTTCTCAACGGTTTTTGATAGAGTCAAATGTGCTTAATAACATAGTAAAGTCTACCAAAATCTGACCACCGGAAACGCGTCATTTTCAAGATGGCGTCCAAGATGGCCGCCATATACTTAAAATGGCCATAACTACTTAAATATTAAACCTAGACTAGTGATGTCTGTGTCTACCACCATGTTTTAGTGGTTTAGGAATCCAACTACCATATCTAGATTATAGGCAAGTGGTCATAAGTCCCATAATTTGCATATTTGTACATGTATTAAAAATAATCACTGTCACATTCTTCATCCGGAACATGTTGCTCATGTGGATTTTCACAATTTCCGAGGTTAGGTAGTAAAGGGAAAGCAACTCCACACATCGTTCATATTTTGGGTATTTGCGTTTTGTGTATGAAATTGTGTATAATATAAGTGTATGTCATGTTTGGCTGTTTTAAGAAAAGTGTTGCTTAGCCATGGCGAGACGTACTCGTAATCTACGTGTCTTGATGTTACTCCACACTGGAGCGGAGAGACAAGTGTGACACTGCGATCCGTTGGCGCTGCGTTTCGAAAGCAGAGTTATCTTCATCAGTCGCTTAAATTCATTCTTGATTGGTGAGACGTGTTGAATGGTTGATTGTTTTTATTTGGTAGTATATTGTTCCACTTACGTTTATTGTTCAAGTAGGGAAGCTAGAATGTCTACTGGTTAGTCTTGTTGTGTTTGTGTAGGTTCGTGTGAACCTGAATTCGAGCTGTCGTTGCTTTTGTGAAGTCTGGCACTTATAAGTCTATCGCCTATATTTCTGTACCTTCTATATGCGATTATTGGTTGATTTTGGAACACTTTTTTTTAGTGTTTCGTCTTTTTCAAGTTCACTTCAGTTTTCTGTCAGGGCTTGCTTGATATTTGTCATTTCGATGTACGGGCTATATGTTGTTATGAAGACTACTGTATTGTTGGTGGCGCTCTTTCTTTCTTTTTGTTGTTCAAGCTGTCTTTCTGCTTTTATGATCTGTTTCTCTGATAATGCGTTCTATTTCACTTTTAGCTCATATTTGGTATGTATATAAATACCAAAACAGCTTTTATGGTGAGTAGGTAGCGTCTGTGTGTCTCTATGTATGTATGTGGATATGTTAGTGCGGATGTATGTCCGTCACACGCAACAGCTCCCTTACCGCCAGAGCTACCATCTCAGTATTTGGTGTACAGGTAGATGCAGGGGTTGAGATGTGACGTTCTTCAAATGGACATCAAAAATGTACAAATGAGGTAAGAAAAGGGAAATCCTGCAAATATGTACGAGTGGTTGCATGTCAGTGACTGAAACAGGCTACTCCACTGACCTTGAGTCATTTCCTGTCATTGTTTATGAACTGTTACATATTAACAGACCTGCTCAAACTAAGAGGGACTAGCTGTTTCTGCTATGCATGTTGCTAAAGATGACCTCCAGTACCTAAAGTTTCAGACCTTATTTACTTTTGTCATTCTTGTTTTTCTGGTTTAAATATTTCTTGTTGTTTTTCTGGTTGTACTGTGCAGAAATCATTGTCATAACATCAACGTAGAATTTTCCTGCACTGAACAGATAGAAACAACATTTATTGTTGATCTTTGGTACCCATACTGGTATGTACCAATTCAGATCAAATGTGACGGACACCGTATAATTGCGGTATTTTTATATTGTCGGTCTTGTAATTTTTCACTAAATTGTGTGACTTTCTCTGTAAAATCGGTTTCGTTGTTGCATGTTCTGATGTATCGTAATGTTTCACCTTTGATCAGACCTTTGAATGTTACTGCCGGATGGCATGAGTTTCTTTGTAAGAACTGGAATGTATCTGTTGGTTTTATGTGTGTCTTGGTGTTGAGAATGTTCTTTTGTTGTATCGACGACCTTTGTAGATAGTCAGGTCTAAATATGTGATTTCTTGAGAGGAGCTTTCAAACAAAAATTTGAAAGTAGGATGCATTTTGTTGATGTTTGATATGAATTCATTGAGTTCGTGTTGTGTTCCGATCAAAATCAGGAAAACATCGTCCCTGAACCTCAGCCAGGTCGGCATTTGTTGTTTGTGTTTCTGTATTATTCTCATTTCTGTCTCGTGAAATGTAATATCTGCTATTTCCAGCGACGAGGGAGACCCCATAGAGCATCCCATATTTGCCGGTAGAATTCATCGTTTAATTCAAATGTGTTGTTTTTTAAGATTATTTTAGCAGAGCTATCATGTATTTTGTTGGTGGCTGCTTGATTATGTATTGTTTGATGATCTTTGATAACCGTACAACACCCATTCAAAATGAACTCAAAATGGATCCCACATACAACTGAGAACTAAAAACTAGAAAATTATTTGGAAGCGACAAAATTGGCTGTTGTTAACACACCTATTCGAAATACAAAAAACAACATGGCACATGTAGAACAAATAGCGTTGAAAACGCTATCGAAGAGCAAGAAGATAACCATAAAACCGTTTTATAAAGGACGGGGGACAGCAGTTTTAAACACTGATGATTACATAAAAGAATGCCAACGTCAACTTAGCGATCAACGATATACACAAAATTGGCAACAGATGACACAAACACTACAATAGAAGACATACACAATCTCACAACAGAAATGTACAATGAAAAACACATTGACTATCCCATATTTGAATATTTGAATCAGTCAATAGAGAAATAAGAACACCACTTTGGTACCTTCTACCGAAAATACATAAAATGCCGCCACCAGGAACTAAGCTTGTAGGACGGCGATTATAAGTGGATGCTCCAGTCAAACATTTGACATACCAGAATTCATTGACCACTTTCTCAAACAAATCGTCAAAGAAACAACCAACATACATCAAAGATACAACAGACTTTATACGGAAAATTTAGACAATCAAAGTTCCGGCCAATGCAACACTAGTAACACTAGATGTAATTTCAATTTACACAAATACACCACATAATGAGGCAGTTGAATCAGTCGGCAGAGCATGAAATCAGAAAAGATCATCAAACAATTACATAATCAAGCAGCCACCAACGAAATACATGATAGCTCTGCTAAAAATAATCTTAAAAAACAACACATTTGAATTAAACGATGAATTCTACCGGCAAATATGGGGGTGCTCTATGGGGTCTCTCTCGTCTCCGAAAATAGCAGATATTACATTTCACGAGACAGAAATGAGAATAATACAGAAACACAAACAACAAATGCCGACCTGAGGTTCAGGGATGATGATTTCTGATTTTCATTGGAACACAACACGAACTCAATGAATTCATATCAAACATCAACAAAATGCATCCTACTTTCAAATTTTCATTTGAAAGCTCCTCTCAAGAAATCACATATTTAGACCTGACTATCTACAAAGGTCGTCGATACAACAAAAAGAACATTCTCAACACCAAGACACACATAAAACCAACAGATACATTCCAGTTCTTACAAAGAAACTCATGCCATCCGGCAGCAACATTCAAAGATCTGATCAAAGGTGAAACATTATGATACATCAGAACATGCAACAACGAAACCGATTTTACAGAGAAAGTCACACATTCAATTTAGTGAAAAATTACAAGACCGACAATATGAAAAGATGAAATAGAACGCATTATCAGCGAAACAGATCATAAAAGCAGAAAAAGACAGCTTGAACAACAAAAAGAAAGAAAGAACGCCACCAACAATACAGTAGTCTTCATAACAACAAATAACCCGTACATCGAAATGACAAAAATCAAGCAATCCCTGACAGAAAACTGGAGTGAACTAGTAAAAGATGAAACACTAAAAAACTGTTCCAAAATCAACCAATAATCGCATATAGAAGGAACAGAAATATAGGCAATACACTTATAAGTGCCAGACTTCAAAAAGCGACAACAGCTCGAACTCAGGTTCACACGAACCTACACAAACACATCAAGACCAACCAGTAGACATTCTAGCTTCCCTACTTGAACAATAAACGTAAGTGGAACAACATACTACCAAATAAAAACAATCAACCATTCAACACGGCTCACCAATCAAGAATGAATTTTAAGCGACTGATTAAAAAAACTCGGTTTTCGAAACACAGTGCCAAAGGATCGCAGTGTCACACTAGTCTCTCCGCTCCAGTGTGGAGTAACATCAAGACACGTAGATTACGGGTACGTCTCACCATGGCTAAGCAACACTTTACTTCAAACAGCCAAGCATGACATACACTTATATAATACAAAACGCAAACACCCAAAATATGAACGATGTATGGAGTTGCTTTCCCTTTACTACCTAACCTCGGAAATTGTGAAAATCCACATGAGCAACATGTTCTGGACGAAGAATGTGACAGTGATTATTTTTAATACATGTACAAATATGCAAATTATGGGACTTATGACCACTTGCCTATAATCTAGATATGATAGTTGGATTCCTAAACCACTAAAACATGGTGGTAGACACAGACATCACTAGTCTAGGTTTAATATTTAAGTAGTTATGGCCATTTTAAGTATATGGCGGCCATCTTGGACGCCATCTTGAAAATGACGCGTTTCCGGTGGTCAGATTTTGGTAGACTTTTACTATGTTATTAAGCATATTTGACTCTATCAAAAACCGTTGAGAAACCTTTTGTAGCAATTTTTTTAGGGTCAAACCATATTTTCAGCCGACTACAACAACATACCATTACCAGGGCCTGAAAATTTCTGTTTTTTCCCACTGGCCCAGGACCAGTGACCTGTTTTTTTTCACTGGTCCAAAGGTAAAATCCACTGTCCTCAAAAATTTGCATAACAATACAAGAATGATTCATTTCTCATACTCATGTTATATATGCATTTCTATCAGATTTGCTTGGGATTTACATACAGCATAAACTGCCAATCTTTTTAATATAGACACACTGCATAAACATTTACTTGGTAATTTTCTCAAGTTCTTGCACCACATACTTAACATGTTTTTTTACTATTGCTGTAAAGTTCACTTCATTTTTATAATTGCCCAGCGGTTGATTCTTTCCCATTTAAATTGTAAAAAATAGGTTTAAAACACCAAATATCTGAGACGGACTTCTTTTTCCTTTGATAGCAATATTAAATTGCCATAACGCTGTTTTGACAAGCTAGGCGGTTCTTGTTAAGGTCAACTACAATCGAGTTAGGGGGTCTTGACTATATAAGGAATTCAGCATGGTGACCTTCTAAATTCAGAAGCTTGCTTGCCACGGACGATCGGAAAGTTGTAATGAGACTCCTTCCAGACAATTTTATTGCAAAATACTACTTTGATAGACAGAGATATAATATTTTCACACAATTTTGGGGTTGCTGATATTTTTAGCTGAGGCTATGGTCTGGTTTTTACCACATTAAATTTTACATGTAAAATGAGTACGTGGCCCGTCATTTGATTTTTGCAGTGCAGAGGCTAGTGGACGCTCATCGCCTGGCTCATATCATGAATCGCAAACTGTAATAGAGTAACTGATTTTCCTTTAGAGTTTATGTGTGATGAAAGAAATAGACTAAATTTTAAATGTTTGATTGACTTAAAGACGCGATAATTATTGTAATTTTGTAGCTAAAAGACGTAGTCTCTCATGGAATGGACCTCTTGGTTTTGGATGGTTTTAGTGTAACTGGCTTTAGTGCGTCTCTGCTACCTCCTTGGTTTCAGTAACTTCGGTATTTTGGGGGGACGTAGTTTCTAATTTTTCGTCAAAAGACACTAGAACACAATCTGGGAAAAGCACTGGACATTCCCTTGCAAAATAAATTGGCTCCTTTTTTGTATTGGTCTGCGGACTTTTTAGGGGTAATTAGTACTGGTTCGGGATAAAAAATCACTGGTCCGGGACTTCGGGTAATTTTCAGGCCCTGCATACGTGCGCATGCGTAGTTATTTACGAACATCTGGGCCTGTCCGTCAAAGGAATAGGGGGATCAAAACGAGGCAATTGCCCCACCCCCTCGGGCACAGTTTCATGGCACACACGGTCTAATCCCCCACATTTTTCCCGTATCGCCCGAGGTGGGGGGGGGGGGGGTTACATTGACTGGCGCATTATGATCTCACTCATTCTAATACTACACTCACACGGTAGGGTAAAATTATGGGAACTCAGATCGTTATATACTGTTTCCGTCAAACGAGTCCGCTTATCTAAAGACGGCAAAAATGGTAAAAAAGACGGTAAAATGACCATAATTATTATTGCTTGTCTCTGTAAATTTTGCCGACTATTCGTTAGTAGTTGTCGAATTTCTTGAGTTTGTCCGAAAACTATTTCAGTGAATGACGTAAGTTTCAAGACACCCGAGTGCGAACGCAATATTGATATCGGGATAGCAAAATCAGTCACAGACAATCGAGGAAGAACATCAGAGTCGATTTAATTCATCCTAGGTTACCATGAAAGTAAAAAAGGTAATGTTGTGCCCTGGTTGGAAAGAAAAGTTGATTAAGTTTTCAAAAAACGTCAGCTAATACTCGAACAATTTAGTAAAAAATTAGCTCAGAAAACGTATAGAGAAGAACGACATCACCGATCACGGCGATCTTCAGACCTTTTATCATGTTTCAGTCTGAACGGTTAACATTTGATGCTATAATCTATGTCAAGTGTCTCTTTTTGGTCAAATCCGACAGAGATGAATCAATCACGATTTAGTTTCATCGCCCCGACCCGACAGGAAATAATGAAGCTCATGGGCACCTGTATACATGTAATCGTGGCATGAACGTATCCAATGCCCGTCCACTGCATGAGCCATTGACCGTGCATCGCGAGCAAACAACGGTTTTGGACGTCACGAGAGCATTTTTTTTCGCAGTCTGTGAGCGGTTGAGTGGTTTGGGTAGGCTGCATACATGTAGATCGGAATCGAGTTGATTTCGGCCGAAAACAGTTAGAAAGTAGTTTTTCGTGCTCCGTCCAAATTGGATCCGCATGTTGCCGGTTTTGTCCATGGCAATCAGCAGAGCTGTGGTGGGAGGCCGTATAACGCCGGGAACACACGTCATCGTACGCAGGGCTAGGCCACAACATACTTCCAAGAGCGATCTATCGTAAAACATCGTACTGCAGGTCAACATACACATCACCCATTCATAGGCCTACAGGTACACAGATCAACGAACAAAAAGGGAGAGGCAATCTGCTTGAAACCATGAAGTAGTCCGTTTGTGTCTGAATTCATTGAGGCGCGTGTTCAGTAACCGTTGGTCAAGTTTTTTCGTTCAGTAGTAAGAATCGTTTATTCATTGTTGACATCGTAATCGATCCGATGTACACAACAAATGTTTGATCGTTTGCACCTTTGCGCGTCCCCTCGTGATTGGCAGCTGTTTGAATGCTTTCATCTATTGTTTGTTGGACGCTTCGAACACAGCATCGAAGCAGTTTGGGCATAAAAATCAACTTAAAATGGAAAAAATGAGAGAATTTCGCCAACAGGGTGATGCCACAAGTATTCACAAAACGTAATATGTTGGAACAGTGCTTTAATTTACACCATGGTTGTTGAAAGATCCAGATTTTCGGGAGCATTCGTTGACGTTGTTACCATGTGCCACTCATGTTGGATTATGAACCCCAGGGAGATAGGGGTATTTATAGGCTCCCCCTGCCTTTAATGCGTGCTACCCATTGTGGTCCCCATTTCCATCCCCTTCCCGCCGACGCAAGGCCTTGTGTACTCAACATTCGAAAAATTAACGTATCAGCTTTATTTGCACTCAAATCATAAATAGTAACCTTTCTTGGGTAAATTACCCGAAATTGACGAATTTCGTGAAAAAGAAATGTAGTTCATCAGGTTCATGTATTCCAGTTTTATTAGACATATAACCGATGCACCCTGTTTGCTTAGTTTAAGCTAGACTATAACGCTAAACTTGGAGCGCTCACAACCGATAAAATTAGCAAGGAAGTTTGACACTGTTGGTTGCCATTTTTTCCATTTCCTTATTTACTCGCATTTAACTATAACGATTATATTTTCATGGACGACAGACAGTCACAGCTGAATTTCTCAATCCACACGCGCGTTGTTACAGCGGCTGGATATTCGCACCTTGCCATAGACTCACAGGCGCTTCTTAGCTGGGTAGTCTGCTAAGGAGATCGATTTTCGGATCGATCTATTAGTCCCGTAGTCGATATGCCCGCCACTGTGAGTATTTAGGTTGCAGTGGCGGGCATATCGACTACGGGATCAATAGATCGATCCGAAAATCGATCTCCTTTGCAGACTACCCAGCTAAGGAGCGCCTGTGCCTAGACTGTCTAGTGGGCGAGCACTAAATTTTGGGTCCTCAAAGCAACGGTTAATCTTATGGAACTCTATTACGTAACACTGTCTACGGCCATGAAAGGTCAAACTGCACGATCTGAGTATACCGTCAATTCATTTACAAATATAACGGTAATGCAGTTTTTGGTGGATAATGCGGATCGTTGATGGCAGTTTTATATGTTGAACACAACAAATTTGAAGTCGGCAAACTAATTATTTGAACTGTGTGAAGTTACGCAATTTACGGCCAACCATCTCGGGTCCGTGCTCTCTGAGTATGTAATGTATCCACGATATTGCTACGTTTACCTGAGGTTCCGTTCTTCTGTGCCATTACGAAACCGGTGGCGCTCCTGTTATCGATTCAATAGTTTGAACCCGCAGTGTATTTTGAAAAGAGCTGCCTCCGCCCAGATATAATATTTCAGGTCGATTCGACGTCACTAGAATACGGAAATGATGTACGCAAGTACATTACTGAGAAGAAAAACTTGAGCCATGAGACAAGAGACGACAGTTTTGCGACACAATTTACCCGTCTTAATAATTTACGCAGAGGTTAAAGATCACACCCAGAAAACACGTTAGACGGACTTTTTCCTGAAAATTGAACGTGTCACAGTTTAAAGTTGGCAAACTGTCGCGGCGAGAGGGGTCTGCTTAAGTCGGGCGTAGTTTCAGCGAATAAAATTGCGCAGGGTCTACAATGATGTCAAACTAAATACATATAAAACCTTGACATATTGAGAAACTGGGCTGTGACTTCAGTAAGTATAATGTACAACACTGTCAAAAAGTTTCACAAAGTCATTCAAACTCCAATGATGGCGTGTTTAAGATTCTCGTCCATCGCTTTATCAACAGATTAAATTAACTTGTGTTACGTTACGTAGATTTATATCATGACCAGGTGAAGACTGAAAGATATGTCGCTCAAGGGCGCTTTCTACGCTCCTTGAGCGACGGATCTTTCAGTATACAGGTGAACAAGCTTTGCACCTTCAGTATTACATGAACCAGGTGTGCTAATTAATTATTCATTTCTAACAGTTTAAAAGCTCGCTTGCTGCCACGTCGCCGTGTTCTTCTGTCATTGCTGAGATCAGCGTGAATCGAGGTCATTTAACTATCTGATGTGGAATATAGATGCAAGTTCAGTATACCTGTTCTACGTATATGGGCACTTGGAACATAATTTGGGGGCCGTTACGGTCTGCCTACTGTTACTAAGAATCGTGGTGGACATTCAAAGAAGTTCCGTTCCGGTGAGTGTGCTACCATGAACTAAAAAGTCCTATCGGTAGGAAATTTGTGCAATTATTATATGCGGGCCATTGACTGAACCTATATGCTAGTGTCGAGTAATCGTGGGTTGTCGCATATGGCGCTTAAATCGGTTGAATTCAACGATATCAAAGGTAAAAAAGGGCTACACCTTGAGGAAGATCTTCATTACCGAAACATTGACGCCAAACTACCTATAAGGCTTCATTATACTGATCTTAAACCTACAGAAACTGTAGAAAAATATCCATATTAACGAACTAGCTTCACACTTGTTGCTCTACGGTGAGGCGGTCGGCGATTTTTTATTTTGAGACCTTTGCCGAACGTACGCACGGCATTGTAGCGCTACTGGGGAGCGAGGTCGCAGAAACACTCCAGATATGAACTGAAAATGCTCACGTGTTTCATTATATATTGCAGTTATGTGTAAATTTGAACCTTTGCCACATGTTTGCAACTTCATTGAAAGTGTTATGATCAACATAATGAATAATATTCACAACAGATTAATTCTAAATCCAAGTATATATCCCAATCAGGAAAGTTCATTAAAATATGCAAATAAGCAATTGTCTGAAATGTTCTCATTAAATATGCAAATTATGAATTTGCTGAAGTAAAAATGTTAATGACTTTTGATAATATCGTATCATAGTATCTTTAATGTACAAAGCAATTCATCAGCTTTGGTCTAGTCAAGACATAAATACCCTTAATTATAGGAAAATTCATTAAAATTGTAAATAAGGAATTGGCTAAAGTAAAAATGCTTAGTGACTTTCAATGTTGTACATAGTATCTTTAATGTACATAGCAAATTTCATCAAATTTGGTCTAGTCAATAAAGATAAATATCCCTAATTAGGAAAGTTCATTAAATATGCAAATTAGGAATTGGCTGAAGTAAAAAAGTTTAATGACTTTCAATAATGTTGTTTTATAGTATCTTCAATATATGTAGCAATATTCATCAACTTCGGTCGCGTCAATTCAGATATATATCCCTAATTAGTGAAGTTCATTAAATATGTAAATAAGGAATTGGCTGAAGTAAAACTGCTTAATGATTTTCAATAATGTTATATCATAGTATCTTCAATTTACATAGTGAGTTTCATCAACTTTGGTCAAGTGAATTCAGATATATATATCTAATTAGGAAAGTTTATTAAATATGCAAATAAGGAATTGGCTGAAGTAAAAATGTTTAATGACTTTCAACAATGTTATATCATAGTTTCTTTGATGTAAATAGCAAGTTTCATCATTTTTGGTCAAGTCAATTCAAATAAATTTCCCTAACCTCAAAAGTTCAAAAATATGCAAATTAAGAGTTTGATGAAGTAAACATGCTTTAATGACTCTCAATAATGTTAAACCACAGTATCTTCAATATACATACCAAGTTTTGTCAATTTGATCGAGTCAAATCAGATACATATCCCTAATTAGGAAAGTTCATTAAATATGCAAATTATTCAGTACCTTTTATGTTCTCTAATATCTTTCACAGCTGTATATCTTGGTGTGATCAACATTTTTAGCAAATCTCATCAAATTGTGTGCTGTCGTTGTCAATATATATGTTTTTTCTAACATCATAATTATGCAAATGGGCAAAAAGTGAGCAAGCCACACCCAACAAAACCACACTGTGCTCCCATTTTACAGAAATACTAACAACTACTACACATGACATTGCAGCATACAGGATGATTACTCAGAAGTTCCATTGCAAGTGCAAATTGATCTTATACCCTAGCAATATGAAATGCTCCAACTCAAAATGACTTTTGGACCTACTTTGAAAGTGATGGGATTGACACTTTCAAAGAAGAGTTTTTGACCAAAAATTACAAAAAAATTCCCCTAACTACAAGTACGTGATTTCACCATGATTTCCATGGATCCTATTTTGGTCATCCATACGAACAGTTAAATACATTTTAAAGCAGTAGGACTATTAGTTTTAGAAATAATGGAAAAATAGAGAAAAATATCATTAAACAGGAAGTTAAAGGACCATGGGCACACAATAGGGGGATTACTGATGATGCAGCCATTTGCATACACTGGGCGGGAGTTTTTGAATTCCCACAGCATTGCTTTGACTGTATGATAAATTTAAATAATCATGATGGGCATTTTTGTGACATATGCAAAGAGGGGTCAGATGGTCATACAGGGAACACATTTTGAAACATCTGTGTTCTCGGACAAAAAAACAAAACGGAACATTTTTTCAGTTTATTTTAGACTCAAGTTTAGTCTCTGTATATTCACAGACATCATATGCACGATTCAACGACAATGAATGCCTTAAACATGGCAAAATTATGGGATTCTAGGACCAAACAAGGCACACCCTATCAGTAGCATGGCTTTTTTACATTTGCTCACTTTATGATAATCCGGGTTTTACCGTTTTGTAGGGAAAGTTCCTGTTTAAAAATAGGAAATAGCCAATATCTGCATCACATCAATTCGATTAAACCTGTGTGGCCTAAGGTACTTAGTAACCAAGTATGACAATGGTCAGATGGGCAGTTCCTGAGTTCTTGATTTTTGACGATTTTCACATTTTTTGTCCCTCATTCAAATTTTAACGATGCTGACATGTTCATTTAATATCTACATTATATACAGCACGACTAGACCAAAAATCAGCTCGACCCATGCAGCTGTTTTCAAGATTTTGCTGTGGATGGACATACATACATACATACATACATGCATACATGCATACATACATACATGCATGCATACATACATGCATACATGCATACATGCATACATGCATACATACTACATACATGCATACATAATGGTATATACATATATACTTGTATCTATACATACAGACTGACAGACAGACAGATATGCATACATACATACATACAAGCATATATGCATACAAACATACATTTATTTTTACAGCTTTTCACCTGCAACAGCGGACCAACCTATAAATATAAGCTTGTTCAACTTGATACTACTGCTTATAATAATATAAACGAGAGTTAATTACATTCTAATTAAAGTAAATATGCCTTGCTTATCAAGATTACATCATAAGTAAAACAACATGTCTGTCAGGTTATAAAGAATCTTCAGCTGGTTATCTTTATCAGTATTTTCACCCTAGTAACCAAGCACTCTCAAATCACCATTGCTATTTTTCAAAAACTACAAAGTAAGTCCTGTTGAATAAGTTGAGACTGTAGGTACTCGGATAAAGTACACTGAAGAGACAAATGTTTGCAACTTAAGAAGTTCAAGGTCATCAAAACCATTATAAAGAATCATTTAACAATTTTATTGCACAGTTTACACGGATTGCATAATTGCTATAAATAGCACAAAAGGAATCTTATAGCCCAGCTTTACCATAAAAACCCTATCACTTTGACCACTCTTTAATTGACTACCCTGTTCTTGTACTCAAAATGTAATGTTGTTTTATCCTTATCAAGTTGACCACAAATGGAAATTGGAACTTTCTCTATCCTTATGCAATTGACCAACGTATCATGTAAAACTTTTTGAGCAATTTTGTTTTAGATAAAATACAAAGAACAATACATGATGATATTGAATATGTCAAAGTTGGGATTCAGGAAAGTTGCCTCTATATGTTTTAATCATCCATGATGGTAAGCAATTCACTATGAACTGTCAAAAAGGTTGAACTTTCTAATAATTCTACACTAAAATTATTTTAGTTTTGTTGGTTTCCTAATTTAATTCGATTATTTAAAATCATATTAATTATTTTTTCTGGTCAAATTGATAGGGTTTTTACAGTACATGAGTTACATACGATGTAAGTCAAATTCAGTTAAAACATCAATTACCGTCTAACATTGCATCATTCTTATCAATAAATACTACCTAAGCCTGGAACAGTACAATCATAATCTGCTTATTCACACAGGCAGTACTTGACTTAGAATGACCTACTACATTTCACCTGTGTACCAAATTTGAAAGCATGGCAAAAAGTACCAAAACTTTGCAAATTTCGCCTTCAGTTCACCGAGTCACCTTCAGGTCACTGCAAAACCTGCACACCCAATTAGAAATTAATGGCATACACAGTTTCAAAGAAGATTTTTAAACCAAAAATTGCAAAAATTGCCCAAAAATACAAATATACAAATTTTGCCATAATTTTGATGAATTCTATTTTGGGTTATCACAAGGCACCTGCACACCAAATTTTAAAACGATCGGACCATTGGTTCAAGAGAAAGAGAATTTTTACTGAAATGGCCAAAAAAAATTCATTAAAAATAGAAAGCATCAATATTGACATCAAATATATATGTTTAAATGAGTGGGGCTTAAGGTACCTAAAGACCAAATATGACTACGATCAGATGAGTAGTTCCTGAGTTATTGATTTTGACCATTTTCGCCTTTTTTCTACCTCATTTGCATATCCATGAGACTAAAAAATTCATTTTAACAAGGCATATCTAGACCATCTAAGGCATCACTACACCAAAATTAAAATCAGCATCAAAATGCAGCGGTACGGGAGTTTTTGCGATGGACAGACAGACAGACAGACAGACAGACAGACAGACAGACAGACAGACAGACAGACATCTCACATACAGACTTTTTTCAACCATATAACCTCCCAATTGCCATATGTGTATTTCAAATGGGAGCTAAAAACTTATCAGTTCTTAACATTTGCAACTGAATCTATGTACCAGATTCGATTCTGATCTGATGAGCCGTTTTTGAGATATCGAGCAGACAGACAGACGGACGGACAGACAGACACACAGACAGACAGACACACAGACAGACGGGCATCGCTGCGACATATGCTCACGTGCGTGAACACGTGAGCAAAAAATCACCGACCGCCTCACCACAGAGTTACAAGTTTGTAGCTAATTCATGAGCATGTGTTTAATTTAAAACCACATTTGTTAACATCTGTCAAGTCTCTTTGCATATTATCATCGATGTAAAGTTGTATAGACAAAAAAGGTGTTTATAGGATCATGTTTGAACTGCCTAACTTATGTGTGAAATAGTGAGAATGGTGACTTTCTGGGCCAACGCCCGAGTGGTTGACCTTACCTTAGATACGTTCAATATTTTATAGAATATTTTTGTCGCAGTCTTGGTGTTGCTGTACCCATATAGGAGAAGACTTGCGCAAAAACTAATTCTCAAGTGAAATAGTTTTTCTAGTGGAAATGACATCGACTAACGTTTAGCATCAAGTTCGGAATCGGATTGTACTACAGTACTGCCATATAATGATGAATGCAACGGTCTAGCAATCGATAGGTGCATATATTTGATATAATGTTCGCGATGGCTTTGAACTTTCCTAAAGCCGGAAAAAGTAATTAACCGAAACATACTAGTATATTGTGATAAACACAAATGCTAAGCGACTATTCTCAAAGTCAAGAAATGTTTTTATTGTATAGTGACAATCTTAGGGCAGTGACAACCCGAGCCCGAGAATAACGTTAAAATGTCATAATGCTGACGGTTTCAAACACGTGAAAAACCAAATGAATTTAGTTATTGCAATGGAAACAATTTTACCATAACAGAGAAATGACTGAGTTGACACATGGCTACCAATTATCAGTCCCTTGGCACGATTTAAGTGAGTCAATAATGCTAATCGATAACTTATTTAGAATTTGTATGAAATATGTGTAGTCACTCTTCAACCTTTTCTCTCAAATAAACATTCACTTCTTAAATTTTTATCATGTTGAAGTTTGTTTATTTTTACTTATCGCCTGTTAAGAATTTCGTATTTTACGTAGATATGTATAGTGCTTATGACCTACGGAGGATTCTATAGCTATCATAGATACATCATTAAATTCTTGTAAAATGTGAGTGAACGAAGCACTTATTTGAAAATTTCACAACTCTGTTGTCTGTAAATTTTGAAGAAAAAAAATCGATGTTTTACCATGTTTTCAAATTTTATGTTTTAACCACATATGAACTGAAAATGCTCACGTGTTTCATTATATATTGCAGTTTTGTGTACATTTAAACTGATGCCACATGTTTGCAACTTCATTGAAAGTGTTCATGATCAACACCATGAACAATGTTCACCATATCATCATCAGATATCCAAATTTATAAAGTACCTGACATGGAAATGCAAAATGACTTTCAATATTGTTGTACCTGGTATCACCAATTTACATAGCATGTTTCACCAACTTGATCAAGTAAATCCCGGTATATACCCCTAATCAGGAAAGTTCAATAAATATGCAAAATTAGGAATTGGCTGAAAAAATTGCTAAATGACTTTGAATAATGTAATCATAGTGTCTTCAATGTACATAGCAAGTTTCGTCAACTTTAATCGAGTCAATCAAGGTATATTTCCTTAATTAGGAAATTTCATTAAATATGCAAACAAATTTGCTGACGTAAAAGTGTTTAGCGTCTTTCTATCATGTTATATCATATTATCTTCAATGTACATACTTTTCGTAAGTTTCATCAACTTTGGTCCAGTAAATTCAGATAAATATCCCTAATTAGAGAAATTCATTACATATGCAAATTCGGAATAGGCCGATGTAAAAAATGCTTAATGACTTTGAATATTGTTGTATCATAGTATCTTCAATTTACGTAGCAAGTTTCGTGAACTTTGGTTGAGTCAATCGAGATATGTATCCCTAATTAGAAAAGTTCATGAAATATGCAAATTAGGAATTACATGAAATATAAATTTTTAATAACTTCCAGTGTTGTTATATCATAGTATCTTCAATGTACATAGCAAGTTTCGGCAATTTTGGTAGAGTCAATTCAGATAAATATCCCTAATTAGGGAAAGTTCATAAAATATACAAATTAGGAATTATATTTAATGTCATACTTTAATACCTTTCAAAGCTGATAAATGTTTATGTGATCAACATTTGTAGCCAATCTCCTGAAATTGTGTGCAGTCGTTCTCAATGTATACATGTTTTTTCTAAAATCATTAATTATGTAAATGAGCAAAGTGTATGCAAGCCACACCCACCAAAAACTAATCAGTTCTTGTCATTTGCACCACATTTGATTCTTATCTGATCAGTCGTTTTTGAGATATTAGACCAACAGACAGACAGACGTCTCTGAGACATAAGCTCACGTGTCTGCACACATGAGCTAACCAGATATGAACTGAAAATGCTCACGCGTTTCATTATATATTGTAGTTGTGTGTAAATTTGAACCTTTGCCACATGTTTACAACTTGATTGAAAGTACTATGATCAACATAATGAACAATATTCACCAGCGATTAATTCTAAAAGGTCATGAAGTTTACAAATATGCAATTAGCTGAAATAAAGATAATAAACTTCTTTGAGTGCTGTCATTGTATCACCACTTTATATGGCAATTGTAATTACCCTTGGCCAAGTTCTTCAAGCCATATATGCTGAACTGTGAAAGCTCATTAGATGTGCAAATTATAAATTAGCTGACATGAAAATGTGAAATGACTTTCGATATTGTTTTAACCTGGTATAATCATCAATGTACATAGCATGTTTTGCCAACTTTGATCAAGTCAATACCAGTATATATTGGTAATTAAAAATGATCATTGAAAATGCAAATTAGGAATTGGTTGGAGAAGAAATGCTTAATAACTTTCAATAAAGTTGTATCATAGTATCTTTAATGTATAAAGCAAGTTACAACAACTACAATCAATTTAATTCAGATATATATCCCTAATTTGAAAAGTTCATTAAATATGCAAATTCGGGATTGGCTGAAGTGAAAATGCGTAATGACTTTCAAGAATATTGTATCATAGTAGCTTTAATACATGTAGCAAGTTTGATCAACTTTGGTCCAGTCAATTCAGATATATATCCCTAATTAGCAAAGTTCATTAAATATGGAAATTAGGAATTGGGTGAAGGTAAAATGCATAATGACTTTCAATAATGTTAAATCATAGTATCTCAAATATACATACAAAGTTTGGTCAATTTGATCTAGTCAAATCAGGTATATATCCCTAATTAGGAAAATTCATTAAATATGCAAATTAGCGACTATTTTTCACGTCACCCCTCAATGGTTCCCACTGCTGATATATCTTGGTGTGATCAACATTTATAGCAAATCTCATAAAATTGTGTGCAGTCGTTTTTAATGTATATCCGTTTTTTTCTAAAATCATTAATTATGCAAATGAACAAAACGTATGCAAGCCACACCCACCAAAAATTAATCAGTTCGTGCCATTTGCAAATTGAATCTACGTACCAGGATTGATTCTGATCTGATAAGCCGTTTTTGAGATATCAGACCAACAGACACACAGACAGACAGACAGAAAGACATCGCTGCGACATATGCTCACTTGTGTGAACACATGAGCAAAAAATGGCATGAGAGTCGCACGAAATCTGATGACTTAAAGTAACACTACCTATTGCTGTGATATTGTACTAGAGATGTCATGATTAATTTAAGTGTAATGAACATCAATGTTAAAACATACATATTGCACCCCAATATACTGCTAGGCAGGGTCAGCTTTAGTAACAATGGATGCTTAAATTTCAGTCATTCTGTAGATGTTTAATTCGCATGAAAGATATCAAAATTTAATTGGTCTTTTTCTGCAATGTTTACAGATCACAACTTGTACTTATTTAGAATTCAGTACTCGTGGGATGAGCATCCCTCTTTTACTGTTTACAAAGACGCATTTCATGCACGATATTTTTCTAACTGTTAATCCCTCACTGCAGTATGGATTAGAGTGATAGTTCTTTATTTCAGTACCATTGGCCTCCGGCCATGAAGTAAAAACATTAGCATTATTTTTAAGGATCGCTAGTAAATAACATTATATACAACAGTACAAACATTGGAAACGTTACAGATTGTTTCCCTGGTTATAAAGCAAGATATTTTCCCTGAATTGTGTGGCATAAAAAATATATCTGCTTAAATTTCTCAAAGTAGCAGTATTACAAGTGGAAAGAAGTATCGCAAATTTATATACAAGCAGTGACTTGTAATAATATGTGGAAATATATTTACATCTTAGATCTCTATACTTTGGGCAGACAAGTAGAAAATGGAACTCATCCTCGACAAGATTCAAATTACACACTTCACATATTCGATCAATTCTAGGAATATCATTCCATCTGCCAGTCTCAAATTTTAAAGTGTGTCCGGAAATTCTAAATTTTGATAATGCTATTTTAAATACAGGTTTATCAATACAGTTCAAATATTGCCCAAAAATAAGTTGTTTTTAAAGGTTGAATAAGTACTCAGTTTCTTTGCTTTACTCATATCCTCTAGCCATGATTGCATGTCAATATCAATACATCTCTGTTTGAAGATATTTAAAAAAGCAGATTCATTGCTTACCCCTTGTTGGTTCCAGACTTCCCCAAAACCATAACTCTGTAATAAGTGTCTTACACTCTTTGCCCAAAAATCGTACCTGTTAACATCAATATTGCTTAACTGAAATTCATAACATTAATTTTGTGGGTAAGTCTGTTTTTATCCATTTTACAATTCTGAGCCAATATTTAACAATTCTAAGATAACGTGGTACTCTTAAAGACACTCTGCCCAATTCTCCTCTCATGGCAATAATTGCTGTATTGTGATATAACCTGAGGATATAACGCAGCATACTGTTATGGGTTTTTTCAACATCTGGTGCAGGATGAAATCCCTAAATTTCACAACCATACAGGAGGATTGGCATGATTTTACAGTCAAAATGTTTTAAAGCCATTGATGCTGGAATATTACCAAATTTATATAGACAGCTTTTCAAACTAACAAGAGCCTTATTGGCCAGTTCACTTAGACTTTTCGGGGCTAGAAATCACTGTCCAGTCCATGAAAGAACAATATTCAGGTAACTTTGAAAGGAGGTTACTGTCACTAGTTGCCCATTATAAAACCATTTTTCATACTTTTTGAGACTTCCACCCCTTCTAAAAACAATGATTACAGTTTTGTCAGTATTGACAGATAATGTCCATGTATTACAATATTCATACAGCTGATTTAGTGAACGCTGTAAACCAATTTTAGAGCTACTAACAAGGGTTAAATCATCAGCAAATAATAAATAGATGATTTTGAGAGGCCGATGTCAACCCCAGAAAATACTCTGTGTTCTGTAATGTTTCTCCAATATCATTGACAAAAATATTGAACAATAAAGGTGACAATACTGAGCCTTGTTGAACACCAAGGCTGCAATTGAAAAAGTCTGTAATTGCATTTGGTTTTCTCACACAGGATTTGACATGTTGATACATTGAGAAAAGTACCTTATACATCTTACCATGTACACCTGATTTGAGTAATTTAAAAAACATACAGTAGTGATCAATCTGATCGAATGTTTTTTCAAAATCAATGAATGCTACATACAGTCGACCTTTTTTGTGTGCCAAGTATTTAGAAATGATTGTATGAAGAATATACAGGTTATCTGAAGTACAGTAAGCTTTGCGAAAACCTGCTCGCTCGTCCACTATAGGATAGTTATTATCTATCCAATGGTGCAATCTATTGTCTAAAATATTACAGAAAATCTTACCCATTATTGGCAGCAGAGTAATTCCTCTATAAATACTTGCAAGATCTCGGTCTCCTTTTTTAAAAATGGGAGCAATAACACCTTGTGACCAACATGAGGGGAAAACTCCAGAATCAAAGACAGAATTAAAAAGTTTACACATCATTACTCGTGCTATATGTGGACAATTCTTATAAAATTCTGAAGAAAATGCCATCAATGCCAGGAGCTTTGCCAGCCTTGAGCTTGTTAATACATGTGTCAACTTCATCTAAAGAAATTACAGCATTTAAAGACTCAAGATCAGCAGATTCATTTCTTAGCTCTAGCTCAAAGTTGTCAACAAAATCTGTAATTTCATCATACAATTGATGATAATTATCATTAGGTACACTTGGTGTATTCAATTATGTTGCAAAGTACTGATACCAGTCATCAGTATTTATATTACAAGATGGCGGGGTAGACCTCCCCTTTACCAATGACCAAAAATACTTGGAATTTACTTGTCTGGCTGCACAAACTAATTTATCTAAATTAGAACTATTATAATCTTTCTTTTTGTGGGCGACCAACTTTCTGTACTCACGTTTACACTTTATAAGTTCTTCTAAATTACACAAGGATCTATTATTTCTAAATCTGTTTACCCGTGTACTTAAAATACGTTTAGATTTTCTACATTCGGTATCAAACCAAGAGTTTTCAAAACACGATTTCCACTTTATCTAAAACTACACTCATTTGTACGTTTCATTCCAACCGCCGCTGTCTGAAACATTTTCAAAAGACTATCAGCAGCTTGTTCTATATTCAATTCATCAACAAGAGCATGAAAATCACACATCTGTCTTCTAATTTGAATAGAATTCCAATACTCAAGGTAATTTGCATGTTTGTCATTTTGCCATACATACTTCACAATGGGCGTGGTAACATCTGTATTTGTGGAGTCATCAATGGTGTTCAAAGTTACATTGCTCAAACCTGACTGATTTTGCTGAGGCATATTCACATCAAAATCGAAACAAGAGGTTGATGGTCTGATTCTATTCTGGTATCTACATAAAATTTAACAATATTACAAAAATGACATGGCTGTGCAAGGAGATAATCAATGACACTTGACCTCTATCAGTTATAAATGTGATATCACCACTACCCAGTTCTTTAAACAACCTACCATTAACAATACGTAAGTCTGTGGTTTTACAGAACTCGAGAAATCTCTTTCCAGCAGAATTACAAGTATTATCTCTTTTAATACGAACAGGAATATTTACATCACCATCAATCAAAATTGCTTTTTCAGGACACACATATTTTATTACACAATCATTTGGAGTGTCGGGTTCGTTGGCTGTACGGGCATTAAAATAGCCTACAACATATAACTGAGAATTAGGAAATTCACTGGCAAATCTAGCCAAATCGTGCTCTAAAATCTCAAAAGTGCATTCAAAACTATTATTTCCTGTATTATCTGGCGAAATATACACAACAGCTAACATTTTTTAGGTATATTTACAGAGATCGCTCATGACAGTGAAAAATACTTGCACACAAGATCAGGCCAGAGAGTAACACATAAGACAAGGAGACTTAAAAAATTATCAGGAATTTTTGAATTCATGCATATGACTTTGATCAAATATTAAAGAAAAAAGATGGGGTCAACATGCTTGATTTTCTAAATTTTCACGTTCTTGTCATAAAATAATACAAAAGTAAAACTTTGAATAGTAAAGACTAAATGAAAAAATATGTTGCTAAATTTGCCATTAATACACCAAAAATTTCAGAGATTAAAACATTTATCTGATGGAATATTTTAACCTGCTGGTATTGTCAATTTTCAGTAGCATCTAATTCATATATGTCTTGTACTTTTGAGGCAACTTTTTGGTAGGTCACTGTGCTCAGTTTTTTTTTTTTTTTACAATATGGCAATTAGCCAGAATTCACAATTTGCCTACTATCTCATGATCATCATTTCGTGTGCTCTTCGGCAGGAGCAATTGATCTGCCAGAGTTGGATAACTCAAGTTGGCTGAGAAAACTTGCCTTAGGAATATTCCTTTACAAACTGTTAATAGCAGGTAGTGTTGAACGCCTGCAAGCGGAACAGCGCAATACGTGTTTATATTTTCTGCGCGTACATCCTTTACAAACATTATGATAGTTTGGGGGCGGGGGGCGACTTGAAAAATTTTGATCATATAGAGGGGGCATTTGAAAACATTTTGGGGTATTGAGGGGGGGGATATGAAAAAAATTAGATTTCAACTGCGATTCCTCCAGCCCTTCTAAATTGTTATTTGTGAATGCAGCCTTAGTAGTTTTGTGTTACGTAGACGTAGAGGCAAGTGAATATAAAACCCGAGGTCAAGTAAATACTGCAACTGATCTCTATGTGACTTTTCTTAATTTAGTTCAGTGTTTCGCTGCAGCTAGATACGGTCGTAGGGAGCATTCAGTTATTATGGCCAGGTTGGGCCGGCAAAATCAAGGGGGTCACCTTTAATTTGAAAACTGCAGGGGGTCATGTATTTTTCAAACATCTTAGAGGGGGTCACTTAATTTTCATAAGAATCCCTCCCGTCAAAAAGCAGTTTCAGTGTTCAGAAATATTTTGGGAGATAAAAATGATTCGCTGCATGATTTCATTCTCTGAAGTCATTTAACTGAAAATCTGAACAAAAGTATAATTATCTGTCACATGAATATCTTGACTTGGAAACTCTGAGACTTGTCTCATTGTAAATCGAGCTCAATGAGGGCAATGAACAATTCATATTACTTACATATTAGAGATATAGCAAGTTTGTCGGGGATATTATTTATCAGTTTCAATTATTAAACACTATAAAAGCACAAATTAATTTACTTTAGCATTGTAAGAAAATTATTCATAGACTCCAATGTATAGTGAATCAACATTTTGGTGGATTTCCAAAATCAAATTTATTGCAGACATATCAACCTTAAGCATACTAGTCTAACAAAGTACTTTAAAATGAATTATCAAATGTCCATAGATACAGATTTAGATTAAAATTCAGTTTCCTCATAGACTACAATGTATAGTGAATCAACATTTCGGTGAAATTCCAAAATCCAATTTCTGGTGATAACATCCATTTTTTTTCCAAACTAGTCTGATCAAGTACATTAATATTAATAATCGAGAGTACATAAATACAAAGGTTTATCCATTTTTATATGTACTGGAAAAATATTATTCATAGTTTCCTCATAGACTCCCATGTATAGTGGATAAACATTTTCAGTAAAATTCCAAAATCAGATTTCTTGTACGCATAATATGCACCTTTAACCATCATATTCTAATCAAGTACAATTATGTTAATTATTCAACGTCTGTATATGAAAAAGTATAGCAAGTTTTTCATTGGAAAAAATTATTCACAATTGTATCTTAGACTCCCATGTATAGTGGAAGAACATTTTTGGTGAAATTCTAAAGTCAAATTTTTTGTCCACATACCAGTTGTAATAAACCTATGGATGCATGGCTGGATTTCTGCATGTCTCGATATGTATCGAATACCGACACTAAAACTTGTTTTTCATGTACAACTCTTTGATTTATCCTTTGTTTGAATACTGTTACATTGCTTAAGACTGGGCTAACAAAACCAATATCTACAGGTTACAGTCACTTCATCACAGAGCAGCCCGTATTTTTCTAAATGATTTTACTAGCGATGGTCATAGTTTTTAATCCTAGGCCTCAGCTAATGGCTACATTCGGCTGGATTACGATCGAGTTTAGAGGTCGAGGCCATGTGTATCACATGTTCAATTGTTTAAAATCTAATCGAGGGGATATACTGTAAAACAAGTCTTTTTAGCTCGCATTGTTTTTTAGCTAATTTAGCTAAGTTTTTAAATTCGCTAATTTAAACTTTACCCCGTATTTACTATGGTCAATGTGTCTTTTCAGCTAAATTAAAAGCCTAATTTCAATGAAAATCCGAAATCGCCAAAAAGCATGCAGCTAATTTAGAAACCATTTCCATTTGTTTCGAACCAGCATATCAACACCAGACAAGAAATGCTCACAGATTTACTCTACCTTCTACAGCATGTACATCCTTTATTTATCGTGCAATTAATTATTTCAACAGTTTACCTGCTGTTTTTCATGAGATCACTTCTTTACGGAAATATTATTGAATATTTCATAAAATTCCTCCTATATGACTTTTTTCACCTTTTGTTTGCCACGTGACTTTAATTTTTCAATTCATGTTTGATATTTTGCATGTATTCCATTAAATGTCTTTGAGTTTTTATTTTACATTGGTCCTCCATGGAAATCAGTACATTTTGACCGAGGGATCTACTCTGTATAAATATAAACAAATAAATAAATAAGAGAATGTCAGGGATGAAAATCAAACATGTGAGAAAAATGGGACAAGACATGATAAAGTGGGTGGAACCCTTTGTGGATTTTGTCTGATGAAAAAGCGAAATGGTTCTGTTTATGATTGAATGAATTCAACTTAGAGTTGCAGAACATTTTTTCATTGTCGAGGACATATTGCACATGGTCCTTCCTAAACAACGTTTAACTGTCCAATATGGCACAATGGTAAGGCAGAAGCATCATTTCTTTCTGCTCTAATGAAGTACACAAACAACCCACAATTGAAATGTGGAAGTTTAGTGAATATCTGATAGAACTTTGGAAAAGGTAAATACTATGATGATAGTCCAAAAGAAGTGTTCATCATCTCAGAATTACAATATTTTCTTTCTCAAACAAGTTATTTCCCAACAACTATAAACGGGTACAAATACAAATATCTACAAGTAAAACCAAATAACTGTGTAATTGCGATTTTCTGTCATGAAAACGTAGAGTGGATACCACTAGCCACTGTCCGGGCTGTGTGCAATTTACGTGAGTATATCCCATCGAATCGGCCTCTCATGGAGCATGCAAGTTTTCATGAATTCTGTAAAATGTAAAACTGTAAAATGTAAAACTGTAAATAGACTTCTTGACGTCCTTGGAGCAGCCAGGGAATTATCTACAAAGTCCTGAACAGTTCGAATCTCATATGTAATGTGAAAGAAAGCTCTTTGCATAAATTTCACAAATAGTAGTTAATGATATGCACTGCTAAAACACAGAGAACAAAGAGCGTGGGCTCCATTCAAAAGATGTTATTGTGATAAACGCTTGACACTTACACATGTAAATGTCAGTAAAGAATCACAACTGGCTCCTTTCCATGAAATCTTTCAGTATCACTCTAGTTTGCACAGGGAAACAGTTATAGTTAGATTGCTGTGAATACTGAAGAGGTTCCCATGAGCCCATTTTCCAAAAACCCAATTTTCAAAAACACTGATCTGCCAAAAAGACACAAGCACATGAATAAATTCTTTACTTTTGTTATTTGTTCCATATTCCGTATGCTATACTTCTCCCGATTGTTTATGATTCACCAAAAGTTGAAGCTAGTAGTTGGAATTTATGAGATGTTCGATGCCACTTTACCAAAACCACAGATAAAGTTTTTTAGGGGATGGTATAATACAGTTAAAGTAACAGTACACCTCCACCATCTTGTCAATTGATCATGGGGGTTTACCTCCATGATCAGCTGGCCGGCTGCCTGGGGCTGGTCAGCCCACGAACATACCATCATGTTCGTGCCAATTATAATCCTACACATGCGCACACTTGTACTTGTACTCGTGTGCGGACAGACACTTTCACACATTCACTTTCGCATGCACGTTACCTACAAGAACGCATGAGCACTGAGGACCTATTGTAGTCAGGCCTGTACCGCGAGGGCAGGTTCAGGGGATACGCATGTGCGATGGCCTAGGATCCGGTATACCCCTCCCTTAGCTTTTGCTGCAATAGGGATGAGTCACTGCTCGCACACACGCATTCAGTCCATGGTACACTCCCTATCAAAAAAAGAATAGACTTGAGTATTGGTAAAGGGTCCTGACCCTGCTTGTCTCAAATTTCTTACCCAAGAATGTTATAGGGCGCCCCCATGGCAAAACTATATAATTAAATAGACTTGGCTGTTTTCTGATCCAAGAATTGGATAGTGCGCCCCCATGGCAAAACTAAGTAGTATTCTTTTGTTTTCTTTAAAGGGAAAAGGTTTGCTTTTCTGGGCTCCAGGGGGCGCTGTTGATGACCTTTGGCTTTTCCATGCATCACACAATCAAACATGGCGTCCTTCTGACTGAGCTCTGTTATTTGAGTGAAGGCAGCACAGAGATGTATGGTTTAAGCATCACTGCTGTTTTAGAAACCAAAAGACCATTTAGGTAAGAGTGAGAATAATTTAAACATTTTCTTATGGGCTGCATAATGATACTCAGCTGGATATTGTGATCCGTTGGATGTCCAATGGTATATCCATAGTTTTGCATACATGATTGAGAATGGTCTGGACCACAGTCACTCATGGTTTGGATTCGTGGCATGGGCCCCATTCAGTGTAAGCTCTTCTAAATCTGTTTTGGGCAGGAACCATAGTAATGCAGATCAATGGTCAGTCTATTTATCTAGCTATATCAAGAGAGTGAAACTTTGCAGTTTTGCTGAACTATAGTTTACTTTTAAATGAAACTAAACCAGCTTTGGCACCTATTTTAGCAATGTATTCATTGCTTCAAGAAAGTTTGTGTCCGATATGGAGAGGTCGCAGTCAGAGAAATGTTACACCTTTTATATACCAAGGATATGATTTGATATTAGTTTCTGCAATGTTGATGATGTTCTTAGTTTTAAAAGGAGAGTAAATAATAAATGTAGGCGGTTGTAACTATGAGCAAGTGCAGTGAGTGCAGCTAAAAGCGGGAGAGTGGGAGCAGGAGAGTGGGAGCCAAAAATTGTAATTTACGAGCGAAAATGGAGTAGTCAGAGGGAATTTCTGCTGAGGTATTGAGGAATGCACAAATTACCTGAAGACTCAACTGATAAACCAAAGTAGAGGCAGTTTCATGTCTGTTTGGTTTTTGTTATAGAATAGTCCAACACAAACAAACTACTACACCATGTCCGTACAATCTTCAGCCTCATCCTAAATGTCACTGCCACTGTTATCATAATAATCACAGAGTTTCAGGGCTGCCGTTTCTTCGTCGAGTTCGATACCAAGGACTTCTAATTATGTTTGCACTGCACTAACAGTTTCATGTACTGCATCCTGATCATAAACAGCTGCTCTTGGTACATTTAGTATTTCCTCCCCATTGTGACAATACATGGTCCCAAGGTTGATATTTCTCAATGTGGAGTTCTCATGAGGCACTGAAGCAATGTAAAGGGGTGAAAAGTAAAAGAAAAAAATTGCCAATGTAATTTTCACAGTACAGCAAATTTGTATCAGTTTCATTGATACTACTGACAGAACATGACCCTCTCATCATTTTAAGTCTCATCAAGTCTAATCAAATAGCATGTCAACAATTTTTGAGCATTATATTGAATAAAAGAACAACTTAGTCAAATGATACGCACAGAACAATTATTGTTCACTGATTACGGGCGTGTACTGCCAGCAGATTATGGCCCTATATGCTACTGAATAGGCTGTCTGCACCATCCATAACTGTGATTGTAAACACTGAATTTGAGCATGATTACTCTACTCCAAGTGACTCATAATAAAATAGTCAAATGTTTGATATAGTTGGTTGTTTTAAACTGAGAAATTTCCACTTTCACACCTGGATATGCTTGATCAATTTACAAATGTATGATAAAGGGTTATATGGTATTGGTCTATCACATTGCCAGTGGTATATACTGTTATACAGGGTCCAACATTAGTAACTGTGATCAAACTGCCATAAAGTCCAATGAAACAAATCAATTGATACACACTTTTCTCATCAAATTTAAAATATTACCACTTCCGATTCATAAAAAAATGAACTGTTGCTAAACAACAACACCTTTGAACCAGGCTTTCTTTGAAGAGAAATCTTACAACAGTACCGCATCATCAGCATCCGCTTCTTGGCAGCCATTATTGCAAAGATGACATGTGAAGTTCTACCCAATGACGATGTCCTTTATTTGATAGGCAGGGCCAATAAGCAATACAGCTATATGCTGTATCACGCTCTCCATGAAGTGTGAAGGCATGAAGTGTGTGTCTTAATTCCCATCAAAATGTCTGACAATTAGTCTGTCTAAAACTGGCTTTATATGCTGTTTCTGAAGGTCCTGAATTTTTTGTTAATTGTCAGAATATAAAATCATGGGTAGTCTTTGCAACATGTTTCCTGTAGCAATACAGGTGTACCGTGCTGTGTGTTCCTGGTTGTATAATGCCGGAAACACACAGCATGGTATGCAGGGCTAGAGGAGTAAGGCATTGAGGTTTTGGAACATATACTTATATCATGAACAACTACCGGTACATGTGATTATTTCAGTATGATATCAGATCACACAATCAGTAGGGTATTTTTTGATATCCTTATAAAATTATAGACCAATATTTGGTAGTCAGAAATTATGAACAGACCAAGTATATTCAGATCCGATCTTCAGAGAATCTCTTTTTAAATCTAAAGTAAATTTGTTTATCAGTTTCAATTTTACTGACACTTGTATATGGATTACAACATGCTGCTGTCACAGTTGCCATCCAACGTAATTTCCTCCTGTGTGAGATTTTATTGGACTTTTTCTGTTTATATCATGTGAATGTTTGATGGTCATGTTTTCTGTTTGTTGTTGTCCTTTACATTTTTTCCATTTTTGATGTATGGTGGGATTGTGCCGGAGGTGTTCGACACCCGTTTGTCTCTACATTTACTGCCTAGGTTTTAGTCTTGACTTTGTATTGCTCAACTGTGGTGCAAAGGGTTTTCTCTCTCAGTCTAGTTGGTTTTTTTTTATTTTTTGGTGGCTCTGTTATGTCTTGTAATATATGTATGCCAGTGAGGAAGTATAATAAATAAATGAATCATGAATAAATGCATTTTACTTGTGGATTCTGCATGGCCAAAGTTATTGGCAACTTATGCAAGCTGCATAACGAAAATACTGATTTTGCTCTTAAAGCAGAATATATAGCAACATTTTAAGCTATACTTAGTAATACCTTTAGTAGCATTTTCTTTTCTACAGAAACTTCAGAGAATGAACAGATTTTGTCCTGAATAGTATAGTATGCGATTTTGAAAATTTGGCTTTTAAAACCAGTTATTGAAATATAATTTGCACACTGGTATTGTGTATGGTGTGCAAGATTTGTATTATGTATATGAATATGTATTTGTAATGAGTCTACAATATTTGATTTGCATACACAAATAGTACTTATTAATCGTTTGCGTGCCAAAGTCGATTTGTTTTGCCTTTATACGATATATAGTCCTATATCGTGGGAAAAAAATTATAGAAAACTTCATAAAAAATCGTAAAATCTTGCCCTTATACTTATGGGGAAAATTACAGTGCTCAAAGGGTTTATACAGTTTGTGTCATTGAACAGCAATGTCATCACCTTCTGTAATAGTCAGACAAATAACAACTGTGTACATCTCTATGGCAACTGCTGGCCACATAAGTTTTGCACTTCTGGTCACTAAGGCTCAGAAGACACAGAGTACCCAGAGTAGTTCACTTGTCCTTCTGTCAGCTACAGCAGCCTCACAAACTTGCAAAGTTTTTCTGATTGCTGTATGTACAGCAAAGGCTACTTCTGTATGGAAAGATCAACAAAATTGACAGATGTGTGTCCAACAGGTCATTACTCTCTTCCATGTAAGAGAAACCAAAGATATTGGTGCTTCTCAAACTCATTATCATTATATTTATGAAGACTGCAAAGATGCCTCCCCTTACCAAACCTGCAGACCTGCCAGATGGCTGTTGCAGATCTTCGCAGCTCGGCTGTAGCAGATCACTTGCAGATATCTGCAAATGGTCTGATTTTGTGCATATATAATTAGCTTTGAGCTGCAAATTGCAGCTCATGGGGCATGGTATGCAGATCAATGACATACACATGACAGCTCAAATGCAGCCCGTGACTTTTGACCTGCAGACATACAGCAGCTCATAGCAGACAACTTTCAGCCCATGACTTTTGACCTGCAGACATGCCACAGCTCATTGCAGACAACTTTCAGCCCATGACTTTTGACCTGCAGACATACAGCAGCTCATATTAGACCACTTGAAGACATATAACAGCTCAAAATGGACATTGCTCATTCACCATTATCATACTGCATGTATGGGTCATATTTTATTTGTACACACAAAAATATATTTATTTCTACCTCATGTCATGCTCACTTCAATGGCTCACAACAATACAACACAAGCAGCTGGAGATCCTCGTCACCCTGTTAGATAAATGTGACACACCTCATCAAAGTTACCATACAATGAACTAGCACGTGAACTAGCTCACATGTGATGTAGGATGAAGAAACACTCATTTATTACTAAAGGTTACGGGAAAAATTACACTGAATACAACAAAGGAAAAAAGTCTAAAACCTTTATGAAGCTAGCATAATGTTATATCAAAACTAGTACAAACTAGTCCAAGTTTACTGTCATGAACAACTGATGTCGGAGATATTGTGAGATGTTTACCTCAGCATTGTTTGATAAATCAAACTTCTTCTGAGAAATTGTGAAGAGTTAATCTCAGAATTGTAAAATAGATCAAAGTTCTTGTAGTTTATTCAAATATTTCCAGTACTTATCAATTCCAACAAAAGTTATTCTCGTGTATAGAATAAATATAGGAAGCTTTGAACAAATACAATTGATACAATAGATACAATAGATACAATTCACCCAGATGGACCATGGGAAATAAAAGTGTTACTTTATGCTCACTTCGCAGCAAACATGTTTACAAATTCTGTTTACTCACTCAAACCAAGGGATTTCCATGCTGAAACGACACAATGCTACATGTAGGGCTACGCTCTAAATTAATCGCTCACGTTTTTGATACTTTTATAGTGTAAAACTGTGAAGTTTTCCTTCAACGTGAAGCCTTAATACCAGTCACAGATGAACTCTGAAATGATAGAAGAATGAGAAACACAAGTTACTGAAATGTGAAAATATATGATTTCCAGTGCTTAAGTGCAGACAAAAGGTTCACGTAGCTTTTAAAATCCAGTGAGAATGTACATTGGCGAACTTATCAATAAGCCAGTTAAGGCCTGTCGATGAAAAAGAAGTGAAGCAAGGCTGCAGGCTGGCAAAGACTGAACCATATACCGGTACACAGTGTTTCATCTAGGATACTACACCAGGGTTGGGATTGGTCCCCTTCCACTGGAATTTTCGAGGGGATTTTAAAATTTTGGGGAACTTGTAACTTGTACGGGTTATTTGCCCCGAAAAATAACTTTGTCTGTTCACTGAATTCAAAAACAGGACCCATTGTGTGGGCCATTGACACCACAGTTTGCTTGTGACTTTCATTGCATGCCGTCTGCACTGAACACGTTTCTGTGACAATAAATCCGATTGTTCGTGTCGATTTTGCTATCAGAATTATTTTCAGAGTGTTATGGACATCCATACAATGCATAAAAACTTCAGTTTGTCTCCTTTTCTCAATCGTACAGAGATAATGTGACACAGAAACCGTATCGGGCTAGGGCAATGAACTTTGTGAACGTACACGTAACTCTCAACTGGCAGGCTTTCATATGCAAAATCAGCGTACGGAAAATTTACGCGTAGTATATTGTTTCAACAGCATTTTCATGAAGCAGATCAAAAGCCTAGGTGATACACTGATTACATGGTGATCGAAAATCGGCAATTTTATTGATGACAATTGTGTTGGATTGACTGTGTATATTATTTCAGCACCCTGTCTTCTTGAACCGTACAATCGCAAATCGGCAGTTTTACTGATGCCTGGCTTGAACTTGAAGCAACTAGATCTCCTCGATATACCGAATGTAATCTTCAGAAAAGTCTGTACAAATAAAAAACGCATATGAAGGAGATATGTCAAAGTAACTTACCTATGGTATCATTGGGATCGGTATGCGGTTTGCAATGTCGTTTGCAATTGCAGGCAATATATCCATGGTTTGTACGTCATTTCTCCTGACGGCGAGACCTATTGGTACGTTGAATATCTCGTCAAGTATACTCGTTCAATTTGCTACCATTTTATCAAAGTTTGGATACCGTTTTCGGCGAAATTTCATCCAAAGTTTAGCAAAGAAACATGACAGAGTAACCCAGAAGCTAGTTCAATACGTGTAGAGTAACTGTCGATGTGTCTTGCCGCTAACACTTTGACCTGCGTGACCTGGGTCGTTTAGAGAATCTGACCAATCGCGGACAACTTTTCACATAATAAATGACGTCATCATGCGTGATGCAGCCTAACCAACAACAACGTACACGTTTTTCTCAAGGGTCTATGATTTGATGTTCGGACCTGTGGGGAGTAGCAAAAGTAGCGGTGCTCGGATCTACAAATGTCAAAGGTAAAACGGAGCACAGGTTAACATCGAATGAACAATGATTCTGAGGAAGACACGTTGATAATTATAAGGCAACTTCTCATTGATGCACAGGGCTTTCCCGGCATTTTTATATGTGTGCCCATAGGATTACGCTGATAGACTACATGTACACGTACACGTACGCGTACTCGATCAATTTTCTGAGCCGAGATCGCAAAACGGACGCACGCAAATTTTAATTTGAAAATGGACTGAACTCATTAAATACCTGACCGTCCTTATAACTTCACTCTACTAGAAACGAAAACTCAACTACGGTGGTGCCTACCCTTATATATACCTTGACTGGCTCATATGTTTTGCTGCCAGTGAACTGTTTCGAGCTGCCATAGAGCTGTGACAATTGTAGTGTCAACAAAGATTTACTTCGAACGATTTTGAGCTGCATAACGGCTGTTGACCGATCGGCCAAGAGCTGCACAAGTCTGCATTTCGTCTTCCAGAGACACTTGAATCTGCAGCAGACAAATGACAGCTCCAAACGCTCTGTGCAGATCTGCATTAAAGCTGGTTTGAGCTGTCACAGCTCTGAAACCGATCTGCTGCAGCTAAATGAAGATCTGCACGTTTCCTACGGGTCTTCACCAACAAAAGCGCTAAACTGAAATTAATTTTCCAGACTCCTTAAGGTGGAACCTCCTTCAAGGTAGAATGTGCCACCAGAGAGATATTCTGATTCCTAAATTTTTCAATGCCTTTCTGGGCTACTGATTGTAGTGGCTCATTTTAAAGCTCTTGGACTGAGAAAAACTTTCACCATTTTGGTTTTTCAAAGATCAGAAGTTTTATACTATTGCCTAGAGTTAACACAGAGATGACAGCTCTTTTGAATTTATGTATAAGTAAATTTTAGACAGTTTGTTTCTCAAGTACCAACTTTGCATGCACGGTTACCCCTGACTTTCAGTTTTGCTTTCATGAGAAGATGGTTCAAAGTTTCATTGTGGAAAGTTTGAGCGGACGTTTAAGTGTTTGCTTTCAAGGCACAAATCACCTGGACAAAAATGGTATGCACATTTGAACAAACAACATACTCATGGATGCACACAAGCAATTCACTCAAATATCCACAAAATTTCAACTGTTTCAGATCTGTGCATACACAGAACCTTGCTGACAACTTCTATGAATGTATGTAATAATGTAAAACACATCTTTCTTTGGGATATTATCAGATAGAAAATGTGATTTCTTTAACTTGGAGCTTGCAACTTTTGTCATCCAAACAAGTTTTTGAAGATGGAAAATTTTAAGAGAGAAAATGACAGACTTTTTACAACATCACTTTTGTAAATTGCCATCCCGGAACCCAGTATCCATCATGCCATGCTGGTACCTATTCCAACAGACAGGGAAATATCTTATGGGAAGTGTGTGAGCAGTGTTCAGAGAGACATTACTGTTGTCTCGGTTCCTCTCAACACTTTGCCCTAGCTGTCCTACGTACATGTAAACCTAAACTGTTATTAAACTGTGTTAATTCAGTCATATTACATCATGCTAGTGTCTGCTGACAAAATACAGCTCTTGATATAGTTTCCAGATACTTTGGGCCAACAACAAACTTGTCATGTGCCATTGTAAAATTTTGGTCATTACAAATAAAATTATGATGAACTGATGAAATCGAACAGGCATTTGATAGTTCCCACAGTATTTTAAAGAGAAATGTAAGGAAATGCATAATTACCATTTGACTGTATAATTGTGATATATTTTTAAAACTCATGTCATTGCCTCAGTGTAATGAAATGCTAAAAGATGGCAACACTTGTGAGATCTCAGCTAGCCAATGGTAGAATTTTAAATGAACTCAACAAAATTCTGATTTTCTTAATGAGCAAAAATTAACTCCACTAATAAATGTATCTCACTCTAAATGCTTTAAATTTTGCCAAGTTTTACTTAAATATGTTGATGAAAGAGACGCTTTCACTGGGATTGAAATGCATTGATTTTCCAAATGAAAAAAAAAGAATTAGCCATTCAACATTACTTGCCACTATTGGTTTTAACCTAGGGGATTTCATCTATCAGGGAAATAGCAAATTTAATTCCCAGAAAATAGTTAACAGTGACACCAAATATTCAGTTTGAGGATCTTACTAAGCTCTTAAGGTTTTTGAGAAGTTGTAATGGACTTTTTCCAGCGGCACGTATCGTGATGAGTTGGAAGGCAAAATTCTAGATGAGTGTTAACTGTACGATAGGTTACTATTGCAACAGGACTGACAACCATGATCCAGCACATTGCTCTAAAGGCTGGGTGATACTACTTTGTAAGTATACATGTTGATTAGGAGAAATTGTATATCATATCAAACAATTTGTTTATCTTGCAGATATTATCTACCAAGTATTGTCCCTATAGCCACACAATGTTTGTCCTGGAAAACTTCAAAAGCAGTATATGTGCCTCAAAATCATAAGACTTGCTCAAAATCTCTATATGGGACCTTTCAACCATTCTCTTTTGAAATCATGACAAAAACTAAAGGGTCACTGTGCAAAGTTAGTACCAGAGAAACAAATCCTACAATATTTCCTGACTCTTGAAATTCAAATTGGTCACCATCCCTGTGTGACAAGGGACTGACCAGTTTCTTCAGCCTGGGGGCAGGGGGTGGTGGATTCATTTGGGCCCAGCATCTTTTGCGATGCCCGATAGAGTGGGTTCTGAGTGGTTTTTGAATTTCGACACGGGCACTTAAAATGCATTGCGCCAGCCTCAAATTTCATCGTACTGTTTCAACGCGCCCTTCGGGCACATAACTTTCATAATCATGCATAGTTTTCAGTGCTCCCTTCAATCGTATGACTTTAATATATCATACATTAACAGAGATATCTGGATGTTTAATATTTTTCAGTGCACCCTTCGGGTGAGGTACTTCAATTTATAACAGAAATATCTTGATGTTTGTAAACTGAAAGTCTGTTTTGCAAAATGTACTAACCATTATGAAATCTGCAGTTATATGAAAGCATAACAAATTCCTGATACTTTTCTGTTTTCTCAATGAGAAATCAGTATAAGGAGGCATCATGCGCTACTATTTCACAATATATTTGCTACAGTGACATACTTTAGAAAGAGAAAAATGACAAAAATTTCATTCTCATTGATGCAACTACTTTCCTATATATCAAGGGTTCACTGTAAAAAGGTGCAACAACTTTATTTAAGCTGTCTGTGAACATAAAAATGACTCAGCACAAGTAGCAAGACTTACAAAGTATTTTAAAAGTTTAAAGGGTCTTATCTGTTACAGTGGTGCTTTTTGCCTTAATAAAAATGTTCTACACAGGTAGTGACCCACTTTCATCAAATACTGTGAGGGTTTTCACAAAAAATTCCATATGAGGGGGCACTGCACTGCAGAATGCTGTCATACATGTAGATTCACAGGTTAGAGCTAGGGAGACTATACATTAACTGTACAGAAGTGTTGTAAAGAGGACATAATCCTCACTGGTGTATCCCTTGAAAAATTCATCAATTAATGTACCGGCGGCACAAACAAAATGTTCTGTCCTCAGTTAAAGTAATGGAACATAATCTTCTATACGATGTCTTTAGCACACGCTGAAAATAATAGTATTTGGTAAATGTATACTACTAGGCTACCAGTGACACAAATTTTTAGCTAATGACTGCAAAGAATAGCACCTTGTTATAATAGGCCATTATTTGCTGACATCTTGTACATAAAAGCTTTCTCATTGCATGGTTTTATTAGTTTGCTATTTTGTAAGTCACACCGTTTTTTGAATTTTCATTTCCAAATGTCACATTTATCATACTTCTTGTGGGAAATGTAAATTGTTTAATTTTGCAACAAAAAGAGAATTTTTTGTCAGTCATATTATGTACCGTGCAACAGGCTTTGATTAAAACAGATTTTAGATTCTGTGATGTTTTTTCATGGAGAAATATCATAAATGATAATAAAACAGGTACAACATTGGAAAGTAGTCTGAACTCTGACTTTTGACCTGTGACCTTTCAATTTACAGTATTTGGGAGCAGACGTGTAGAAGCTGTGTGAGCCTGGCTTTCTTTACAACAACCACTGATCTGCAGAGAAGACATACAAATGTTGTTGATATTGTAGTGCAAGGCTTGATGAAGCAGAGCATCTGATTTGCTGCAGATCCTTGATGAGGTTGAGCTGTCTCAGAGGTACTTGTAACATTAGTAAGATTAACATGTTAAGTTTTACCCATTCACAGCCATTAGTTTTTAGCTCGCATATGTCATATGTATAATACAAAAGAGAGCCTTTTGGGTAAGTCAATATGGCATCTGTATATTTGTAAAAGTACAGATGGATGGAGGGATGGATGAATGGATGGAGAGAAGGGTGGATGGATTATTCCTCCAAACATATATTTAGATGGATGGATGGATGGATGGAAGGAAGGATTGATGAACAGATGGAGGGAGGGAGAGATTAAGGTCTTGATGGATGGATTGTGTTACGTGCAGAGAAAACGAACAAAAGGGTGAACTCAGCAGTTTCCGTTTAAACAGAATTTATTACGAAAACAAAACTAATTGCTAAGTCAGGGACAGAGTACAAGCTTTAAAAGTGTACAGACTACTTATCTCAGCTGGGACGGCAAAGCTCCAGTCTCAGAGTTGTAACAGTCAGTTGGATGAATGAACAGTCCTTTGGCTTGCAGGCTTGAAGCTGCACAAAGTCCACAGTATAAATCCAGCGTTGGCAGTGAAGGTCTTGAAAAGTCTTGAGAATGACTACTGCTGGAGTTTAGTAACACACAAGAGACACGATCCCAAAAGTCTGACTGGAAGCTGAGCGCGTCCCTTTTATAAAGGCATATAAGAACAATCTAGAACTTTTATTGACATGCTAATTACTGTTCTAAAATTATCTCTCTTACACAACTAATCAACTTTCCAGAACATTCCAAACATGACTAATTGAATTCAAGGTTGTGAGGTCATTAAGGGCAGTGACCTTGAGAATGTTCTAGACTAATTGAACTCAGGTCATGATGAGTGTGGGGTAAATGACCTACATAACACACCCCCTCTTCAAAAAAGAAAATTTTTCAAAGAAAAATCTTTCTTTTACAAATGTAATCTTGAAAAGGATTCAAGTACTCAATTTTGTTTTACTCTAAAGTAAAATTTCTTGAAAGTGAACAACAATAAACTCTAAATACGAGAGAGACAGTCTGCAATTAAATTGTCTCTGCCTTTGATATGTCTAATGTCAAGATTAAACTCCTGTAACATTAAACTCCATCTAAGCAATCTCTGATTTTTGCCTTTAAATTTCTGTAGAAATACAAGAGGGTTGTGATCAATATAACCACTATTGGCTGATTTGAAGAAGTAACATAAACTTCAAAATGCTGTAAAGCTAATATCAAAGATAAACACTCTTTTTCAATTGTAGAGTAGTTTCTCTGGGATTTGTTAAATTTGCGTGAAAAATAGCAAACAGGATGATCTATACCATGACTATCCTCTTGCAATAAAACAGCACCAGCAGCCGTATCACTAGCATCCACAGCTAATTTGAATGGCAAAGTGAAATCTGGTGCAGACAACACTGGGGCACTTTGCAGTATGGCTTTAAGTGTATCAAATGCCTGTTGGCATTGCTCTGACCAAACAAACTTTACTTTCTTTTTAAGTAAGTTAGTCAAAGGCTCAGTAATGGAGGAGAAATTTGGACAGAATTTCCTGTAGTAACCAACCATACCGAGAAAGTGCATCAGTTGTCTCTTACAATTTGGTATGGTAAAATTCGAAATGGCACTGATTTTGGCATCAACAGGTCTTACCATACCCTGTCCTACAGTATGTCCAAGGTAAGTCACCCTTGCCCAACCAAACTCAGATTTGGCGAGGTTGACAGTAAACCTTGCTTTGCTCAGCCTCTCAAGAAACTTCCGCATGAGTTTGATGTGTTCCTCCCAGGTGTCACTGTACAGGACGACGTCGTCAACGTAGGCTGCACACCCATCTAGCCCGGATATGACGTCGTTGATCATCCGTTGGAACGTTGCCGGAGAGTTCTTCATTCCGAATGGCATCACCTTGTACTGGAACAATCCGTCTGGTGTAACAAAGGCGGATATTTCACGAGCACGATCCGTCAGAGGGACTTGCCAAAATCCCTTCAGTAGGTCAAATTTTGTCACATACTTGGCTTTTCCCACTCGGTCGATGCAGTCATCAATCCTCGGGATTGGGAAAGTGTCTGTCTTTGTTAAAGTGTTGACCTTCCTAAAGTCTGTGCACATACGATAACTGTGATCTGATTTGGGAACAAGTATGCACGGCGAACTCCAGTTACTTTTACTGGGTTCAATAAAGTCATTGTCCAGCAGGTATTTGACTTCTCCTGGAGATATTTTGCTTTTGTTGGATTCAGTCTGTATGGATGTTGTTTTACAGGCTTACTGTCCCCAACATCAACGTCGTGATAGATGACGTTTGTCCTCGTTGGAACATCTTGAAACAGGTGTTTATATTCATGGAGCAGTTCTTTCACCTGTTGTTGTTGTTCTGGCTGGAGGTGTGCCAACTTTGTAGACTCCAGCTTCTCCAGGATTTCTGAGTTCTGAAGCTTGACCGAGCCCAGCTTTGAGTTTAGAGTATTTTCACTCAAGTCAGTTTCAGTATCACTATCTTCATAATGGTTTGAACTGACTGCACTGACAGGCTGAGTTATAGTAGGATTATCCCTATCCAAATATGGCTTAAGCATATTTATGTGACATAGCTGTTTTTGTTTTCGCCTGTCAGGTGTTATTATGATGTAATTTAAATCACTCAATTTCTTATCAATTAGGTATGGCCCAAAGTAACGAGCATGGAGTGGTTTGCCAGGAACCGGAAGTAGAACAAGAACTTTTTGACCTGGTTCAAACTTCCGTTTTGAGGTGTTTTTATCATATTTGGTTTTCATTGACTGCTGAGATGACTCAAGATTTTCTCTGGCTAATTCACATGCTTTAGAGAGTTTTGTACGAAAATCTGACACATATTGAAAAATATTCAGACAATCATCATCGTCTGATAGGAGTTTCTCTTTAACGAGCTTAAGTGGGCCACGGACTGTATGTCCAAATACAAGCTCAAATGGGCTAAAACCAAGAGACTCCTGAATTGACTCTCTAACAGCAAAGAGCAAAAATGAATTCCTTCATCCCACTGCTTCTCTATGTCAAAACAGTAGGTCCTAATCATGTTTTTCAAAGTTTGATGAAATCGCTCAAGAGCACCCTGACTTTCTGGATGATAGGCGGATGACCTATACTGTTTAATGCCTAGCTGATCCATTACTTGTTGAAAAATTCCAGACATAAAGTTGGAGCCTTGATCGGACTGGACACATTTAGGGAGGCCAAATAAAGTGAAAAATTTGACTAAAGCTTTCACTATAGTCTTTGTCTTTATATTTCTCAGTGGTATGGCTTCTGGGAACCGAGTTGATGTACACATAATTGTCAGCATGTACTCATTTCCTGATCTTGTTTTTGGTAGGGGCCCAACACAGTCTATTAGTATCCTACTAAATGGTTCTTGAAATGCAGGAATTGGCTGTAAAGGGGCCTTTGGAATGGTCTGATTTGGCTTTCCTACCATTTGACATGTGTGACAAGTTTTACAGAAATGTGCTACATCCTGCCTGAGATTAGGCCAATAAAAGTGACTGAGAATTTTATGATAAGTTTTCCTGACTCCTAAGTGACCAGCCCAGGGGGTTTCATGGGCCAGGCGCAATATTTCAGCACGATAGGGCTTTGGAACCAAAATTTGATGTTTTATAGCCCAATCGTCATCAACCAAGACATCTGGAGGTCTCCATTTACGCATGAGAATACCAGATTTTGTATAATAGGAAACAGAGCTATCTGAAGTTTTACCTTCATCATCTACCCTGTCAAACAAAGACAAAATATCTGGGTCTTTGTGTTGTTCTGCAATGAGATTTGATCTAGAAAATGTCTGACTTTGGTCAGCAGAAGTTTTACTGGAAGTTTCAAATCCACGAGGGATAACGGAATGATCCGTGTCAAACACCTGACTGAGAAAGGTGTCATTTAAGTCAACATCTGTGACATTATTCTTGAGAGTATTTTGATTCTCGGAAGTTTTCTTTGACATGGCTCGAGTAATTGCACACGAAGGAAATAAATCGGGTATCTCTTGTTCAATTGGCTCTGGATCCTGATCTAAACTAGGATTATCAGTCACAAGTGGATTAGTAATGACCTTGTCCCCAGCAAGGTCGTTTCCAAGAAGAAGGTGAATCCCTTCAAAAGGCAAAAAAGGCCTAATACCTAAAGTCACAGGTCCAGAAACAAAGTCCGAAGACAAGTAGACATTATGGAGAGGAACAGGAATGTAGTCATTACAATCTACCCCCTTAATAAGAACTTTAGAACCTGAAAATGACTTTTCAGAAAACGGCAGGGTATCTGCCAACAAAAGAGACTGGGAAGCCCCGGTATCTCTTAAAATTTTGACAGGGGTAGCAGAAGAAAAATCACTAGAAAGTGATATAAAACCATCATGAATAAATGGTTCGAAAATACCCATAATGTTATCTTGTGAAGAATTGACCTTGACCTCATTAATTGGGGATAAGAGGGGTTTAACCTCAGAAAATGTGTTGCACACATTATTAGACTCTAATCGAGTTGATGAAGAAATAAAGCCGGTGGGCTTAGATCCACTTTGACTACTTTGACCTTCACGTTTTCTTTTCAATTTGAAACAATCTGACATTAAATGGCCGTCTTTCTTACAATAATTACAAGAAAGTGTACCGAACTGTTTGTCAGAAGGAGATTGAGACTTGGGATCTGATGATGTGGGAGTGTTACTTGAATTTTGTGAACTGTTGTCATTTGATTTTCTACTGTCCTTTGAGAAATTCTTGGATGAAAAGGAGGAGTTAAATTTACCTGCATTGTTTCTGTATGAAAAGGACTGGGATGGTTTACTGAGAAATGAAGATTTGTGGGTCAACGAATAATCATCGGCCAAACGTGCAGCAACCTCCAATGTATCTGCCTTTTGTTCATTGATAAACGTCTTGATGTCACTCCGGATGCACCTTTTAAATTCCTCAATCAAAACAAGCTGTCGTAATTTGTCATAATTCTGACTGACCTTTTCAGAAGAGCACCAACGATCAAACAGTTGTTCTTTTGTTCGAGCAAATTCAACATAAGTTTGATCCTTCACCTCTCACAATCCCTAAATTTCTGACGGTAAGCTTCAGGCACCAACTCATAACCCTTGAGAATTAATTCCTTCACAGAATCATAATCTGAAGCCTGCTCTACTGACAACTGAATGTAAATTTCTCTGGCTTTACCCACCAAAGCACTCTGCAAAAGCATAGACCAGGACTCCTTAGGCCAATTCAGACTCTGAGCAATTTTCTCAAAATGAAGGAAATATTTATCAACATCCTTTTCTTGGAAAGGGGGAACTAACCTGAAATGCTTAGTGATGTCAAAACCGTCTGAAGGGAAGAATTTTCCTGACTTTCCAAGCTCTAAACGTCTCATTTCTAACTGCAGTCGGTGTTCTGCTAATTCTCTTTCCTTTTCTTTTTCCTCTCTTTCTTTCTCCCTTTGTCTTTCTTCCATTTGCAATTCTTTTTCTTTCATTTCCAATTCCCTCTCTTTCTGTCTTTCTTCCATTTCTAACTGCATTTGTATTTTTTCTTTTTCTAATGCCTGTCTCTCCTTTTCCATTTGTAATTCTTTTTCTTTCATTTGTAATTCTTTTTCTTTTTCTAATGCCAATTTTTTTAGCTCGAAATCTGCCTGTATTTCTAATTCCAATTTTTTGAGTTTTAAGGAAGACTCAGGCTCATAATCTTTTAAGGCAGACTCCTCAAAATGGCCAGAATTAACTAAATGTTTTGCAATCTTGAACTGTATTTCTCGCTTGCGCATAGATCTTTTGACATCTACTTTAAGGAAATTGGCCAGTGCTATGAGGTTGTCTTTTCTGAGGGAATTAAATGTGTCCTGATCAAGGTCATCCATAAATTCGTCTGGCTTGAATTCCGCCATGATTGAATTTTGCTGAGTTCACAGTGTAAAGTAGTTTTGAAAAGGTAGGCAAAATGTTGTCAAACGGCTCAAAATATTCGTATCCCGGACAAGCCCCCAATTTGTTACGTGCAGAGAAAACGAACAAAAGGGTGAACTCAGCAGTTTCCGTTTAAACAGAATTTATTACGAAAACAAAACTAATTGCTAAGTCAGGGACAGAGTACAAGCTTTAAAAGTGTACAGACTACTTATCTCAGCTGGGACGGCAAAGCTCCAGTCTCAGAGTTGTAACAGTCAGTTGGATGAATGAACAGTCCTTTGGCTTGCAGGCTTGAAGCTGCACAAAGTCCACAGTATAAATCCAGCGTTGGCAGTGAAGGTCTTGAAAAGTCTTGAGAATGACTACTGCTGGAGTTTAGTAACACACAAGAGACACGATCCCAAAAGTCTGACTGGAAGCTGAGCGCGTCCCTTTTATAAAGGCATATAAGAACAATCTAGAACTTTTATTGACATGCTAATTACTGTTCTAAAATTATCTCTCTTACACAACTAATCAACTTTCCAGAACATTCCAAACATGACTAATTGAATTCAAGGTTGTGAGGTCATTAAGGGCAGTGACCTTGAGAATGTTCTAGACTAATTGAACTCAGGTCATGATGAGTGTGGGGTAAATGACCTACATAACAATTGAAGAATGGACTGGTCCAGATGGGGGATGGATGGATCTATGCATGGGCGAATGGATGGCTGTATGGCTGGCTGGCTGGCTGTATGGATGGATGGATGGATGGTTGTAAAAGAAATTGGATACTGCATACCGAACATTCAGTGTCACCATTGGGATCGAATCAAGAGTGGTTCTAGAAAAACAATCTTATATTCCTGAAATTGCACTCGGCTAAGTCTCACGCAGGAAAAATCGCTTCATCGGTGATGTTGTCAGACTTGCTGAAAAAATTATACAAAAGATTTCAATCTACCTGGTATTATGTTAACCATCAATTTTGAGAAAGCTTTTGACTCAGTTGAATGGCAATTATTTTCTGCATTTTGATTTCGGCCCCTTTTTTGCAACAGTGGATAAGTCTAGCTTGTACACTGACATCTCAAGTTGTGTGATGAACAAACATTTCAGTACAGGCTGCTTTACATTGGGTCGTGGAGTGAGACACCCTTTCTCTCCCATGCTGTTTATGTGCTTGAAGTTTTTCTATGCTCCCTGAAGTCAGATCAAAGTATATAATGGGAGAGAAGTGCCAGGTTTTGGTTCAGTTAAATCATCACCATATGCAGATGTCAGATCTGACATGTTTCCTCAGTGTCATTACCTCTTGTCAAACCATTTTTGAAAAGCTGAATAATGCATTCAGTGAGATTTCTGGACTTAAAGTTAATCCTAGTAAAAGTGAAGCCCTCTGGCTTGGAAAATACAGGTTCAGAAAACCTCTCAAAATTAAATGGCCAAATACTCCTTTAAAAATTTTAGGGAAACTTGGCTTTAGAGATGAACTTTGTGGGTCCTTTGGCCAAGTTACAAGCGTCTCTAAACCTATGGAAAATGAGGGGTCTGACCTTACTTGGAAAAGATCAAATTATCAAAGCACTGGGAATCTGTCAAGTCCTGTGTGTCCTAAATCTCACCGACAATCAAGGAAAATATGGCAAAGAAATTGACATCCTCCTGTTCAAGTTTCTTTGGAATGGCCCTGACAGAGCTGCCAGGAAAACTTATTGGGAGCATATACCAGTATGAGATGGAGGTCTGGGCATGCCTCATATATTCGCAATTTTCAAGGCTCAATGCATTAAACTAGCTGCGCCGCTTATAGGGTAATTCTGTTGTACAACCTTGGAAGTGGTTTCTCTATACACAACTGCAACGTATAGGTGGTATTGAACTCATGCTGCACTAAAAACTCAATATCAGATCTCTGCCTGTTTGTATGAATCCTTTTCTCTGCAATATGTGCTTCAAACATGGAAAATGGTGACATTGCTCCTGGAGTGGAGGTCCATTACTTATACTGATGCATATGGAATAATGAAATATCTTAGTGGGAGAGAAAAGTATTTTCTATCACAATCTTTTTGAATTGGGTTTAATTCAGATATGTGGGGCACCTATTTGATGTCCATGGCAACATCCTTCAATGAGCTGAAGTAATTGACAGGGGTGCGCAACACCAGCAATTTCTTGGGTGGTATTCTATGGTCTTAGCACTGCCAAAAATTGGAAATACAATCCTGATATGTCGAACCTTACTGTTGATTAGAGTGAACCAATGTTAGGTATTTTATCTAAAGATCACCATAAAGATATTTACTATCATCTCAATCAAATTAATGTACCACAAAACACAAAGTCCCAGGTATTGTGAAACATATTTTATCTCTCCAAGGTCTGAAATATTTTTCATAAATGCACTGGACAGCTTTTTCTGGAATGGGAATCTATTTACCAGTTACCGTTTAAATTAAACCTTTACACAAAATTGCGTAAATTCCAGTGAAAATTAACACATCATATTTTACCAACTATCGTGTTGCTTCATAAAATGACTCCACCCAGAGTTTCATAAATTGCTTGTACATTTTGTAAAATGAAGAGGAGTCTCTCCTTTATTTGTTTTGTAACTATAACCATGTAAAAGTTTTTAAGAATACCTTCATTGAACCAGATATGAACTGAAAATGCTTACATGTTTCATTGTACATTGCAAGTGTGTGATCATTTAAACTTTTGCCACATGTTTGCAACTTCAATAAACATATCATGATCAACATCATGAAAAATATTCTCCACAGATTAATTCTGAAGGTCATTAAGTATACAAATATGTAATTAGCTGAAATAAAAATAGTAAATTTCCCTGACTGCTGTGATTGTATCACCACTTTATATAGCAAGTGTAATTGCTTTTTGTCAAGTCCTTCAAGCTGTATATGCCAAACTTGAAAGCTCATTAGATATAAAAGTTATAAATAAGCTGACATGAAAATGCGAAATGACTTTCAATATTGTTTAAACCTGGTATCATCAATGTTATAGCATGTTTTGCCAACTTTGATCAAGTAAATCACGGTATATATCCCTTATTAGGAAAGTTAATTAAATATGAAAATTAGGAATTGGCCGAAGTAAAAATGTATGACTCTCGATAATGTTTTATCATAGTATCTTTCATGTAAAATCAGCAAGTTTTGTCAACTTTGTCAAGTCAATTCAGATATATATCCCTAATTAGAAAAGTTCATTAAATATGCAAATTAGGAATTGGTTGAAGTTAAAATGCTTGATGACCTTCAATGATGTTAAATCATAGTATCTTCCATATATATGCCAAATTTTGTCAATTTTGATCCAGTCAATTCAGATATATATCCCTGATAGGGAAAGTTCATTAAATATGCAAATTAGCAATTACAGTCTTGCCATTTGCAAACTGAATCTATGTACCAGATTTGATTTTGATCTGATCAGCCATTTTTTTAAATATTGAGCCCACAGACAGACAGGCAGACAGACATCGCTGCGACATAAGCTCACGTGTGAACATGTGAGCTAAAACTGGGAACACCATTAGGACTCAGGACCTCATACCTTGGCTTATCTTCCAAAGCTACTTAACTTTTTAATTTTGGCTGCAAGAGGTATATCTACACAGCTAAATCTAACTCCAAGGAATTGTACATCATAAACTTTACAGACTTTGTGCAAAATCTACAAAAAATTGAATTTTATATTGCAAACAGAAAAAACAAAATTGACATACACATAAAGAAAGGAGGAAATACTTGCAAATAGTTGGCCAATAGGAACATTTATTTAGTACAGAAGTAACATGTTAACCACTTCATGTAATTCCACCTTTCTGACAGTAATATAATTTTTTTCCTTCGAGAAAAGACTCTCATAAAAACCTTATCAATATAAAAAAGTTTCACATAGGGAGGAAAATCATATGAAGAGTATTACAGCCATTAAAATTTGACTAGAGAGATGGCACTGATGTATCCTTATTGAACATGGTTTTGTTAGGAAAATCAGTACAAAAAGTGTGATATCAAATGGCCAAGAAATGAACCCTAAAAGAATTTGTCTCCATTCTGTATTAACATATATATAAAGAAAATTAAAAAAAGATAGTGCATATTACATCTAAATACACTTCACCCGGCTCTTATGAAAGCCTCTGCTTATTACGGGTCACCACTAGAGTCAGGGTTGTAGTTTGGATGTGTGAGTGCCATATTTCAAAGCATAGTTGTACCAAAAAGTTGCAAGATTAGAACCTTTTGTCAAGGCATGCAAATACAGGGCTAATCAGCGATTCAAGTTCACACCTTTGACAATGGTCTATTTTTAGTCTAGTTGGTTGGATTGTCAGTGTGTGTGGCAAGATTACTCTCACAGATTGTAGGCATCCATCAGCTTTCTATTCCAAGCTACTGATCTTGGAAAGTGCTCACCTGACGGTTTGAAATTTTGTATTTTGCTAAGGCTAAACCTTGTCAGGTGTGGCCAAATATTTCAGGTTAGGCAAGTATTTTCTGTTTTTGGTACTAGCCAAAAAAATCTTCTTCAAATAAATGTGCTTGTCAGATAAGTTTAACATTTTGTATGCTTGTTGCTTAAGGTGGTCTAGGGACTGGTCTGTTTCTTCGGTCTTGGGGGGGTTGGATTATTTTTTGCCGACGTCAAAAAGTGGCTGACTATGACTCCTATTCAAACTTTTGAAAACAAGATGGCCCCCCATTCCAACTTTTGAAAACAGTGTGACCCCCCTGCGAGAAACAAAGGTAAAACAAAAGTTGGAATATAAATTGAATAATTCAGTGTATAAATATATATATATATATATATATATATATATATATATATATATATTAAACATTCAGTCATTCTTTGTTTTAATGAAATTGTTGTCACGTAAGTTGTAAGATAGGAACTTAAAAGTGTCAATTCTAAAGTTTCAAAACAGTATTTTGAATGAGCTGTATGTATTTCAACTCTCTTTATGCATAAGCAGATGTCCAGAACTGCATCTGGTTTAAGAAAAATGTGATTGTGAAATATTGGTGCATGTTGCTTTCTCATACTGAATTCTCATAGAGAAAACAGAAAAGTATCAAGAACATGTCATGCTTTTCATATGAACTGCAGATTTCATAATGATTAGTACACTTTGCAAAACAGACTTTCAATTTACAGACATCAAGATATTTCTGACATATGTCTGTGATATATTAATTTACTGCGCCCAAAGGGCGTGCTGAAAAATATTTAACATCCAGATATCTCTGATATATATATCTGATATATGAAAGTCATGCAGCTGTAAGGCATGCTGAAAAATATGTTTGATATTTTAAAGAAATGAGCCTAAAGAGCGCACCAAGAAATTTTAAACATACAGATATCTCAGATATATATGTCTGATATATTAAAGTTTTGCATAAGGACAGGGCTCTGAAAAATATGTATTATTATTATTAAAGTTACGCGCCCGAAGGGCGCAACGAAAAATGCAACTAAATGATGAAATTTGTGGCTGGCACAATGCATTTTATGCAAGTGTGAGCCCGTGTTGAACTTAAAAAACACACTGACCCCCTCCTATTGGGCATTTCAAAACCATGGTGACCCCTATCACCAAAGTTAAAAGCAGGGTTACCCCTAATGAATCCACTGCCCCCCCCCCCTCCAAGGCCAAGAAACTGACCAGTCCCTTAGCTGGGTTTGTTCAAACAGTAATGTTATGCATATTTTAGCATTCTGTTATGTTTATTTTTAATAAATCATCTTTTCTGAAACTGCTCGTCAGATTTGCTTCGAATTTTATATGAAGGTCCATTGGGATGATCTCTACCAGATTTGTGTGAAAATTTGCAAAACTGTATTTTTCTGGTAGATTTTCCTGTTTTTGGTCATACTATTCCAAAAGTCACCTTCTTGGAATTTTTTAGTCTGATTGCTTTTGTGAGCAGGTTTGAAGCTATGACCTGACTCAGGTTTGTTGAAATTATGACAAAACTTGCAAACTTATATTTTTGATGAATTTTGGATGGTTTCATATAGTCTGACAAAATGTTCAGGACAGTTTGGCTATGTTAAATGTTAGTACTCAAGCAAAGTATGACAGCAATCACAGCTAATGACCACAGATTGGACTGTTCCATCCCAAAATACATAATAATCTATGTCACTTTCAGAAATTTGCTTCAAATATACTCAAATATGGGAAAGAGTTGAAGCCATCCCCCAATGTTTTTCTTGGCTAGGATATACAACACTCTAAAGAATGCTAACCCTAAACTAACCCTAATTCTAAACCCTGCCAAAATTGTATTTCATGGGCTTCTTCCAGGGAAGGTCCACGATTAAAGTGATTTCTTGGCATTGGGGGCCTAAAAGGAACTCTTGTCCACATATGTCCCATGTTCATTCATTTCCCTTATTAGATTGACAAACTAGCCACTCCCATTATCTTAATTATCTTTAATATCACAGCTTATGGTTTGTCTCCAGGATTCAAAGTTTTCATAATTTTAATAATACAGAATTTCTAAAATTGTCAATAATTCATAGCCAAAGAAATTGTGAGTTTCAAATACATGTCAAGAAAAACATTAATTATAGGAATCCTATGGAATATGCATGATTGTTGAAGTGGGTAGGTAGTGACGAAAATTAATTCATCAGATTCAACATTAATAGTTGAACTTATACAGTATTTTCTTTGAGGGTAACAAAAATATTTCTTGTTTAATTTATGTTAGTGTCTCACATAGAGGGAAATCATACCCATAATCATAGCCAATTTTATTGAGACAAATATGATTTGCATCAGTTGAGGAAATATAAGTATAAAATCTTGTGTTATCAAGTTGCCCAGAAATGAATGTTGTAACGTCAAACAATTTGCTGCCATTGTGTGTTAATGAAATGAGAGAATATTGAAAAGTGAAGTGCATGTTACATCTGGCCCTCTTCACCTAGCTCAGATGAGTCTCTGCTTATCACAGGTCACCACTGGGTCAGAGTTCAAAGGTTAAACCAAGGTATGTGGGAGTATATCTGCAAACTGTTTCATAGTCGAACCAAGATTTCAAGGCAGAGGCTCTATGCAAATTTAGGGCTAATTAGCAATTCAAGTTGACACCTCTGACAATGGTCTATTTTTGGCTGATTACTGTTAGGATTGAGCTTTCGTGTGTTGCAAGATTTCTCTCACAGATAGTGATCTTGTGAAGTAGTATATGTTCATAATTTTTAGCTCACATTCAGTATGCATATATATACCAAAGAGAGCTTATATAGTAAATCCGTGACATATGTATGTACGTCCATCCACATTATAAACTCCAAAACTGCAGCACCTACCATCTTTTTATTTGGTGTACAAGTGCACCCAGGGTTGGAGATGTAAATCTGTTCAAATGAACACTGCGGGCCCAAAGGCCCTCCATTTTGTTTCGTATTAGCGTGTCACTTTTTCGCCATACATACGGCGTGTACGCGTACAGTGAGTCAAATCCACCTTTGACGCTATGTATTAAATTTCACCGAATTTCCACGCTGCACAGCTTAATATTGATGGAAGAGTTGCAGATTCAATTTCCTCATATGTTGACCTTTCATTTATGATATTTTGGCAGTAATTTCATGAAGGATCGAATTATGAAAATACATATGCGATAATTATTCATATGAAAAAATAGGTGAAAACACAGTCAACAGCCAAACGATCGTTCAAAGATAAGAGGGAAACTCAAAAAAGTAAAACGATAGAGTTTTAGTTAACCTTCATGAGATGTGCTATTTCAAATTTCGTAAGAAATTACAGCGAAATGAAAAGTTAAACCAACAGGTTTTTTCAGATATATTTTTCATTTTACAACACGGCGAATAAGCTCGATTTCCCATAGAAAACAATGGCGTCTAATATACCGAACAGAATGCACACTTCTCGTTGGTTCAAATTCCCCAATTTTGAACAAATAATGATGAAAATTGACATGGTGATCCTTTGACTAATATACAAAATTCCTATCGTTTTAGATTTTTGAATTTCTTCACGAAAATTGTTTTATTTGAAATTTATTCATTCCGATCACTGAATATACTGTTGCCGTCAATAATTTTGCGAGCTGACGGCCTGTACACATGCAGAAGACAGGCCTTGAATTGACACATTTTAATCAGTATGCGTCTCGTAAGGTGTACAGACCAAATGCATGTCATGTTGTTGTAATTTATACCAAATTTTGGCGAAAATCAACGATGAAAATTCCAGTAAATTTGAAAAATAACACAGAACGGAGGCGAACGGGCGCAGACTCTCCACTGTAATCGTGCAGTGAACGTTATCAATCGATATTCTTTTATCGGAAATTGATACATTGTTGTCGTGCTCACTCGCAGGTCGTTCCCAGCTCACAATGGCGCCAAACTTGGCCAAAGAGCGCCAAAATGTGCTGAAACATGAACGCATCGCCAAAACTGTAAAAAAGTGTCGACGATTCAATCTAAGTACAAGAAACCAACGGATACGTTGATTTTGTGCTATCTAAGTCAATATACATGTAATATGTATACGGGTTATGTGGACATATTAATGATTTGACCCCGACACATGAGCCCGTACGCCACCAGATTTCGATCGATATTCTATTGAAAATAAATTGATACAATGTTCGCTGTTGTCACTAGCAACCGGCCGAAAGCGCTCTCAGGTAGAATATATCCTTCGCGGAATACGAAACATTCAGGCATACGTTCGTCCCGCAGTGTGAACATGTCAATGTCAAAAATATGCAAGTGAGGTAAAAAAGTGAATTTCCTGCAAATTGACCACCAGCCAGATTTGGTTGAAACTTGGTATGCAGGTTCTTTATCATCAGGTGACTTTAATTAGATTTGTTCAGCAACAAACTGATGACGTCAAGTCACCATACACAATTGTTTTGTGATTTGACGTCATCACATTGGCTATACCACTTGTAAAATGATGCCGTTCAATTGTGGTGAAATACTTATAGTTGTATTTTGGGCAATATTTCCCATTCTTGGTCAAAAAATCATCTTCTCCCAAATTCTTGTTGGATTGCTTTGAAAGTTGATGTTCTCTATCCTAGAATTTACTTCTGTTGGATTTATCAAAATTGTGGTGAAATTTTCATGTTTGTATGGGCAATTTTTCCCATATTTGGTCAAAAAATCATTTTCTCTGAAATTGCTCATCCAATTGCTTTGATACTTTGTATGCATGTTCCCAGGGGTATAGTATACTCACTCTGGCCTGCCAAACAAAATGTGAGCCAAGTGTTGTTGACGCTATGTTTGAAAAAAACTGTGATTATCTTACCTAATGTATGATAGAAATGTTCTGTAAAGGTGGTGTTTAGTTACAAAATTACATATCCTATCACTTGTAATCCATTTAATTTGTATCAAACAATGAGAAAACTGTAACATTTACAGAATGAATAATTGTCTGCCGTCAATTGTCATTTGTCTCATGTTGTTGATATCATTATGGGCAACAGTGATGGCGGCATCCATCAACTTTTAGCATTGAAGGCTTCACCTTTAAAACAGCTAGTCCCATAGGTTTAAAATTTTGTATGCAGATTGTTATGGGTAAATTTAGTCAGTTTTGTTCAAAGAGTTATGAAATTTAATTTTTTTTGCAAATATCTTTGTTGCTGAAACAGTTTGTCTAATTTTTAAATTTTATATAGACGTTTCCTTTGATTAACCTCAGTAAGGTTTCTTCAAATCATGCAAGAATTCACATGTTTGTATATTGCAGGCAATTATGCCATTTTTGGTAAAAATTCTAATGTAATTGCTTTGAAACTTGGAGCTAGGATTGATTTCATGAGGCTTACATAGTTTCAAATCATGCTGCAAATTGCATATTTGTATTTTGGGGTAATTTTTTGTAGAAATATCTCTACTGAAGCTACCCATCAGAGTGCCGAAAAGTTAGATATGCATATCTACTGGGAAAATACCACTTCTGAAAAACTGTGAAAAAACCTGTAACGTTTTTTCAGGCAATTATTGCTGATTTTTGATCAAAAATTTAAAAATCACAACTTATGTAGTCCTCTTCATCCAGCTCTGATTGAAGTCCTCAAGGCACTGCATTACTGAGGGTCAGGGTAATATATGTACTAGTGTAGCAAGTTCGATCTTTTGTACGGGAGGTCATCACTGGGGGGGGGGTCAGGGTTCAAGGGGTCATTAACTGTGACGTTGATGTGTGTTAGCAGTGTTTCAGAGCACCATAGCTATACCAAAAACAAGATCAGAGCTCTTTTTCAGGACAGAAGCTCTATGCAAATACAGGGCCAATTAGCAATTCGAGTTGACACCTCTGACAATAGTCTATTTTTAGCCAGACTGTTGGGATTGTTAGGGTGCGTACATTGCAAGATTTCTCCCACATTGCATTGTTATTGTATGAAGTATGTGTTCATCAGTTATGAAGTATACTTTGATGTTACGCCTACAGATACACGTTTAAATGTTTTAATTAGCTCACATTTGGTATACCAATGTGAGGTTATCGTATAAGCTGAAGTTGGTGGCGTCTGTATGTATGTGAATACTGTATGTATGTGTGGATGTATAGTATGTCAGCCAACATCAAAAGCATGCAAACCGCTGCAACTTTTAGCTTGGTATTTAGTGTGTGGATGCATCTTGGGCTGTAGATGGGATTTTGTTCAATAGTCTGCATTGCCAAAATTATGCAAATGAACTTAAAAATGTGAAAATGCTCAAAAGTTACTGACTCAAGAACCGCTGTTTTGATTGCTTTGAAAATTAATGTCCATGTACCTTAGGTGGACATTATACAATTTTATGTATATCATGCAGATATCTTGAATTTTGTATTTTCCTAAATTTTTTGGTTATTTTCCTCATTTTAAGTAAAATTCTTCTTCTCTGAAACCGCTAGCCCAATTGTTCTCAAGTTTAGGTTGGATGTTTGCAAGGGTGTAACCTTTCTTATTTGTTGAAATTATCTTATTTGTTGAAATTATGCAAAATTAGCAAAATTACCGTTTTGGGCAATTTTTGTCATTTTTGGTTAAGAAATCTTAAAAATTCTTTTTTCCTTAAAACTGCTGTACAGACAGCTTTTATATACAGTATACAAATGTCCAGGGATGACAATAGTTGGATATGTGGAAAATGTCCTGAAATATGCAAATATGTATTTTTTAGACAATTTCGTCATTTTTGAAAAGAAAGAAAACTTGTTCTCAAAAACTACTTGTCTGGTAGCTTTGTAATTTGATGTAAAAGTCTGGAGTGATGTTCTTAGATACATCTACTGCTCAACTCAAAAGTGTCGGGAAACCCCCCAAATTTATATATTTAGGCAATTTTCTATGTCTGTGACCTCAATTGACCTATTCCAACCCGGATATCTTCTGGGACAATGTTGAAGGCTGTGAACATAATTTTGTCATATTTGGTATCAATTTGTAGTAAAATTGATCAAAAAAACAAAGCTGAGAGTAACGTTTTCATTGTGGACCAATTTTTGCAACTTTTCCATGTAAGACAAAAAAGATCTGATTAAGAAATTTGGATCCAGGATAATTCCAGATGTCATAATCACCCGTACAGTGGAAGGCATTTCACGATCTGTAACTAATTTAAGTGCTGTTTATACTCAAATGATAGCACTGATAGCATTAATTAAAAATCCTAAGGGTTGTAAATAGTTCAAATATTTTAACATTTCCTGCCATCTGGCCACATTGTAGCTCTTTATGTAAACATGGTCAATACCAAGGGGTGGAAAATTTGATATTGGTGGGGGGGGGGGGGGAGAGATCTTGAAGATTAATGAGGTGGAATTTATTTTTTTACCTGATCATTATTTTTCCCCACTCTCCCACCTTTTCTTTCTGTCAAGCCTTCTAAGGCTGCATATTTTAGGACATTTGCATATAAATGTATGTAGAACCTGCCTGTCCATTGCTATAGAAGTCGACATGCATGTTCCTAAAGTTGACTTCCAGTACCTAAGTTGCAGATCAGTCTTGCTTTTGTCACTCTTGTTTTTCTGGTTTAAATATTTTTGAATGGACCAAAATTTCTCGCAAATTTCTGTACTAGTGATATCAGTCAGATCAGTATCTGCAGCAGAATTCATCAAATTTGGTGCACTTATACTGGAGTTATATGACTAATTTTAATATTCATAAAATATGCAAATGAGCTATTTATTAACTTGACACTGCCCAATGCTTCTAAGTATAATTAGATATATATCAGATCAATAATTGCAATCATACCTATCCATAATCCAATAACATTAGGTCAGAATTTGTAAGACAATAGTTGTAAACGTAGACACAAAACAGCACAGAACAGACAGTAACTAGACAGTACACAAACAAAGTCAAATTCATGAAAGAATAAAAACATTGTCAATGCAAAAAAGTTTCACATAGGGAGGAAAATCATATGAAGAGTATTACAGCCATTAAAATTTGACTAGAGAGATGGCACTGATGTATCCTTATTGAACATGGTTTTGTTAGGAAAATCAGTACAAAAAGTGTGATATCAAATGGCCAAGAAATGAACCCTAAAAGAATTTGTCTCAATTGCACACTGTAATAAATATCATTTCTAACCACCACTCAGCTATGTACAATCTACGATGATCATTTTCTGTTGACAAAATAATTTTCTTTTTTTCTCTTCAGGATTTTATATATTTCACAATTTTCTCTTGTTCCACTCCTCTCAGAACGTCGACTTTAGAAGCTCTATATCACGCGATGCTCTTTTGTTAGCAAGGCTGGTTTTCGCCCGAGTGCTCATGGGTTGAATGACAATAACAATGGCGGCGGTTACGAATGCTTCCCTCGCATAGAGAGAGAAAATTAGGCTTTGCGTATTACAAGCGCGGCTGGGCACATCGTGTACCCAGGCGAGGTGGGTGTGCTCGAAAACGGAAGATCAATGCAAGTTTTGGATTCAAAATCGGCTGTTTTCGGCGGATAAACCAAAGGGTCCTCAGGCTCCGATGATGATGATGTTGTTGTTTTTATTATTGTTGTTGTTGTTGTTGATAGTATTTGCAGAAAAGAACAAAGTATGCGCTGCGAAATTCAATACAGCCTAGGGACGATTCAGAATTTACTTCCAGGGGGGGGTGGAGGATTTCAGGGGGGGCCACCCATTTTTCCCAAGAAAATTTAGGGGGGGGCCAGACAAAAATACCACAATCTTTTAGGGGGGGGCCAAGGAAAAAAAAACATCAATTCAACATTTGCCCAGAATTTCTGATCTCTACAAAAGAGCACCGTAGACGCTACCAGGGTGACAGATAAACTCAACATGTTTAGTTAAACTCCTTTAGCTGCCAAATTCGGTAATATTCACAGTGGTTTGTTTTATGCATCTACTGCAGTATCTTGTTCTCCTCCCTGAAGCGTTATAAAATGTCCAGTATTTAGCGTGTCAATACAAACCATACAGTGAACAGTCAGGGTTGTTTTTGTTGAAAAGAGATCTCGGATCAAGTCCAGACTAGAATTCATTTATCAACAATAACAATGGTCATTTTGTTCACACTGGTATGTTGCTAAATACAGCATTGGGTGTTCTATGTAGTGATAGAATAACAAACAAATGCTGATACACAGAGATGAACATTGAACAAATGCTAAAAATTACAGCAAATGTCTTTTTAAGGTTGGGTTTACCTTGTAGCTTGTAAAGCAGTTGAAAGTTGCATGATAAAGAAGTGTTAATTTATGCAAATGTATGCAAATCACCTGATTTCTTGGCTTCTTTTGCCTCCCAATTTCAAAATTTCCAACGAATTTAACTCCACCGGCTGGGTCAAATGTATGATAGAAATGTTCTGTAAAGGTGGTGTTTAGTTACAAAATTACATATCCTATCACTTGTAATCCATTTAATTTGTATCAAACAATGAGAAAACTGTAACATTTACAGAATGAATAATTGTCTGCCGTCAATTGTCATTTGTCTCATGTTGTTGATATCATTATGGGCAACAGTGATGGTGGCATCCATCAACTTTTAGCATTGAAGGCTTCACCTTTAAAACAGCTAGTCCCATAGGTTTAAAATTTTGTATGCAGATTGTTATGGGTAAATTTAGTCAGTTTTGTTCAGAGAGTTATGAAATTTTAATTTTTTTGCAAATATCTTTGTTGCTGAAACAGTTTGTCTAATTTTTAAATTTTATATAGACGTTTCCTTTGATTAACCTCAGTAAGGTTTCTTCAAATCATGCAAGAATTCACATGTTTGTATATTGCAGGCAATTATGCCATTTTTGGTAAAAATTCTAATGTAATTGCTTTGAAACTTGGAGCTAGGATTGATTTCATGAGGCTTACATAGTTTCAAATCATGCTGCAAATTGCATATTTGTATTTTGGGGTAATTTTTTGTAGAAATATCTCTACTGAAGCTACCCATCAGAGTGCCGAAAAGTTAGATATGCATATCTACTGGGAAAATACCACTTCTGAAAAACTGTGAAAAAACCTGTAACGTTTTTTCAGGCAATTATTGCTGATTTTGATCAAAAAATTTAAAAATCACAACTTATGTAGTCCTCTTCATCCAGCTCTGATTGAAGTCCTCAAGGCACTGCATTACTGAGGGTCAGGGTAATATATATGTACTAGTGTAGCAAGTTCGATCTTTTGTACGGGAGGTCATCACTGGGGGGGGGGTCAGGGTTCAAGGGGTCATTAACTGTGACGTTGATGTGTGTTAGCAGTGTTTCAGAGCACCATAGCTATACCAAAAACAAGATCAGAGCTCTTTTTCAGGACAGAAGCTCTATGCAAATACAGGGCCAATTAGCAATTCGAGTTGACACCTCTGACAATAGTCTATTTTTAGCCAGACTGTTGGGATTGTTAGGGTGCGTACATTGCAAGATTTCTCCCACATTGCATTGTTATTGTATGAAGTAGTATGTTCATCAGTTATGAAGTATACTTTGATGTTTACGCCTACAGATACACGTTTAAATGTTTTAATTAGCTCACATTTGGTATACCAATGTGAGGTTATCGTATAAGCTGAAGTTGGTGGCGTCTGTATGTATGTGAATACTGTATGTATGTGTGGATGTATAGTATGTCAGCCAACATCAAAACATGCAAACCGCTGCACCTTTTAGCTTGGTATTTAGTGTGTGGATGGGATTTTGTTCAATAGTCTGCATTGCCAAAATTATGCAAATGAACTTAAAAATGTGAAAATGCTCAAAAGTTACTGACTCAAGAACCGCTGTTTTGATTGCTTTGAAAATTAATGTCCATGTACCTTAGGTGGACATTATACAATTTTATGTATATCATGCAGATATCTTGAATTTTGTATTTTTCCTAAATTTTTTGGTTATTTTCCTCATTTTAAGTAAAAATTCTTCTTCTCTGAAACCGCTAGCCCAATTGTTCTCAAGTTTAGGTTGGATGTTTGCAAGGGTGTAACCTTTCTTATTTGTTGAAATTATCTTATTTGTTGAAATTGTGCAAAATTAGCAAAATTACCGTTTTGGGCAATTTTTGTCATTTTTGGTTAAGAAATCTTAAAAATTCTTTTTTCTTTAAAACTGCTGTACAGACAGCTTTTATATACAGTATACAAATGTCCAGGGATGACAATAGTTGGATATGTGGAAAATGTCCTGAAATATGCAAATATGTATTTTTTAGACAATTTTGTCATTTTTGAAAAGAAAGAAAACTTGTTCTCAAAAACTACTTGTCTGGTAGCTTTGTAATTTGATGTAAAAGTCTGGAGTGATGTTCTTAGATACATCTAGTGCTCAACTCAAAAGTGTCGGGAAACCCCCCAAATTTATATATTTTAGGCAATTTTCTATGTCTGTGACCTCAATTGACCTATTCCAACCCGGGATATCTTCTGGGACAATGTTGAAGGCTGTGAACATAATTTTGTCATATTTGGTATCAATTTGTAGTAAAATTTGATCAAAAAAACAAAGCTGAGAGTAACGTTTTCATTGTGGACCAATTTTTGCAACTTTTCCATGTAAGACAAAAAAGATCTGATTAAGAAATTTGGATCCAGGATAATCCAGATGTCATAATCACCCGTACAGTGGAAGGCATTTCACTATCTGTAACTAATTTAAGTGCTGTTTATACTCAAATGATAGCACTGATAGCATTAATTAAAAATCCTAAGGGTTGTAAATAGTTCAAATATTTTAACATTTCCTGCCATCTGGCCACATTGTAGCTCTTTATGTAAACATGGTCAATACCAAGGGGTGGAAAATTTGATATTGTGGGGGGGGGGGGGGGAGAGATCTTGAAGATTAATGAGGTGGAATTTATTTTTTACCTGATCATTATTTTTCCCCACTCTCCCACCTTTTCTTTCTGTCAAGCCTTCTAAGGCTGCATATTTTAGGACATTTGCATATAAATGTATGTAGAACCTGCCTGTCCATTGCTATAGAAGTCGACATGCATGTTCCTAAAGTTGACTTCCAGTACCTAAGTTGCAGATCAGTCTTGCTTTTGTCACTCTTGTTTTTCTGGTTTAAATATTTTTGAATGGACCAAAATTTCTCGCAAATTTCTGTACTAGTGATATCAGTCAGATCAGTATCTGCAGCAGAATTCATCAAATTTGGTGCACTTATACTGGAGTTATATGACTAATTTTAATATTCATAAAATATGCAAATGAGCTATTTATTAACTTGACACTGCCCAATGCTTCTAAGTATAATTAGATATATATCAGATCAATAATTGCAATCATACCTATCCATAATCCAATAACATTAGGTCAGAATTTGTAAGACAATAGTTGTAAACGTAGACACAAAACAGCACAGAACAGACAGTAACTAGACAGTACACAAACAAAGTCAAATTCATGAAAGAATAAAAACATTGTCAATGCAAAAAAGTTTCACATAGGGAGGAAAATCATATGAAGAGTATTACAGCCATTAAAATTTGACTAGAGAGATGGCACTGATATATCCTTATTGAACATGGTTTTGTTAGGAAAATCAGTACAAAAAGTGTGATATCAAATGGCCAAGAAATGAACCCTAAAAGAATTTGTCTCAATTGCACACTGTAATAAATATCATTTCTAACCACCACTCAGCTATGTACAATCTACGATGATCATTTTCTGTTGACAAAATAATTTTCTTTTTTTCTCTTCAGGATTTTATATATTTCACAATTTTCTCTTGTTCCACTCCTCTCAGAACGTCGACTTTAGAAGCTCTACATCGCGTGATGCTCTTTTGTTAGCAAGGCTGGTTTTCGCCGAGTGCTCATGGGTTGAATGACAATAACAATGGCGGCGGTTACGAATGCTTCCCTCGCATAGAGAGAGAAAATTAGGCTTTGCGTAAGTTTACAAGCGCGGCTGGGCACATCGTGTACCCAGGCGAGGTGGGTGTGCTCGAAAAAGGAAGATCAATGCAAGTTTTGGATTCAAAATCGGCTGTTTTCGGCGGATAAACCAAAGGGTCCTCAGGCTCCGATGATGATGATGTTGTTGTTTTTATTATTGTTGTTGTTGTTGTTGATAGTATTTGCAGAAAAGAACAAAGTATGCGCTGCGAAATTCAATACAGCCTAAGGGACGATTCAGAATTTACTTCCAGGGGGGGGGTGGAGGATTTTCAGGGGGGGCCACCCATTTTTCCCAAGAAAATTTAGGGGGGGCCAGACAAAAATACCACAATCTTTTAGGGGGGGCCAAGGAAAAAAAACATCAATTCAACATTTGCCCAGAATTTCTGATCTCTACAAAAGAGCACCGTAGACGCTACCAGGGTGACAGATAAACTCAACATGTTTAGTTAAACTCCTTTAGCTGCCAAATTCGGTAATATTCACAGTGGTTTGTTTTATGCATCTATTGCAGTATCTTGTTCTCCTCCCTGAAGCGTTATAAAATGTCCAGTATTTAGCGTGTCAATACAAACCATACAGTGAACAGTCAGGGTTGTTTTTGTTGAAAAGAGATCTCGGATCAAGTCCAGACTAGAATTCATTTATCAACAATAACAATGGTCATTTATGTTCACACTGGTATGTTGCTAAATACAGCATTGGGTGTTCTATGTAGTGATAGAATAACAAACAAATGCTGATACACAGAGATGAACATTGAACAAATGCTAAAAATTACAGCAAATGTCTTTTTAAGGTTGGGTTTACCTTGTAGCTTGTAAAGCAGTTGAAAGTTGCATGATAAAGAAGTGTTAATTTATGCAAATGTATGCAAATCACCTGATTTCTTGGCTTCTTTTGCCTCCCAATTTCAAAATTTCCAACGAATTTAACTCCACTCCGGCTGGGTCAAATTTTCTGAAATTTCACATTATGTTTTTTAAATGCTATATAACACAACTATCAATTGGTTTTGTTTGGCAATAAAGCTCTTACATTTTTAATAAGAGGCATTTTGAATAAGAGGCATTTTAATTTTGCTGATCATGATTTTAATCAATTATCTGATTATTAGAGTGTCAGTCTTTAAACCCCTACAATTTTAAAATGAAGATGGATAATGCCAAGTAAAATAGTTGTTTTTTTCTACATGAATACTATCCTTTCAAGTGAAATATTACATTTCAGAAAATACTGTCTAGTTTTCGACTTAAATTAATTTTTATCATTAATACAAAATTGAGGTTTTTTACCCCAAATATACACCCACTTCATCCTTTGAGTAAACTACTGCTACTGCTACTCTTCTTTTCTGCTCCTTTTTTCTATGTTTCATTCTCATCAATTTACCCTTTCTAAATTTTTTAAATGTTCTACATAACTTTTTACAGTGCTTACATCTACTATAAACTTTTTTGAAAATAAATTTATGGCCATCTCATCTTCAAGGTGCTTTTCAACGAATAGGTTTTAATGTTGAAAATAAAATATTATGTATTACTGTCAAAAATATTGGTGCAAAATTTACAAAAGGGTTGATTTTCCAATAATCCTGTATGTGCATCCAGAAGACCATGTGGCACTGCACAAATGCTATGGTGTCGGATTGTTGAAATATTGTGTACACAAGAAATTTGCTGTAGTCCAAGAAGTGATCTCAGTGTGTATGAGGCTAGGAGAAATGTGGATAGGCTTACACATTGTGTATTGATGCTAATACTTTTGTGTCCCATTCATTCTGATATGTATAATCAAAGATTTCACAGTGGCGGCTGGCAGAAAAGGCAAAAAAACAAATTAACATGTATTGTTTCGTGTCATCTGAAAACATGCGCATCATGACTATTTTAAAATTAAAGTTTGTGAAAAAATTTGAAAAATATGAATGCTCTGTCAATTTTGAAAAATACTGCTGACAAAATGTGAATTTTGACTTACACAGGGTTATCTGCATTTTAATATGAACAGTGGATTGTGAATGGAATGAGCAGAATAACATGTGAATTCATGTTTTGGATAAGGTGTTTTGTTCAAGAAATGTTCTAAAACATTCCTCAGCATTGTTGCTTTCAGTGGCAGCAACTTGGTTTTATGACAACCAAATAGAAAAAAAGAGAAAATTAAAAACAAGTTGGCTTTCACCAATTTTAATTCCTAATGTTTAAAACTTTCACGTGAGTCTGCAATATTCAGCATCATCAAATGAAAATGTATGCTGAACGTGTGCATGTATATGTACATCTCACTTTCCAGAAATATCTGGATATCTGCAAATGAGATGTACCATTAAACTTCAAGATATATATCACTTTGCCAATTATCTGCTCCTCTGATTTACTGTTCACCATTTCTAACTGACATCTTTGCTTGTCTTTGTGTGCATCATATGTATCAGTGAGACATAACGAAAAAAGTATTCATATTTAGTAATTAACTTTTCTTCAGAAATTTACAACCAGATATGTTTATTGCTACCCTTTCCAAAAGTGTGCCACTTGCAGTCCCTGCAAATCATTCTTTTTATAGTCATATAACCCTGAAATGATTTGTTATATCATCGATTAAATGTCCACTACAGTTCCTGCAACTTGTTATACTGGATATGTCTGGATATGTCTATAATGTATAAGCATGCATGTATATATTAGGGGGGGGGGCATGGAAAAAAAAAACGAAAGATGAGGGGGGGGCCATAGATTTTTTCTATAATTTACTAGGGGGGGGGGGGCCATGGAAAAAAATCACCGAGAAAATAGAAAATCCTCCACCCTCCCCTGGAAAGTAAATTCTGAATCGTCCCAAACTATACATGTGCGTTGCAGCCTAAACTATGCGTTGCAAATTCAATACAGCCTAACTATACATGTGCGTTGCAAATTCAATACAGCCTAACTATACATGTGCGTTGTTGCCTAACTATACATGTGCGTTGCAATTCAATACAGCCTAACATTACCCAAGGGTTGTCACTTCATTGCCACACACTTTTTTTCAATCGCCAAAAATGCACCTAGCAAGCATCGAAATCGGTAAAATTCGACGTAGGGTCAAAGCACATTAGTCCTTCTCAATCATACTCAGACATTTTTACTTCTTGCCGATGAAAAGTCGACAAATCGGCAGGTTTTTCAATGCATCTAGTCGTCTCTTGATTCCAGATTTAAAAGGCCCCGCGAAAGATCTAGTCACGTGGGCGCATTTCAAATCGAACCAATAGCAGAGCTGGATGGGCCAGCGTGAAAACCCGGCAGTAACGTAAGTTTCTTATGTCTTTTGAAGACTATGGGTGACTGTCTGCGTTCGTCTGCGTATGAAATTCTGGTAACTTTAACAGTTCCAGTTCACCCATAGCAAGAGAACGTTCTTTCCAAAGACGTGAGAAACTTACGTTACTGCCGGGTTTTCACGTCGGGCCCATTCGTTCAGTACGTGCTCTGCTATTGGTTCAATTGAAATGCGCCCACGTGACTAGATCTTTCGCGGGGCCTTTTAAATCTGGAATCAAGAGACGACTAGATGCATTGAAAAACCTGCCGATTTGTCGACTTTTCATCGGCAAGAAGTAAAAATGTCTGAGTATGATTGAGAAGGACTAGTGCTTTGACCCTACGTCGAATTTTACCGATTTCGATGCTTGCTAGGTGCATTTTTGGCGATTGAAAAAAAGTGTGTGGCAATGAAGTGACAACCCTTGGGTAATGTTAGGCTGTATTGAATTTGCAACGCACATGTATAGTTAGGCAACAACGCACATGTATAGTTAGGCTGTATTGAATTTGCAACGCACATGTATAGTTAGGCAACAACGCACATGTATAGTTAGGCTGTATTGAATTTGCAACGCACATGTATAGTTAGGCTGTATTGAATTTGCAACGCATAGTTTAGTTAGGCTGCAACGCACATGTATAGTTAGGCTGTATTGAATTTCGCAGCGCATACTTTGTTCTTTTCTGCAAATACTATCAACAACAACAACAACAACAATAAATAAAAACAACAACGTCATCATCATCGGAGCCTGAGGACCCTTTGGATAAACTGCCCGCTGTGTTTCTGCAGGTGGACCAGCGGTTCTTTCTATATCAGTCTGCAGGGCTGTGGTGGGAGGCCGTGTAACGCCGGTAACTGATGAAATGCTGAGTGAGACATATGCATCAGTCTCAACTACACAACACGTCCAGAACAGAAATCTAGAAACCGGTCAGGAAGTTACAGTTACCAGTACCTCACAACACATCCAAAAGGATCTGGCATCAGTACAGCATGTTCTACTTGGTGACTCACTTATCAACGGTGTGAATATAGACCAGATGTATAGACCAAACATTGCAGAGAAATATTTGGTATACACAACTGAAGAGGCTGTCCAAAAAATTCAGGATTCAAATTTTGATCCCACAAAATTATCATCTGTAATTTGCCATGTGGGAACAAATGACTTAACAAAGAAAAACAAACAATCAGTACTGACATCACTCCAAACAATGGCTGAAACTGCAACACAAAATATCCAAACGCCAAAATTGGAATCTCTGCAATTTTACCTAGGATTGGATGTGATACGATTAATGTTGATATTACAGAAATTAACAATAACATTAAAGAATTCTGCAATAAGAATGAAAAGCTGGTATTCATACAACATAGGAAGTTGGCAACGAGTGGACATCTGTTTGCAAAGGATGGAACACACATTGAAAGGGATGGTGTCAAGTTACTAGTAGCAGATATGAAATGGGCGATGATGGATGGAAACGAAAAGCGAGCTCGTCAGGGTCAATCTACGAGGTCAGGTCATGGCAACAGGAGTGAATTCATCAGGAGAGGTCAACCAGTGCAGTACAACAGACAGGCTACAGGGCAGTACCGATCACATGGAAATAAACAATATCAACATCGTCAAACAAAGCCACTGTATAACAGTACTGGGAGGGAAGATGCTGTGCAAAATAAAAATGACCAGATAGTCCATTCGCTGATAGCTCTTTTGAAAAATTTTGTATAAGTGTGTATGATACTGTTAAAACAACCATGTTACTAGTAGAGTAACAGTCGTTAGTTGGCCATTGTTATGTGTTTATCGGAGACCTCGACTTATCAACAACAGGTGGATAACACCTTAACTTTTATGACTTGGAACATTCAAGGAGTCAAACAGAAGCTGAATGACCAAGACTTCTTGAATACTATTAATTCTTTTGACTTTGTAGCTTTAGAAGAAAGTTGGTTAGATTCTGTAGACAATTTTTCCTTGTCTGATTTTAGTTATTTTCGTAGTGATAGGAAAAAAAAGAAAACAGCAAAACGAAACTCTGGTGGTACTATATTTCTGTTCAAACATAAATATAAAAGAGGAGTACAGAAAATCTCTACGATTATACCTGATACAATATGGGTTAAACTAGATAAAACTTTTTTTAACTTTGAAAAGAGACATATTCATCTGTGCAACATATTTCCCACCAGATAATTCATCCATTTACAAAGAGAAGGTAAATACTCTCTTTGAAGATATTGAAAAAGAAATAATCAATTACTCATTCGAGGGTGAAATAATTATTATGGGTGATTTCAATGCACATACAGGAAGACTTGATGATTACGTTACAGATGACTCAAGAGACCATATTACATTACCAAATATGTATGCTATAGATAATTTCAGAGCAAGATTGAGTAAGGATAATAATACCAATTCATATGGAAGGAAACTTATGACCTCTGTTTATCAACAGACATGAAAATTGTCAATGGCAGAAAAATTGGTGACTTGTATGGAGATTTTACATGTTACACATATAACGGCTCAAGCCTTGTGGACTATGTAATTGCACAATCAAGCCTTCACTTTAAATTCAATACTTGAGAGTTCACCAATTGACCCACTTATCAGACCATTGTCCACTATCTTTTGCACTCACTGGGCAAGTCAGAACTGAAAATGTGGACAACAGTACACGTCTTAACCCCCTTCCCAAAAGATATTTATGGGAACAAAGTTCAATTAACTGAGAAGTATCAAGAGGCTCTCCAAAGCCCACCATCAGTTCCAAAATTACTCAGTATTTACACACTAATTATTGACTGGTAATATTGATGATGCTGTACAAGGCTTGAATGATATAATTTACACGGCTGCAGACATGTCACTCAAAACCTGCACTCATAAAGTTATAAAGAAAGGCAATGTGAAAAAGAAAACAGGTCGTCGATGGTATGACAAATCATGTTTTATAATAAAACGTGAAGTTAGAGCAATGGGTAAACTTATTGTGAAATATCCAAATGACCCATATGTGAGGTCGCTATTTTCAACTTAAGAAGGAGTATAAAAAGTTAATTAGAACTAAAAAGAGAATGTACCAGGAGAATCTTTTAAATAATATCACGGAAGTGAATGGTGGTAACTTAGATCAATTCTGGAGTGCATTGAAAGAATTAAAAACCAACAATTCCTTACCAACAAATGATGATATCAGTAATAGTATAAGTGTTGAGGAATGGATCAAGCATTTCTCAAATCAAAATAAGAAATATAACCATAGTTCAAAATTAGACAAAATTATAAAGGAGCTAGAAAGTAAGGAAATTAATGAAGAATTGAATGGGGATATTACTTCCACTGAAATCATGAAGGCAATTAAACAGTTAAAAAAGAAAAAGTCGCCAGGTGATGATAAAATAATCAATGAAATGTTAATAAGTGGTCAGTCTGTCCTTCTGAAACCAATTACAAAACTCTTTAATAGTATTTTAAATTCAAAAAGGTTTCCAGACATTTGGCGCACTAGCATTATAAAACCACTTTTCAAATCAGGGGATAAAAATAACCCAAATAACTACAGAGGGATAGCTCTATCAAGTTGTCTCTCAAAACTTTTCACTTCAGTTTTGAATAACAGATTACATAAATATGTTGAGAGTCATGATATTCTAAGTCAATATCAGGCTGGTTTAGGCCTGGATTTCGAACAACAGACAACATGTTCATCTTAAAATCGGTTATTGATAAGTATATTAGTAAATCAAACATTGAAAATGCGAAGGATAAAAGGAAAAATGTAAATAGGTTGTTTGTAGGATTTGTTGATTTTAGAAAGGCATTTGATAGTATTTGGCGTCAAGGGCTCTATTATAAGTTACTAACACACAATATTAATGGCAATATTTATCAAATAATTAAAAGTATGTATGACGAAGTCAAATACAGTATAAAACTTAATGGTGGAATCACACGACAGTTCAAATCAATGCGAGGAGTTAGGCAAGGTTGCAATATTAGTCCCATTCTTTTTAATCTGTTTGTTAACGATTTATCAGGTTACTTTGATGATAGGTGTGAACCAGTTAATTTAGGACAGTCTCTGATCAATTTCCTATTATATGCTGATGATCTTGTATTAATTTCAGAATCAGAGGCTGGATTACAGCATTAATTGCTTTGATAAACTTCATTCATATTGTAATGACTGGAATTTAGAAGTCAACACTAACAAAACCAAAGTCATTGTTTTCAACAAGAATGCTAGGGTCCTTCGTCATAGATATAACTTTTATTATAATAGTATGAAATTAGAAATTGTTCAAAGCTACAAATACTTAGGCATAGACTTCAAATGTAATGGGAAGTTTGACATTGCAAAGGAGCCTCTATACAAGAAGGCACTGAAAGCGTTCTTTTATATTAGAAAATTGGTCAGTTCATCAGCTAACATAAATATTCATGCATGGATTCATATTTTTGACCATGTTATTAGGCCTATACTAACTTATGGATGTGAAATTTGGGGAACTGAGAAATATTCAGATAGGACACCAATTGAAAAATTGAATCTTAAGTTGTGTAAAATACTTCTCCAAGTTAATCAGTCAGCAACAAATTTAGCAGTGAGAGGTGAGATGGGCAGGCATCCTCTTTTAACTTTTATCAAGAAAATGATGGTTAAATATTGGTATAGAACATACACTAAGAAAGAAAATACTTTGATCCATGAGGTGATGGTATTTTGTACTAACAATAACATGGCCTGGGCAACTGCAATGCAAGAAATTACAGGATTGGAGAGTGTTGGTAATTTTTGGCAAAATGATAAACATAGTGTGAAAAACTTAACAGATAAGATAAGTAATGACTACATTTTAAAATGGAAAAATGAAGTTAATGCAGAAAAGACATCATCAGGAGAGAATAACAAATTACGCATTTATAGAAAGTTTAAAACAGATTTTAAAATGGAAAAGTATTTAAGCTGTATCAAGGATAAAAATGACAGAAAATACATTACCAAGCTGAGAATAAGTGACCATAATCTGATGATTGAGAAAGGTAGACACATGAGACCAAAACTAAAAGCTGAGGACAGAATTTGTAATAGGTGTGATACTAAGTTGAGGACGAATTTCATTATATCATGTGTTGTCCATGTCATACACAATCACGACAAAAATTGTTAGACTCGATAGCAGTCAACAATGAAAACTTCAACAACTGGGATTTGCAAGCCAAATTTTGCTACATAATGAGCAATACAGATAGCATGATATACCTCACAACATTTATCCAAGAAACAGATATTTTTTAAGATTACCCAACATTTCATATTCTCCATAAAGTCTTATATATATTATTTTTTGATAAGTATCCTTTTCTTATTTTTGTAGTATTAGTTCTTGACTATGTTCACCTTTGAGGGAATAACGTCAATAAAGTTAAAGGTAACACACAGCCCTGCCATGCAGAGCTAACCGGCATTATGGTCTGTCTTTCATTCACCCATGACATGTTTTTGTAAAACGATAGTACAACTTTGCACTGCACTGTCGAGTAACAAGTGTAGTCATAATCGTATATCTTTGTGTCATTCGCGACTTGCCATACGTACATATCGTGTATATCGTCAAGATGCAATGCAGGCGCGAAAATCGAAATTTAATATTTCAAAAAGCATCGGTGAATTTTTTCTTCTCGCCGAGGAAGTAAGTTTGGATCTAGCTGTGGAAACGCAGCTATCTGTTTGCGGGGTTTGGACCGTGATATGTTTTCATATAGAGGCTTGGTATCCCCAAATAGAGATTTTGACCCCGAAATCTACATTTGAAAAGAAAAGGTCATGATTTTCATAACAAGGGGCGAGAAATTAGTCGATTGACGCGTAGATCCAGTGGCGTGATTGGCTGGACTACGTTCTGAATACTAATTTATGTAGATTTTTTATGCAAATGAACTGATCGATTAGACTGTGAATAAGTTTTCGACGTGCGCGCCCTCATTACTTCCTACACTACCCGCATTCTCTCCGCTTCGCTTCGAAGGAAAGTCACCAACTAGCGTAGTCAGTTTAATTTTTACAGTTGTTTGAAACTAAATTGTTATGTTTTCGGGAAGTTTTCTGGTTACTTTTTATCTTTTTCTCAAAATACCTGTCACTTTCACAACGCAAACAAAATGTATCGACAATCTACCGCCGTTTTCACCTGAGGGCACTCTGAACTTTTGTCGCGCATTCTCTGATTTCGGCTGCTGCAACGTCGAGCAGGACCTTCACGTCAAAGAGTATGTAGAAACGGAATGGGCAAAGCTTAACAGTGACGACCGCGACTCCACCTATTGCTATGAGCATTTCAAAAACCTGACGTGTTTGCAATGCTCCCCTCATAGTTTCGACCTCTACCTGTCTAGTGAATCTGATGGGAATACCAATTTCCGGGCCAATGTCGGTCTGTGTGGTGAGTTCTGTCATAATTTTTACACTGCTTGTCCAGAAGTTGCCGATAGATTGCTCAGCGAGAAAGCTTCATCTTCTAATGCTGCGACGTTCTGTGCCGCATCGTCAACTGAAGATGAAGATACATGTTATCCCGACCTCTCTGGTACAGATACAGGTGAGCCACTCGGAGAACTCGATTGCGTCTGCATCAGGAAACTCGCTGAAGGTTTACGCAACCCTCTGGTGCTGACACACCCACGTAACGGAAGTGGCCGTTTCTTTGTGGCGGAACATTTGGGGGTTGTGAAGGTTATCGATAAAAATGAAAACGGCAAAAGAACACTGCTTGAAGAACCGTTCTTAGATATTCAGGACAGAGTCTTCACCACGGATACTCCCGGAGACGAGAGGGGATTACTTGGGCTGGCTTTTCATCCTCGATATCATTCAAATGGACATTTCTACGTGTACTACAGTGCACGGACGACTGATGAAAACTCAGACCACATCAGTAAAGTTTCAAGATTTTCGGTGTCAGAAGAACCAAACAAGGTAAAAAGTGTTTCTTTAAATATACTTGTTCTCATTAGCTTGAAGGGGAGGGGCATAACCCCTAATTTGTACTTATTCTTTTGTGCAAATGAAGAAATAAATATTCCCATAAAAAAATTAAAAAAAGAATAAATTCTTTTGTTCACTTATCAATACGTGATAGATTACAAGATAAATGAAACTTTATTAACAGATATAATTACTTTGTACTTACTTGAAGTAAATTTTAAATAGAGAGAAAAAGACCGAGACAGAGACCCTGCAGAGACAGAGAGAGAGGTGAATGTAATGCATGTATCATCTTTAACTTTTGCACTGAGGGAAAATCTAAATCCCTGAAAAGGTAGCAGAGCAGAATACATAAATACTTTGTAAAACTTTCCATTAGCTTTCCAAAAATAGCGATGAGAACTCAAGAAAATGAAGATTCTCATCTCGTTTCACGATTACTTAGCTACTCAGAATTTTTAAGTGCAATGATCAGTTCATTGATTTCATATCGGCCAGAGTGAGGGAAAATGAACATATGATCAAGTCATAAATAAATATATTGTGTATACTGAGAATTTTATTAAAATTTCAAGATAGCTCATTTTGACCCCGGTCATATTAAGGGTCAATTGATCATAAAAGATTATCCACATTCAGAACAAATAGAATTCTATTGGAGGAATCAAAAGCTTCCATGTCTTTTTTGCAAGTCACGGTGTCAGTTAGAGTAGTGCGATATACCTTGATATGAGTTCGAGATTGGGTTCAATGTATTTTTTAATGCATGTCTTGAAGTTTTATGATGGAAGGCCCTTAATAAGGGTGTAGAAAGCAGTGATTTCCTAATTAAATTTCTGTCCAGGATTTCAAGGTCAGACAAGCTACTTAGATGAGTTGTCATTTGTTTGTGATATTTGTATCAAGTTGAGCTATGTGAACTATAGTTTTTTGACCGATTTATTTGAGTTAAATTATTGGGAAAAACTTATAAAAACTTGGTAAGAATCTTAATTGTGGTAGTAGTGTCACCCACATTAATTTCTATACAGTTGATACTGTACGTAGGGTATTTTGCAGTAATAAATTGAAATATACCCCAGTATCTGAATGTACTTGTCAATAGATGAATTGTTTCGAACTGAATTATTTGAATCTAATCAAAAATAAAGTTTGCTTTGAATTTGAAATGCAACAGAATATCTTATTATTGCTATGGTAAAATTTTGTAGTGGTGTTTTATGCACCACGGATATAGCATCCCCTGATGGGAGTACTGCAAGCTAGCTCATATAGACTACTCCAAACCACCTGTTGGATCACATGCAGATCACAGCAGCCAGACACACTGACTACAGACTATATGTCGTTTAATGAATTTTAAATGTCTTGCTGTGCTGACACAGAAATTTTTAAATCAAAGTGATCTTTCACAGAAATGAACTGTTTGAATGAAAAGCACATGCACTATGTAGAAGATACTAGCTAGGTTCTTCAATATTATAATTATCTAATGCAGTGCCATTTTTTATGCTGGCCTCAATAGTAAAGAATAATATGTGACTAAAATATAATAGACTTTCATGTAAGTACTACCTAGATGATGTGATACATTTCATTTTCAGTTTCTCTCACCCAGGGTGCTATTTGTTCCTCTCCCATGATTTTTTCTTGTTAGTTGGTCAAGGCAAAGGCAGGAAAACTAGCAACATTGATCTGTCACCAGTGGATTTTTACATCATTGCAAACTATTGACCTGTTCAAATTGTAGCATATCAGGTATCTTTGCTTGTCATAGCATGTGCATGAATGTCCAGAATGAACAGACAAAAATGTACTTTTGTCTATCGCAAGGTTGAGACTGTTTTATTGCTTTAATTAGAAACATGCGGAGTTCTTCGCTTTGTCATAGCCACAGAGACCAGAGATGACATAATATTCTTTTGTCTGAGTAAAATACAGATGTTTGTATCTGTAGACTGCTTTACTTCCATAGTTTCTACTGGGATCAAAGGATTAAATCTGTAATCTCTATTTGCATCTTCTTCCTAGCAGACATAAATTTCTCCATCTGCTTTTTTCACTGGATTTCTAATACAACTTTCCCCACGTGTGTAGGCTTATTGATTCATAATATCTAGTAAATTGAGTAAAGTTTCACAAACTCTGTCATGTTAATGGTGATGTGATCATGAGAGCTATTATAAATGCCAAATGACCAGCAGGCGAGTCTAGATTTTCACCAACATATCAACATGGCAAGTGTGACAAGCCATGAAAGTGTTTAAATATTGCAAGTACATTACAATGCTTTAATGTATGACTTTGAAAGATGATACTGACACTTACCTTTTAAATTTATTTCCATCTAAATGAAATAGGATACTGAAAAAATATAAGGTGTTCAATTGATATTGATGTTTGCTGTAACATCGTCTTTCAAACTGAAATAAACACAACCATAAATAATTGCAGATCAAGCACTACCATATCAGTTGCCCATTTGAAAGAAATGAAACTTGTCAATATGTTTTCCCAAGGTCTCAGTTGCTAAATATACTTGTGATGTACTACAATATGTTATTGTTTGTACCTTTTCAGGCAGATCCTGACTCGGAGAAAGTTATATTGGAGATAAAGCAGCCTGGAGCTGGACAAAATGGAGGCCAGCTTCTATTTGATAATGATATGGATGACTACCTCTACATTACAGTTGGTTATGGCGGCGCAGACGAAGAAACGGCAACTGACAAGTAAGCAAGCATTCTCTCCCTTTTTTGCCCTGTGTATATACCAAAATGTAATGTACAATCATGATTTCATTTAATTATACATGTAAATTCTCTAAATTTTTACAATATTTTATGTGTCTCAGCCATCAAACAAGAAAATCTCTGACCTATTTACCCTAATTTTGGTAGGCATGTTAGTGGAAACACATTTTTTATTTGGCCTAACCACTTAACTTTTGACTCAATTGTGAAATGTTTTATAGAAGAGCAGAAGATATACTTAAAACTGTTACATGTGGTACAATCTCCATACTTGATTGTGAAATGTAAAATGCCTTGATAATTTCATCAAATTATACATGCCTTTTCTGTACGATTGTGATCCAGTGCAAATTGTGCGTTTTTTCAAAAAGATTTCAGTGCTGCAACATGATTGTTTACAACAAGGTCTGGACAACAATAGCCCTTTAAACCAGTATGGCTACGTCATATCCAAATATCTGTATTCAAACCAATATTTGATATTTATTAGATGGCTACATTGTATCCAAATATCTGTATTCAAACCAGAGCATTAGTCTCAAAGTTTAGTGATTTACACATCAAAGTGAACTACTTAATTGCTACTTTACTGTTACTTTACTGTTAATGAGCGTAGAAATATCAATTTGGGAAAACAGCTTTCAGAGACATAAATACATATAATGCTTTCACAAACAAGACCAAAAAAGGGGTCATACTTACTCTTGATGAATATTCACATGTGCATGAAATATCTCTGACTCATTCATAAGACTGTTAAAGGCCAGGGCGGGGTATAAATAGCAAGCTGCCCAGTTGGAATTCAGTTTATGCAAAGCGTGTCTTGCAGCGTCATGCTCGATCGCTCCCTGAAACCATGCCCTATAGTGGTCACTGTCGAAGAAACTTAGACGTCCGTGCACGTGTACCTAACTATGAATGTCTAGTGATTGAATGTATCGAAAATATTTTACGATTCGAGCATAAATAAAGGTGATTTTGATCGATGAAGTTATTTCTCTTTGTCTTCAACTAGCGTGGCAAGCGGCCATAACAAAGGCCTGCAAGCTGTCAATCAAAAACCGACGCGCTGCAGGTGTAAATCGGTAAACGTTTGCAATGCTAACATGTAAGATACGGTACAAACATATCAATTTCTGTTATCCAACAAATCAACTGACATTATAAACGCTAATGAGCGTAGAGGGTAGGAATAATACCAGTCGGTAAAATGATAACGGTAGTTCTCTTTTGGAAATATGTAGTGGCCCTGAAAAGGGCCGTTTTGTTGTGTGTGTGTTCACTTGGAACACACACGAGAGATTACCTTTGTTCTCGTCTCAGTGCCAATGATGACCACTGTAAGGTTGCTCGGGAAGGTTTGGATACAGGGAACGGGCCTGGTGAACGACGCAAGCGGGCATGATTTCTCGCTTGGTCATCACGCAACCGTCCGAGCGCATTCTGTCAGCCTTCTTTGCCAAATAACGCTCATCACGCCAGGCTTGTCTTCTGTCCAGGAGCGTCCAGTATTTCTTGTACAAGCGTTTTCTGATACTGGCATTACGGACAGTAGGTACCTGACCAGTACCTAACCACCCTTGCTTGTAGTTGTCACGCACGGCTGGCAAAGACAGTAGGGACACTCGGCTTTACCTGCGTCTCGCGGGACTATGAGTCGATGCCAAGTCTTGTGCCGTCTTCTTCGCTTGTCGTTCGACATAGTTCGATGGCATCAACGGTTTGAAAATCCCACCCAAAGTGGGTAAACAAACCACGTATGGCGATTTCTTGCTCTTCGTTCACGACGATTTTCAATGTTCGTGACATCTCGGAAATCAAGCGGACCGTGAATGTGCTGTGTTCGTTCGTTTACAGAAACGACTCAAGTGATACTGAAACCACATTCAGGGGTATAAATGGACAAAAATTGGCGACATACTGTCTGTGCAGTGAATGACGGGAACGATCGTCGCGACAAGAGGGTTGTTGCCTGTTTCGAGCATTATTGTTTGAACAGGTGAACGCCACAATTTTTTCTCTTTCTCACGACGCTAGACGTATCAAGAGACCCGCATGGGTTTTTTTCACACCTGGACGTGGACACGTCGGCACCACGTTTATTTTCTCTGTCCCATGAATTGGAACTCAAATTACCTTGCATACAACGAAAAAATAGGTATATACAGGTGTATCAAAAACACATTCTGCGAAACGAAAGTGCTAGTAGCAGTTTCATAATCTCGAGATCAAGAATTATATGCGGTGTTTAGTTTATCAGCTTTGCATTCTATGTTGTAAGTTTGACAGTTGTGTGTATTTGGAACACTTGCGATGAACATATTGAGGGGAATTTTCTTGAAAAATCTGTGAGATGTACCATGATAGTTAATATTTGTTGGACAACTCACACTTTGAAAGGCACGCAATTTTTGTTTCTTGAAGCATACATTTAGCTAGGGTATGGAGATTTTAGAGTGATCCATCTCCTCAGCATTACGAGTTGTGTTTATCGAAATAAAGATTTTCAAGATTATAACCATTGGAAGTTTTTGTGAAAAGTAATTGTTTACCATCAAAGTGAAGCTATTGTAGTATATATACATACCGGTACATTCACCTGAACCATTTATGCATATTCACATATATTGAGATCTTTAGCTTAAAGGCAGGGGGAGCCTATAAATACCCCCTATCTCCTGGGGATTATTCATAATCCAACATGAGTGGCACATGGTAACAACGTCAACGAATGCTCCCGAAAATCTGGATCTTTCAACAACCATGGTGTAAATTAAAGCACTGTTCCAACATATTACGTTTTGTGAATACTTGTGGCATCACCCTGTTGGCGAAATTCTCTCATTTTTTCCATTCTAAGTTGATTTTTTATGCCAAAACTGCTTCGATGCTGTGTTCGAAGCGTCCAACGAACAATAGATGAAAGCATTCAAACAGCTGCCAATCACGCAAAGGTCCAAACGATCAAACATTTGTTGTGTACATCGGATCGATTACGATGTCAACAATGAATAAACGATTCTTACTACTGAACGAAAAAACTTGACCAACGGTTACTGAACACGCGCCTCAATGAATTCAGACAAACGGACTACTTCATGGTTTCAAGCAGATTGCCTCTCCCTTTTTGTTCGTTGATATGTGTACCTGTAGGCCTATGAATGGGTGATGTTTTTGTTGACCTGCAGTACGATATTTTACGATAGATCGCCTTTGGAAGTATGTTGTGGCATAGCCCTGCGTACGATGACGTGTATTCCCGGCGTTATACGGCCTCCCACCACAGCTCTGCTGATTACCATGGACAAAACCGGCAACATGCGGATCCAATTTGGACGGAGCACGAAAAACTACTTTCTAACTGTTTTCCGCCGAAATCAACTCGATTCGATCTACATGTATGCAGCCTACCCAAACCACTCAACCGCTCACAGACTGCGAAAAAGAATGCTCTCGTGACATCCAAAACCGTTGTTTGCTCGCGATGCACGGTCAATGGCTCATGCAGTGGACGGGCATTGGATAGGTTCATGCCACGATTACATGTATACAGGTGCCCATGAGCTTCATTATTTCCTGTCGGGTCGGGGCGATGAAACTAAATCGTGATTGATTCATCTCTGTCGGATTTGACCAAAAAGAGACACTTGACATAGATTATAGCATCAAATGTTAACCGTTCAGACTGAAACATGATAAAAGGTCTGAAGATCGCCGTGATCGGTGATGTCGTTCTTCTCTATACGTTTTTCTGAGCTAGTTTTTTACTAAATTGTTCGAGTATTAGCTGACGTTTTTTTGAAAACTTAATCAACTTTTCTTTCCAACCAGGGCACAACATTACCTTTTTTACTTTCATGGTAACCTAGGATGAATTAAATCGCAGATTAATAGACTCTTATGTTCTTCCTCGATTGTCTGTGACTGATTTTGCTAGTCTCCATATCGATATTGCGTTCGCACTCGGGTGTCTTGAAACTTACGTCATTCACGAAATAGTTTTCGGACAAACTCAAGAAATTCGACAACTACTAACGAATAGTCGGCAAAATTTACAGAGACAAGCAATAATAATTACGGTCATTTTACGTCTTTTTTACCATTTTTGCCGTCTTTAGATAAGCGGACTCGTTTGACGGAAGCAGTATATAACGATCTGAGTTCCCATATTTTTACCCTACCGTGTGAGTGTAGTATTCGAATGAGTGAGATCATAATCTTACGCTGTTCCGAGTGGTCTGGAGATTTTTTATAATATACAATAAATTGACCTTATCAAAATTATTGTTTTAATTGCTTGGATATTGATACTTTTTCCGTACGTTTTGACTGTTGATTTGAAGTCTTTGATTCTCCATTGGCAGCAGCACATGTACGGTTACAACCGCCATGTGATGACCAGAGTGTGATTGTAAAGTTGTCGGGAAGTTGTTCAGAAGAAAAATCATTTTGTATTTAGAGGCTTCAGTTCGGGATTTTTCAAGATAAACAAATCATTATACATTTCCTACGTCTTTGAAACGGGGATTACGGTAATGTGATGAATGTGATGCAAATTTTGTGAACGTCTTTGCAATGTGTTCCCACGATGAGTGTGAACTGATTCTTTGTTAGTAAAAATCGTCAGAAATGGTGCAGTGACCGTGATAAAATAAACACAGATGCAAAACCATTGCGAGGAAGACAGTAAGAAATTCACATTGCAATATTTGCTGTCGTATTTCTCAGCAGGAATAATCAATTTTTACACGTTGTGTATAAGATCAGCAAGCAGGTGTTCGGCGGTCAATTGCTTCTATCATAATGATCTTGATCACAGCTATTTGGCGAGAAGACAGCGGGTACTTATAATCTCGCAAAATTATTGATATCATGTCTTTGTGTTGAAAATTTTCGATCGGAGGCAGCTCAAATCAACAGCCGTGATATATTCGGAATCGTGTTCTCACTGGACACCGAACTACCTGCTATCAACAGTACGTTATGTACCATCGGCGGTAACACATTGGTCGTAATCTTGTCTAATTCTGCCCCGCCGTTTGTACAGTCCAGAAATTTCAAAGCTAGATTTTTTCACCCTGACATATAATACAGCGACCTTGCACACTAATGATCATTCCACTGTTTCTGTTGGGGTTTGTTGGTTTTTTAATTTGCTCCGTGGCCCCGGTAAGATTTTTTCAATACGATACAAAGTTTGAAATTTTTCAAGGTAAATTTAGTATATTCCCTGTTTGTGGGTAAAGTTTTCTGGAGTGAAAGTTTGAGTTGACGCTGATAGAGTAGACGTCGAGCCCGGCACAGTTGACTGGGACCCGGTCGGTTGGGGTCGTTTAGTCCAGAAACCTGCAGCAGAGTTCATATGATCACCGTTCGGCATTTGGGTGATTTTTTGGTCAAAGTAATGCAGTAACAATGTACGCCAGATTTTTTGTGTTGTTTTTGTCACAACTGTCATATGCGTATACGGACGGTTTTCGATTAAAAACGGTAGTAATAGCCAGTGCTCGTAAATGCGTGCAAAATTTATTCAGTGACTGTTTACGCAGCAGTCGAAATACGACTAGGATTTACCACTACGTAACAACTGTAAACACAGCATCAATAGTCCATACGAAAATTTTGTGCTGAATCGAGGGAGATAACAATTGCGGTAGAAAAGGTCAGTCCATCATCCGTCAAAGTTGTTGATCGAAAAATCTTCACTGAGCGCCAACTACATGAGTGGCTGTTACAGTTGTACACGTAGTTCTGTGGGCTTTCCGCTGTCACTTGTTACGAGCTATGTTCAAAGTGCGTCAAGCTACGACAATTTTCATGTACTGAGTTACAGACATCGGTGAAGTACCGGGTACATTGATTTTGTTCAAAACCACTGCCTGTTTGTTCCTCGTTTGTGTTTTTGTGTCCCTAACGTCGACTGGCTCTATGTGCGTACAAACATAGCAGTCGGGATTAAGATTTCCTGGATAAATAGATTTATTCGGCCTCTGACGCAAAGATACACACTGTTTTACATGTGCCACTCCTAGGCCCTGGGATCGATTTCCATACCTTTAACTTGGTCACCCACATTTCCCTGTGAACAGGTCCACAATCACCATAAAATGGGTTTCAATTTGCCAAACTAAATGGTGATAAAAGGGTTAAATAAATTGAATAATAGACAATTCAGATACCCTAGTAGGTCATTATTGCCACAAAAGTAAACACAGTATCTATCACTTATTCCTTACCAGGTCAAATCTTTTAGGATCTGTTCTGAGAATTGATGTTGGAACAGAGGATGACGATAGTAATCAGTACTCAATACCACCGGATAATCCATTTGTTGGTGACAATGATGCCCGTCCGGAAGTCTATGCATATGGATTTCGCAATCCATGGAGATGTTCCATTGATGCAGGTAAGACAAAGCCTTGATGGCAGAATTCAATGTTGATGTTGATATTGTGACTGGAAAGCACAAGTGTTCACAAGGTTGGATTTACTCTTGCCATTTTGCTTCATCAATAATTAGTATGTATACAAGTAATTCTTTTCGATCAGATGATTTTTTTATACTGTAGTTAGTGCATTATGTATGTGGTTGTAGGTAGCAAATACACTTCTACTTATGTTGCTAGGTAACCAGTCATGATAAGTGAAACTGTCTCATTATTGAAAATTGAGTGTGTCTCTTTTTTGACCTGATCACGGCCCCCGAGGACCGTGACCTGATTTATGATTGTTAAATTCTTTCCAAAGTCAGTTGATGTGTTAGTGTACATGTACACCAGGTTTGCAGCATCATACAGAATAAGCTCATGAATTAAAGGATGAAGTTAATACTTGTGTTGCCTAGGTAGCCAATCATCAACAAAGATGTTCTGCGGTGATGTTGGTGATAGCACGGCTGAGGAAATTGATTTGGTTGAGAAAGGTGGTTACTATGGATGGTACTTTAAGGAAGGAAATCTGTGTCGAAGAAATTCAAGCCTAACTGAGGAATGCATAGATCCAGGTATGTATAAATCTATGAAGGCAATTGTATTTGATTTTTTTTTACTTTACAACTTTACAGAATATCGTTGATTTATGATTTCTAAATTCTTTCAAATCTTTCTTGAGTAATTGCACTGGTATTAATCTCTTTTTATCATCGTTTATGTTCACCTGATATGGTTGGAGAAATTATTACAATGCTGTATTTAGAAATAAGTTAGAAATCAAGATTTTGTGCTTAATTAATTTGTGTATTTTCATGTTTCCCCACTTCACCAGGTGATGTAGGTGTTGATGATATAGCACCAATACATTACTATGAACACACAGCACAGACTGGTTATGTCAATGCTGTTGTTGGTGGATTTGTCTACAGAGGTTGCAATTTTCCAAACTTGCAGGGACTCTACGTGTATGCTGACTATGTTCTTGGGTAGGTAACTTTCTACAAAGTTTGTATTGTGGCTGACCAATCCCTCAGAGTTAGTTTACACGTTACATTGGGATGATCAGAACCCTTCTAAAGATTATGAATTGGCAATTTGATAATTTGACGACTGGTGTGATTTCTATTGACTCAGTTTGTGATTATGTTAACATAGCAATGGAATGCCTGTAATATATATGAAAGGGTGATATCGATGTCTTTTATTTGATGTTGAGAAATTGATTTAATTCAGTTGAAATTTTTGACTACAGGCGTAAAGATCTGTTGAAGTGAAATGCTCTATTCACTAACAGAACAAGTACAAAAAGCTAATCCTCCATAATTTACCAGAAATAAATTTACGTCCCAGCACATCACAAATCTTGGTGTAATGTTGGAAATACATAAATATTTGACATTAACATGTACCTGTACTTTGATTTACATCCCAACAAAGTGCCATATCACATCCATGCAGTATAAATTATTTTCCATATCATTCCCTGATCTGGTTGCCCATGTTTGGATGATGGGTCCTATTCCATGCAGATCTACTTTGTCTTTGTTGGCCGTTTACAGTAAACAATGCATGAAGGGAAGTTGAAAAGTCGTCATTTGTCATGTAAGATCTGGTTGATTTTTTTACAGTGAAATGCAAAAAAAGGCCTTTGTATGCAGGGAAATAATATACAAATGATGTACACTCTAGTTTGTTCTGCAGGCCATATTGATTTCTTGGTTATTTCATACATCTCATCAATAAAATTTTGATGCCAGGTGTGTTTATATTTACTGAAATGTTCGTCAAGTCTCTCAGCTGTTTATACACTGATGAATACAAATGATGTCAGCATTGCTGTGTAACCTCTCATCAGTGATATCAATGAAGTAAATATCGCTGTAAATTCCAAAGTTTCCATGAACATTTTGGAGAATCAGTGGGAATGGCATTCAGATATTTCACCTGGCATGCTTCATCAGACACAAGTTTGTGCATGAGTGCAATCATAGTTGTTTCTGAGTTAAATACATAATGCTTCTACAAACACCATTGAAGATCTGTTGGTATGAAAAGTCCTGACCTGTTGCTTAATACAGATGGTTTATCATAAATTTGCAGGAAGCTATGGTTTCTGAAAGAGAATCCAAGTTCAGGGGAATCATGGTTGAACTTTGACCTGTGTTTTGGTGACGACGACGTTTGTAACCATGGTTATGAAGGACAGTGGGAAAATCCACATTTTATTCTTGCCTTTGGTGAAGATGATGGAGGTGGGTAAATATTCACAATTCAACAAAAATGATACAAATATAAAGGCTCAAGCACTTAAAATTGTTTAACTTTTGGACAAAAATAAGGTTCTGTAATGTGATAGTTTGAACAATCTTTTATTGTGATGCATTTGTTACTCATACTTGCATAGCAAGCAAGAGTAAAAATTTAACAGTGTGGGCTAAGAAAGCACTTTGCATCAAATATCAGTAAGCTGGGGAGTTATGAGGGTTTAGGATAGAATACATTATACCAGAGGGCCCCAGAAAACCTGTTCAATCATGTCCAAAGTTTAGTGGTTACAAAGCTTAAATGGTACCACATAGCCATCCTGAATAACACATTCAAACAGAAGGGGACTGTTATTGGTAACAAAACCCAAACATTCCATGTTCATGAATAGAGAAAGAGCATTGTCCAGCAACCCAATTTCAGGTACTCTATTTGCAAAGTTGGGTTTGTTGGGCAAGATGCACCTCTATTGATGAAAATGTTATTTAAAAAATTTCATGTTTTAAAACCATCTGAGGAAAATTCTTGACTCATGTGAACCAAAATTGAAAATGTAATCATAAAAACATTATGAGTTTAAAATATTTAGTGTTGTCAATCCAATGTACGATTAAAGAGACTGGTAAGATAACTTAACTTTTCAGAATGATTTCTCATGTACGTATTCAACTTTGATGTAGAAAGCAAACTGGGATTGGCTTAATACTGGTTTTACATTCCTCACGCATCCTGTTATCTATTTTCATCAAATGCAGGTGAGCTGTACATGATGGCAACTACCAACCCTAGCAACACAGCTGCAACCGGCATTGTCTATCAGATAATGGATCCATCACGCCGATCTGATCCTGATACCTGTTCTACAATTGATTCCATCACAATTGGCGATGAGGATGATATTCCCATAGCAACTGCCAATCAGATGGAGATGCCTCTACTTACCGTTTGTGTCTTGCTGTTGTTACATATTGTGCAACAGTTTGATGTTTGATTCCTTCCATGTGATGCTTTGCATTACTGCCATGTATGTTCTCAGCTAACCAATCAGATTTGACATTGTTGTGTATCAGCCAATTAAAAATGAGCTCCATCACTTTCCACATACTGTACATCACTCCCCATGATGCTTTGCATGGCTACAATGTATTTACTCAGCTAGCCAATCAGATTTGACATTGTTGCGTAATGGTCAGTCAAAACTGAGCTCCAATCACTGTACATACTGTAAGTTATAAGTAGAAGTTTTACAGGATTTGCAATCTATTGTTCTCTATAGGTACTAACTGTACAAGCATGTACAAGTAAGTTGAGGGTCTGTTTAGAACACAGGAAACCAACAGTAATGCCATGATATTGCCATAGTATGCCGTCTTTAGATCATTGCAGTCTCTCAATTGTCTTCACCTTGAAAGTAGATGAATAGAGAGTGCATCCTTCTGATATCCCACTGTGCTAAATCACATTCCCTTACAGATTACATGGATGGTGTACCTTTGACTCATGTCTAATAGTCAATTTCCAAGTACAAGTCCATCTACTGACATGCTTTTTCTGACCTGTTATATAATTTTCACTCTTTTGAACATGAAGGGAAAAACTTGAAGAAAATAATTGTAGTTGCTATGATTTGTGATCACAGATTGTGATACTGCTGTTCATGCTTTGTGTGTACTGTGACATTGTCAGTACTGTGACAATGTCAGTACTGTGACATTGTGTGTTCTGGTAAATGATTACTCCAAATTAGATCATCATGCTAATTGTAAGATTTCACTTCACAACAATCATAGGAATATATTTTCAATAAGATTGTAACCATTTTGTAAATCATGACAAAAATTAACTTTAACTTTCATGAGATATAAATATTTTTTCTGATGATAAAATTTGTATATATATTTAAAAGGAAAATCAAAACTTATTGGCGGGTAAAATATTTGGTACTTTGTATTGAATTATGTAGTAAAGAAAACAAACATTATGGACTTTCCAGAAGATATGATGACTTGTATTTGATACAAATGCAGATTGTGACTTCAGCAGTGACTGTGTGGACAGCTTGTATAACAAGCAAAATGTTCAACATTCTGCAAGAATTAACTCCTAGAGTATGTGAATGAATCCACCATACAAGTTAAATCAATACCTATTTTAGTTCCTAAAATGCCTGTTTTAGCACCATTATGGGAAAAGTGCTTGATGTAAAGTTGAAGGATTTTTTCCAAAAGAATCGAACTACAAGACCAATGTGCAGAAATAAGCCTTAGAAAATTTCCCCTGTAAGAAATAGGTTTCACTGTAGATCTTCAAAGAATTTCTTTCCAAATAGACGCATTAGATCATTCTTTCAACACTGTAAGTAGTGATGATCTTGTGTGACAACACTTGCAGAATATTCATTCCCAATTTCCAGTAAAACAGGTCCACAACAGAACAATGAGTTTATGGTAAATCTGTGGTGGTGCAGGGTTAGTACTAAATCAATCTCATCAACTGTGTTGTGAAAGCTATAGTGTATTGTCATTGTCAATGTAAAATAAACATTAATCTTACAAAGTGATATCTGTTCCGTTTCTTTATTTCTGATGAAATATGAAAAATATAGAATAGATTGCATGCATTAGGATAGAAAATCCCTCTATTGGAAGTAACCAAAAACTGGCAAGGATCTACAAAGGAAGTTGTCATTTGGAAATCAGTTGTTTTTGCTATGATCATGATTCCTATTTGTTAAATTTGCAAAAACTAACCCTATTAAAAAAAGAAGCCCAAATTTACACAGAATGCTTCAAAGTTTAAAAAATAAAAGCAAAAGTATTCCAAAAGCAGTTGCAAGTTTTTTTTCAAATTTACAATTGTTATGTATACATGTTATTATAAAACACAGAAATACGCCGGTGCTGAAGACTGCAGTACAGCGGAGAAAAACTTTAAAAAGTTACATTGGCAAACAAAAGTCCTGCAAACTTTGCACTCAAACACCTGCACTAATAATATGGACATAGGGATGTCCCTGGAATACCCACTGAACTATGGAATCGGTTTATCTATCCATGAGGATAAGCCTTATTAATATTACTGAGTGACTGAACAAATAGAAATAATCTGAAATATAGAAATATGGCCGAAAAAACTTTGTGTTGGTATGCATGTCACACACTCACCAACCCCTGATAATACACAGTGTACAATCCCTTGCAAAGCAACACTGGTGATGTCATTTATAACTGATTATCATTTCATAAATCTTATTCCATTTCAGCAGTATCAGAATTTGGCTACTTGTATAATATTTCAGCAAAGGCATCAAATTTTACAAAACCAGGAATGCACAATGGAATAAAACTTCGATTATCCATTGTGATTTTCCAACATTAAATTCACCAAAATATTAAATGTGAGACCTGATAATTCAAAATCCAACTAAATAAAATTCTCCAGCACTTTTATGATCTGCAGCAGATCTAGTGCTGGCATTTATCTTCGGAAGATATTCCATAAGATTGGTTTTGTGATGAATGTGCTGCATCCAGTATTCTAATCACACAATCTGCCTGTTATTAATTTTGTAACTAGCGATCCTCAATCCTGAGAATTAAATAACTATCAAATGATCTTAATACTGCTTAGAAAGTGAGTGAACCAACATGACATCTGTGGACCTATTATACCGTTGACAGTACCCACTTCAATATACCAGCAAGTATATTTGAAACAGCTGATTTGATCTCTATTTCTAGAATTTGCTTTTACGGAATTAAACTTTCTAGAATGACATCTTCACAATCAAACTACCAAATATCTCTATGACTTTAATACTGGTGAAAAGCTAGTATCACAAATGTATGGTAATTACTGTGTATGAATGACAAATACCAATATCCATTTACATGTCACGGATGTAATGCTGAAACTAAAGGATGGCAAAAGTTGTTCACACCATTCCATACGGTACAGGTGATTGAATAATATTCCTGACTACGTGTGTAAAAATGTTGTTCAGTCTTTTTAATGAATGCAGCTTTGTTCTGAATGATGAAACCCAGACAGAATGGCCTGTTGCCATGGATACAATCTGGTAACTGGACACAATATGCAAAAACTAAATTCAAACACTGTCAGAGATTTTTTGGTTTGTGACTTCCACTGGTTCCATGGAAACTAGGAGAATCAATATAGAAATAACGGGCGACGCGCTGACCATTAACGTTTATTTGTGGGCAAGGGCGAGAGGAAAGCCAAAAATTAACGGGCGAGGCTTGCCGAGCCCGTTAATTTGGCTTTCCTCGAGCTCGCGACCACAAATAAACATTAATGGTCAGAGCGGAGTCTGTTATTTCCATTATATTATCAGCTAACCCAAGAAAACCGTAAAAATTTCCGAAAATTTCAGGAGCGAATGATAACTGGGCCCCAAAACTGAGCAATACGCGACGCACTGTTACGCGCGCTGTAAAATGTTGGGAAATCTGGAAATATTTTCAGAAAAAGGTATCTCAACTAGGCCCACAGGTGCTCCATTTTATTTTGTGATTGATTATGATTTACGTTTGAGCTGTAAAGTTACGATACTTTGAGTTGTTAATCTTATTATTCATATTCAAGGGCATATAAACAGACCATTACTGTGTATTTGTGGTCAGTCACATGGTTCAGCTCGACCAATCAAAATGCGACAGACAGGGCATGGTAATATAATGACTGTATATAGAGAAGAATGCAATCTTCAGTGGATATTCCGCAACATAACCAGTCAAGAAATGAATGCTATAATTATTGAGGCTTTGAAGTGTTAGCAACACTTTCACACCAGAAGGCTATCAGCTATCTGTGTCCACCATATTGACATCTGTTTTTAGACAGTCATGTCATATCTGAGCACATCTGTTTAAAAATTTGAACAAGTTCCTGCTGAGTTACATGAGTCAGTGTGGAGCAACCATCATTGAATACACTAAATATATACATGTTTTGAATCTGCATCGAAGATAACATAGTAGGCTTTTGTAACAAGTGTTCCAGTTGGTGATGAAAATAAGGTTTCATTAGAAGCATAGCTATTCCACCAATAAAGAAAGGTGTCCTCATTTGATTTATACCTATGTCCAACACAAATCTATAAAGGTAAATAATATTATCTTTTGACTTTTCTCCCTTTAAAACATTTACTGTAAATATGTCTACAATAAGTAAACTATGTAAATTTATCTACAAATTGTGCAAAAATGTGGTTTTCATTAGGTTGGAATTCATATTGAACTTTGAATTCTAAAATTCATACGACACCATGGCTGCATTGCCACTGACAATGAATTTGATGAGTTGAAGTCTGACTGGGTTAGAGGCTTCATCATCACAAAAATGGGAAAATGACAGACATCAAAACAATACTTGATTTATGCCCAGTATGCTATGGCTAGGTTGTCATGAGAAACAGGACAAATGACTTGTAGGAAATTAAAAAGGCAGTATGCAGCAGAGATCTCTTGAATGCATGGTAAAACATCTGTAAGTACAGCTACATTGACACATGTTCTATTCCGTCGTAAAGATAGTCTAGCTTTCACATTACTTTCCATTGTAATTGTATCATTCATGATCTAGATTTCACAGATCTTCCATTGTACTTCAATCATTTATGATCCACTGGAACATCTCTGACACAGTGTAAACTCTCAACTCAACAACAATGAAAACCTGCCTACCATTGTGTTCCTAACTACACCTTAAAGTAGCTTGAGATATGCAATTTGAATTGTAAAGATGCAAATAAACTTGAGTCAGATAGCCTATTTCAATTTTTCAAAAAGTATTGATAAGGATCTTGATGGATATTCACTATGACAGGGTTGTATGATAACATTGCAATCATGTCACAAAGACAATGGTCAATAAATCTCAGACTGTCAAACTTCGGTTGAACCCTTCATTGGCTTCAAGTCTGTATACATCAGCAAAATATGGCTATGAACCCACTGTCAGACACAGAATTGAAGTCTGTGTGACTCGATTTTCATCACACAAGGCCATCTGCATCACTTTGCAGAAAAATATGTACAAAAGCAGATTAACACAGAATGAAACTGCAACATGTATGTAGACATAACAGAATGAGACTTTATGTTTTAGAAAACAAAGATCTCTACACAGTGGTGGACTTTCACACTTTATGAAAACTTGTCCTGAAGATGTAATCTACCTTTGTTCTCATTTGAAATGATGTGCAAAGTTTCCATATTGCCTTCATTGAAGTGAGTGGATCTCAGTACAGGAATGGGATGGAGGCTGACAGATTGATGTACAGTACCTGGCTGACTTAAATTATCGATGTTTCGCAATGACTACCCACTTTATGGTTGTCCTGTACAGGTAGTATTTTGATGTATTTTCAACCACTCACTTTAGGTAGAACATTCCTAGGGGACAGATATTTGAACACTCAAACTTTTACAATTCTTTTCTGATATACCGCTTGTGGGGGTTCATTTTAAAGTTCTTGGTGTAAGAAAACTTTTCACTGGCTCAGTTTTTCAAAATTCAAAAATTTTATTTTTCTCCATAGAGTTAACACAGGGATGGTGGCCATTTTGAATTTTAGATATTCGTAAATCTTGGGTTATTTGTTTTTCTAGTACCAAAATTTGTATGGTGACCCCCAAATTTTTATTCTTGGTTTTGAAAGAGAATGGTGGAAAGAGTCCTTAACCCTTTGTACCCTGACCCCCTGGTACTCTATAACGTCATCGAACATTTATGTCCGAGCCGGGTTCAAAGGGTTAAGGAACATTTGAGCAAAAGTTTAAGTCTGTCACTTTTGAGTCGCATATTACCTTTAAGTTGTATCATGAAAACAGCATTATGAAGTGAATAAAACATCCACTATGGTATTGCTGAAATTTGAAAACTGTATTGGCCCTTTGCCTTACATCTAAAAGCATTAAACTTGCCATGAATTTGATCATGTAAAACAATCTACAATAATCATTCACATGGACTTTAGTTTTGGTATCACCTACATTCATGAAACACGTGTGGCTGCATTTTGAAGACAATTTTTCCACGGTCTCTTGGTTTTGTAAATGGCAATTCTAATGCAATAGCAACTTCTGATTAATGCCAAGTGTGAACACTTTCCTGGCAAATCTATGAACTAATCTATGAACACCTTGAATGTGAAGTATGACCTAACTAGGGTCTCTACATAAGACACTGTGCGACAAACCAAATACCGGTGGTACCATTCAGTCTTTCTTTAGTCTAGGTGTACTCAAAGAAATGCAGAGATGGTTACTCCATTATATTAAGAAAAAAACATTGCAGAGATGACATTGAAATATCACTGTACTTCTCCAACAAAGTTGGTCTATACTTTACAAGAATGAAAATTTCAAAATTGAAATCATAACGTTGATTAGATAAAAGAATATCTTGAATCTACAACCCGATCCTAAATTGTCACTCATGAAGAAAGAGATTTGGTGGCATTGATCTTGGGTTCCACTGAGTATACTTTACTGACACCCTCCTGGACAAAGAAGGCTGATTAGATGAAATAATGAACTGGATCCATAACTTGTTCCAACATTGTCACTCATAAAGCCAGATATTTGGTCCTCTTCAATTTTCATCATGGGTTTCATGGAGTACACTATGTATTTCCTCCTGGACAGAGAAGCGCTATTTCTAAACAGGACTCTGATCAACCAGCAAAACTTAATCTTCTACGACGCTAAGGTTCAATAGCTGCTACACATGTAACACTTCCTCGGAGTGATGAGGCTTGTCTTCTTGCGCAGTTGATCCATGATCCATGGTGGTCAAAATAGTCCATAAAAAATTTTGCCATACACAGAGAATCTCAGAGGGCTTTGAGCCGTTCCAATAGCTGTTCAGCACCCCCATTCTCTTTGTCATCTCTAGATGACCCTTTCCTTAATTCTCTAGTCCTTGATGACTTGGGGGTGTCACTAGTACTGTTGCCATCAATGTCTCTTACTTGCGAATCTTGCAGTAATTGACCTCCAACGCGAGATCGCGATCGCTGCAACTGTTTGCGACGTTCCGCTGTTTTAAGTTTGCAAAAAAGGAGGAAAACGTAAGAAAAAAATTAATACATGAAATAAAAGACAAGAAAATGGGAAAATCAAAAATAGTGTGGCACATGTAAATATGGCAGAGACAGAGACAGAGAAATTGGGTTGATATACCGTAGTCGTCTTTTAAGAAGAAATGAGTAGAAAAATTATTGTGATAATATTACTTGCTGAGATCAGAAACATTAACAATATATGGGGGATTATCCGGTTTTATGACTTAATTCAAATCCCTCTACTGGTAAAGATGGATTAGTAAACCTCTCTCTTATTAATAAATTAAAACAGAGAAAAGATCCATCTACAGCCTTGCCATCAATTTCTCTTTTTTTTATCATGTGTTACGTGAAATGAAATATGGGTTGTTGAAATACTGCTGTTTGTCAACACATTAGAAACTTAGAAATTGGAAAATAGATAAATATAAAGGAAATGCTTTATTTGTCTCATTTAAATGTCCTGAAGTGTTGCACTCAAAAAGATCATTCAGGTTCCAAGGCTCCAGACGTTTTGAGAAAAAAACAATTTGATCGACATTTGTTAAATTTTACTGCACAGATTACTAACAAAAAGTTGAATATTGGAGATGGCTGGACAGTAGGTAACACTAAAGTATAAAATCACCATGCCAAAATGATGCAATGAAGTTCGAAGAGGAACAGTCACTATGGGCAAGAAATGGACATAGTAAGAATGGATGCAGTGTGTCAGGTGAGAGGGTATATGTGTATAAAGGTGACGCTGTGAGAGAAACTGCCACTCACAGGTTGTATTGTCAAATTAATACAAGTAGCAGTACATGTTGTCATGTGGAACAAGAGCATGCAAAATTGATGTTACTGGTGAATGCACGGAATGGATGAGAACTGGTGCAGCTGACTTACAGTCCAATGAGAAGCCATGCCAGTAACAGAGATGAAAGCAGGCAGATACAAAACACATGTACAGAACACGGTAAGAATGGTACAGCATGGCATGAATGTAAACAAGGCAGAGAGAATGGATTGTTTATACCACTGTGCAATCACACAGAAAGCTGTCTGGGCAATCTCCTTTCATGTTAAAATAAATGTATTGCAAAAGAAACCTGGACAAAAATCAAAATTGAAATCAACATGAAAAGGCGCTGTGTCTCATTAAATATAAATCACAATGACAGACTGTGGCAATTCACTGGATACCATAAACTAATTACACTGTAATTCACTTCTAATTGCTAAAAGGGTATGCACTTTAGAAGAACATAAATCAGCTTCATGATTGAAAATTGTGATGTTAGTCAAAGTGGTTACCATGACATTGTGTAATTACCCATGAACTTGAATTTCAGATAGTATTTTGATGGATCATTTTACAATACGTTCAGTGGCAATCTACTGAGATGCTACTCTGATTACATGTAATATTTTTGAAAGTTTCACTACATATGTCAATATATGCTGCCTGACACCGCAGTATTGATGAGTGTATCAGGATGAAAAACTGATATCTACATTTGACATTGCAAATAATTATGAAACATTCAAATTTGGTTTTTGCAACTAACATCTAACACTAGTAACAGCCAACACTGACACTGTATTATGAATTATTTAGTGTAGTTTCTACTGAGGCATACTGTATGCAAGGCAAAACTGCAGGCAGTATCACCAATGGTTGAGACAAATTTTCAGAAAAATACCAAATGATGCCATCACATGTGACGCTGTTTGCACAAAAAACCACGATGTTGCAGCATCACTATGGCCAGTATTTAGCATAAAAATAAACATTCAATAATTTGTCAGTACTGCCCTCTCTGGTGACATGATGATACTTCTTGTACACTGAATAAAACACATTATTAACAATTGAAATCTTTTATCACAAGCCAAATTCTGCAGACACATAAATGAAAGTAAACGAAAGTAGCAAATCTCACCTCCTGCGGCCCTTGGCGTACGTTTCCTACCACCTGGTCTGCTGAAAGCTGTACCAGTCTGTAAGGCTTGTAAAAGATTGTCCATAACACCCTCCTGGTCATCATCTGCAAATCAGAAGGGAAGACAATTTACAATTTATTGAATGAACAGCTGTTCTGATATCTGAGCAGGACAGCATATATCTTCCCATCTTGATCCTTCTTTTCCAATATCCGTCCTACAAATATGAATGTTGCCATGTTACTCACACTGTAGCAAAACTGTAAAGATGGAATGATAGATGATCTAACATGACCAAACCAGGGCTGACAGTGATAATGAATGTTATCACATGCACAAGCCAAGTTTGTCGTCTCCGAACAAAAAATACTGGATTTATTCTCTGGTGGTTCTACGTCACGACAAGCCGCGTCTATGTCATCAATTTTGGTGCGTCAGACCTTTTTTGTCGATCTTCGGTGTGCTCGTAAATATGTAAACAAACAACATGGCGGCCGATGTTTCTCCCACGATCAAAAGTCATGTAATGAAATCGATATTTTCACAGACTACGACATTACTAATCCGAACAATGTAAACACAAGAGTGTACCGCCTGTATATTCCGAAGGAATTACGAGAATAATTGCGGAAACAACGAACTCGAAGCTGGTCGCGTATACCGTGGGTTCCGTACGCATTGCAAACAGGGTCAGGCGCGACGTTTAAAGTGTTCGCGCCGTCGAGATTCAGTCAATATTTGTTCCCGAAAAATAGCGTATCTTCGTCTGTGATAAATTTCTAGGACTATGCTATCTTTGAAATAGAGTATAACTTTGCGGAAGGTAGCCTACGTGTAGACCGAGAGCTGTCATTTGCTCCACACACGAACAAACGTGAGCGCTAACGCACACGACGGACGACTGGAAATGATTGACAACTTGTGCACGGTGTACTGATATTTATTCCTAAAGTAGTTCAAAAGTTTAAACGCGGAATCGTCATGGAAAACTGATTTTATTTTGCAAAAAATAACGAATTCTTGGCTTGTGCATGTGATACGTATATTATTCCCTAATATTTTTCTTCGTTCAGTTCGGAAAATACTCGTGATGTAATAATCGTGTCACCACTCGTCTTCGACTAGTGGTGACACGGTCATTACGTCACTCGTATTTTCCTTCGCTGAACGAAGAAAAATAATAGGGAATAATATCTAAAAATCTGGTATCAGAGTGGGACGGATTGACAATTACCTGCTGTCATATCTACAAGTGCTTTCTTTTTCTGAATTGCTTTCTTCCTTGCAGCCTCTTCTTTCATTTCTTTCATCTTCCTTGCCTTCTCTTCGTCTTCTTTCCTTTTACGATTGTCATCCATGGCTTTCTGTTTTAGCATAGAAAGATGATAACGGCAGTCAGGTGAAGTTTACTAACTTTTCACCTTTTTCACTGTATTGAAATCAGATCATTTCCGATTCTGTGTGGTGGAGACATTATTAGAATATGTTCTCACTTGAACTACTACAAAGAGGCAACTGTGCTGGAAGTTGATGACCAAAAATGTGATAATAAGATATGTACATTGCACCATGGTCCCTGTGGAAGGATCGTGATTGCAATAAATGTTTCCCTCGGAGGTATCTAAATTGCGCCACAAGAGATGTAATGACCAGGAAATAAGGCAGCGCCCTCAATAGCTGTGGCCGTTGTTGTTTTTATTTTTTCCAGTTGCCTTTGGCCTGTCTATGAAACTTTGACAGCCTTTACATGACAAAAGTACAGGCATGACATCATTGTACAAACACTTATTTTGAATGGAAAATCAATGTAGTTAACAAGTCATTCAATGGCACTTTCATATCAAGAAGTTTAAAAACTACATGTCCACAAAATTTTGTTTTGACGCCACTTCATTAAATGATTATAACGAAATACGCAGGAAAGAGCTTGCAAAATGACATAAGCCGACAGAGCTTGCTATTTTCTTCAGCAACACTTACATAAAACTCAGTTTTGAAGGTTTTGATATCTCCAAAGAATTCTTCCATATTTGTCTTCTTGGAGTCAAAGACAAAATAATCTGCTAGGTCTTCAAATAATTTCAGCATCTTCTTGTGCATATTGTCCAATATTTCAAACTGGTCTTTGGCTTGATTTACAAAATCGTGTGAGAAGTCAAGGATGGTAACTCAAGTCATACAACGTAAACATGGGCTACAGACTAGTGCATTCAAGTTCTCAAACCATTCGGATTGAAAGCTGACCAGTTAATGTTAGGCTGATAAAATAGCAAATGAAACACATGATTAGAATCTCTGCCATAACTGAGCTTGCATGGAGTGATTCTCAAACTGAAAAACTGACAATATCAAAGAGTGGAACTGCTTCGTAGAAGTTTCAAACTTTCACATTTTTTATTCTTTCATACATGGTATGTATTAAATCTTACTGCAATACATGTTTTGTTAAACTAGAAAGATTCCAATCACAATTTATACATGAATGATGGGAAAATCAGGATTCTGAAGATGAGATTTGTACAGTTACATGTTTTAACCAGGAATCGGTACCAAAAATTGCTTCACAATGCAAAATAACACATTTCTGCAAGACTGTAGAGTCATTACAATGCCTGCATTTCATAATTTCTGTGTCATTTATAACGCCTTGAATAGTGACATGCTGTTAATAATCTCTTTCACTTTAATCTTAGAGGAAATGTTGTACTGTTTTGCTTCATAAGTAAACAGGTGATGATTTCCACCGTGCTTCTTCTAGTAGACTAAATACTTGATTTTTATGAAGCATACGCATGTCGTGTTTTGTCAGAATCTAATATGTCAAGTCATGTGCTTTGTCTTACTGGTACACCAACCTGTTGACGGTGAAATGTGTGTCAATTAAAAAACTCAGATAGCATGTAAAGGATATGCCCATGACAGCGGCAAACCTGTCAGTGCCGTCTGGATTCTGTTTAAATGCCTTCAGATCTGTCTCTACCTGCTTTACTGACTTCTCCATCATTTTCATGTTCTTCTGCACATTTTCATCTGAGACTGAAAGTAAAAAAAACGTAAATAAGGACACTGACTCATGTGATGTTTGATGTTAGGTTGACTAACTTCTCATAAAAAAGTCACACATAATTCTACCACACACAAAGAGTATCACACTGCTAGTGGTATATCACAGTTCAATATTTTCACTCTTTAATTTTTTTAAAGTATCACTATTCTGGTTGACAAATCAACCAGGTAAAAAAAATTCAGTTTTCTTTAATGAAACTTTGGCAGACATATCACAAGGCTAGCATCGACTAATCTGAGCTCTATCCATTACCTCTAGCTGCCTTGTCCACATGGCTGATTTCTTCTCCAAAGTTGGCCAGATGTGGATAATTTTCTTCTACTGATTCAGAAAGGAAATGCAGGAGAGTTGTTTTCTGGTCCACTGATTTAGTGTTTGATATCTGTTGGTAAAATGACACAAGAAATCAATAACAGCATTGATAACACTGCATGAAAACTGAACTTTTTCAGGTGTGGGCTTGCAAAGTAGACTTAAAAACAGCAGGATACATTCTTACAAAAGGCAGGAATGTTGTATTTCATTCATTGTGGGGCCAGTCCAATCAGTTTATATTGACATTGAAACAACTAGAAACATCCAAATTATTATACCCAATCAAGGAAAACTAGGTCTTTACACCATGAAGATGGTATTTTTTTATTTTTGATACAAACTAGATTCGAAAACAGACTTTTGGTTTGTGCGCATGGAATTACATGTAACATGTAGCGGGTTTCAATATACCAGAACAACACAAAGTTTGAAAGACATTTCAATATTTGAAGTTTGTTCTCTGTCACTTCACTGTTGGTTATTCTGGGGATATATAGCATCATTGAATAAGTTTCACTTGGTCTTGTAAAGGCCTACCTATGTGAGAGGATAGCTCACAAAGTCAAGTTACATCATAAGACTGAGACAAATGCTGGTTCGACTGCTCAATAATGAAGATCCTGCCACAGATGTCAGGTCACACATAACTTTCATACAACATTATTCAGAAGACAAACAGTCGTGTCAACCTTTATGCGGTAACCCAACAAACACCATCAAGCTGATCATAATTGCTATTAGAGATATCACAATACAGAATACTCATTGAAGTCTGGACCCTTACTGATATGATGTTTAATTGAAGTGATTTTTACTTTTAAGCCACTTAGAAAAACTGCCAAGTTACTGGTTTTTTTTCTCTATTTCACAAGTGAATGGTTCAAAGTCTCCCAAAACAACATTCTAGACTTTTTCTGTTAGAGAGTATCAAATAACTGATTTTGGTAGCAATAGGTTTGAGCCAAACCACGGTTGTGCAAGGGTTAAGGTAGTATGCGCCTCAAAAGTGAAAGACTTCAACTTTTGCTCAAACTTTCCTCAAGGAATATTTGAACCATTTTCTTTCACAATCAAGAATAAAAATCAGGGTCACCGTGCATAATTTAGGTACTAGAGAAACAAATCACCCATGATTTACCGATATTAAAAATTCAAATTGGTCGCCATGCCTGTGTTAACTCTATAGAGAAAAATACAATTTTCGAATTTTGAAAAACTAAGACAGTGAAAAGTTTTCTTACGCCAAATGCTTTAAAATGAACCCCCACAAGTGGTATATCAGAAAAGAATTGTAAAAGTTTGAGAGTCTGAATATTTGTCCCCGAAGCTCATTCTACCTTAAATCAGGGGTTGCTATCTTACCTTTGTGAGGTAATTGAGATTAAATCCCACACTCTTTGCATTCCTAGAACCAGCGTTCATGTAGTTACCCATCAGAAGGATAAGTTCCAACAGTTCACCAAACTTCTTGCTTTGTTTGAGTTCTTCACAAGCTTTAGTGGCAGCCACAATGTCCTGAGCGAAGACAACACGGAAAATGTTGTGAGACATATCAATGGCATAACTTATTTCCAAGTCTTGAATCAACTCACCACTTGGTTTTAATATACCTATATGTACCAAGACTTTATATTTGAGTCACACCGAGGTGTATGAACAGCTTGTGGGAATAACTGCTTTTTGCCTTTTGAAATATGGATAGTCTGGCTTGGATAGAGTCAGCCACTCAACTGAAAGTATGACAGGCAGTATACAGGGTACATTCCAATGGTATGATAAAATATCAGAGTTTGGTTCATTTCAAATGTCCATTAGATCCAGGAATGGTGAAATGTGAAGTGATTGATAAAGCACTTTTATAACACCATTTCCAACAACAGATTGCTCAATGCAACAATGATCATGCACAAAACTTCTAGAAATCAACTTTTTAGTACATCTTTGATTTTACTAAAAGCTATTGTTTCATAGATTTTTCTAAGCTGAAGGTCAGTTGATTTTTGTTTCAACTTTCAACATTCATCGTGGAAGTCATGGTGTGTAGATTGTCATTACTGTGAGATGTTAGTGGAAGGTTAATTACTCAGTTGAATCATTCAATATTCTTCACCATATAACAGCAATAAATATGTTTCTAAACACTGCCCTCTAGTGCTAATATATACAAATTTGCATACATTTCCTTTGAACTTACAGGTTTAATGTCACCAACAATTTCATTGTATCTCATCTTGAAACTCATGGACTGTAACCTTGGCACTAAACGTTTGACACTGCCAATCTGAAAAGTAAAAGAGCATCAGCTTGTGGATTTCAATCTATGCCATACACTATTTTTCCTTCTTCTTGCCTCAATAAACATTTCAAAAGGTACACAGGACATACTGATAGTCTTTTAATATATATGCAAAAACTTGACATTTAAAGTACTGTACTACCCAGAACTCCTCTTTCATATTGAGAATTTGGTAACTTGTCAATGTTTGTAGGTAAATGGTAGTAAAAGCGTTAATCCAACCTGGATTTGCACACACAGGTTACAGAAGGGTCATGTATCTACACAACTGCAATACAGGTATTCAAAGTTGGTTTTTCGGGAGTTCTTTCGATTCAAGGAATACTCTCATGAATGTTCTTTGAGAGGAGAATTCCAGTGACAAACTCATTCCTGTAAAGTAAGCATTTGTTTTGGTAGATATTACAAGACTGGCTGTAACTCACAGTGACACAGAACTGTTCAGGGTCAGACATATCATCATATTGGTCTTTCATGTCACGTAGAGCATTCATCTGTTCTACTTCAGGTAATGCATTCTGCAGTAAGGTGATGGTGGACTCTGTTAGACCATCAACTTCAAGAATCCGCCTCTTGATTTCTTCATGTGACAATTTGCAGGAACCAATGAAAATGGCTGAAAATACAGATGGCAAAAAATTAGGACTTATAATAATTTGACTTGTCTCCTTTTCAAAAACTCTTGCTCATTAGTCATGGAAGTCTTCAGAAGCAGCAGTGACTTCAAATCAACCTGAAGAAAATACAACCAACCTGAAGAAAATACAAACCAACCTGAAGAAAATACAAACCAACCTGAAGAAAATACCCATTTGTGAAGACTCAGTAAAGCCATGTGGCAACTCAGTGTTATGAACAGAGTGTCATAAAACAACATAACACTTGAAAGTAACAGCTCTGGGAATTGCCATAAAACCTTCGGAGACATTTAGATATTTCAGTGAGAACAAAGATATTTCCTGTCACTTGAACAGCAAATATTTTTTATTCACAGGTATGTGCACACTGCTGTATTCACTCTAAGGAATGGGGAATAATTTACACAGCATCAGTTTGATTTAAAGGTGTATATCAAGCAAGAATTTAGTTCAATGCAATGTACATGTATGATGTATGAAACACTAGAACATACTGAAGACCTGTGAACAAGATCTTTAGTGAACTGGCAGTTATAAAATCCTGTAAGTTGGTCACAAGAAAACCTACATCAAGGATGAATGTGTTACTCTAGCACTAATTTGGCACAGATAATGAACTATCAACATGCCCTGTATAAACAGAGAATTACATCTTTCTGTGGATTTTGTTGATGAAAACTTAGACAAAGTTGTCTATACACAAACAGTTATGGTCAGTTTTCATGATGAGTACCTTTGTACTCACATTCAGTTAACACTAGGGGCCATACACTCAAAGTCACTTCAAATTCAAGAAATTTCAAGGACTTTTTAAGGCTGTTTAGGTCCAAAATACTGTCTTCGAGTTATGATTTGGAAAAGGTATCATTTTTTACATCATTTTACACTTCAGTTTTTGATATCACGACTGATAACCTTGTCATTTTTTAAAATTCTAGGTGGATATCAATTTTCCAAAACTTTCCAGGACTCTCAATTTTATTTTCATGGACTTTTCCAGGACTTTCCAAGAGGCTTTAAAATTCAAGGACTTTAAAAGAGTGTACAGATCCTATTAACACTTTCTGAATAATGTTTCCACTTACATAGATTTTGGGCAGTCTTGCCATCCAACACTTTAAGTTCTTTTACTTTCTTTTTAGCCACTGTCTTCTTCTCTGCATCTGTCTCCGTGGAAATGATTTTCTTGGCTGTCATCATGGAACAGAATAAATAAAGAAGGAAAGATCAGCTACATATGCAATGTGAGAATCCTTTCAAGTATCTAAATCCTTGCAAATGTCATGACGATATCAATTACTTTTAATGGTTTAACCAAACAGAATCAATGTAACAAACATGGTGGCCAGAATAAGACCAAAGACTATGATTGGCTGTTCAATTTCAATCTGATCAGTATCAACCAATAAGCAGATGGATATGCAACTGTACAGACTAAACTCATGGCCTCTATCCAGAGTGCATCCAGAATACTTCTCAAACCTACAACTTACCAGGTCAGCTTTTATCCCTGATCAGAAAAAGTATGGTAAATATTTGGCACGGCAGTATCATATGTATTGCAAGCAGGTACACTGACATTACTGAATATTAAGGTATTATGTGCCTCGGGAACAGATATTAAGACTCAAACTTTTACAATACTGTTTTAATGTACCACTTAAAGGTGCTCATGGAGTAACTACAAAGTTTTTGTGAGCCTATGTTTCTGAAAATCGGAAAGCGTTAACACAGGGATAGAAGTAATCTTGAATTTCAAGAATCACTAAATATTGAAGAATTTGTTTCTCTGGTACAAAATTTTGCAGTGACCGCTGATTTTCATAATTGATTTCAAAAGGGAATAATTTAAAGTTTCTGTATCGAAAGTTTGAGCAAAAGTTGTAGCTTTTCAATTTTGAGGCACACATGCTACCTTAAACCACAGTATTTTGATTACTTGAGATGAGTTTTTATCCTATCAATGTGTAAATCAGCGCAAAGGTACCATATTCCTTGTAACCATTACTTTGCTTCATGGTAGTCTTTCAAATGGAAATGTTACACACTGAACGAGAAGGCATGGAGAAAGAATTTAGATTTAGGTAGACTAAAGGTTTGGCATGTAGCACAAGAGTTTTACACATCCACAGGGGATTTCATCAAAATGCTGCAAAGTAACAATTGAACTACAGAAAATCTCAGCAACGTATTTTTAAAAATTCCAACAATTCTGGACAATAATTGGATACTGTACTCACGTTTCGCTGATGTAAAGGCCATCTGTAACTTCTTGAAGATATTGTCATTTTCCAGACGACTTTCATCAACCTTGGTCCAGAATGCCTCTTTCTTCAGAGTCCTTGCAGCAATCTATAGAAATGTAGAATAATAGATATGGAAGACATTGCAATTAAACCAGGGGTGGGAATTATGGTGATTATTCCTGTCAATACCAACTCTTACAGCTCACCTGACATCAGTTGCTCAAATTTTGCTATGTTCAGATGGATAAGAATAAATATTAAAAACTGTGAAATGTTATTCAGCAGATTATATTTTTGGAATGAGTGAAAAAACAGTTGATAATTAAACTATCAACTGATTTTGAATTCCTTAATCATTCTGTTCACCATCCGTGTGTACCACTGAAAAACCGACAACAATGAGCCCACAAGGTTGCACTAATGCCAGGTTACAATGCAGGCAAATCTTGCAAATACCCAAGATTATTGTTAACGGTATAGGTATGTGTGCAGTTTCTTGTACTTGTGTCATCAAACAAAGATGATGAGAACACCATAAAGTAGTTACAGCTATTGTCCATTGAAAAGGTAACAATGAAGAAATAAAGTAGTAATGGGCAAAGCTATACACTCTCCTGAGACAAAGGAATGTTTTCATTTCTTTTCCTATTTTTTATTTTCCAATTAAGTTGGATGCTGATGGTCTTACAGAGTAACAAATAAATCCTCTGCATTAATTCACGATTCAATGCATGCTGTGTATTAAGACCTGTGATCATGGAATGAAACTATTTACCTTATCCCAATTTGCTCTCTTCATTGGTGTCTCTGGTTCGTAAGTCTTCTTTGCTTGCATACCAAACGGCAGTTCATTTGCAATTGGTGACGGGGTTTTACCAAACATGCCGTGAGCACCCATCACAAACATACCTCCAGGGGGAGGTGGTGGGCCACCCATGCCTGGTGGTGGGGGAGGTGGAGGGGGTCCACCCATTCCTGGTGGCAACGGAGGCGGTGGGGGTGGTCCTCCCATCCCTGGTGGTAATGGAGGTGGTGGGGGAGGGGGAGCTCCTCCCATCCCTGGTGGTAATGGAGGAGGTGGAGGTGGAGGGGCTCCACCCATCCCTGGTGGAGGCGGAGGAGGTGGTGGGGCTGGTGCCCCTCCAGGATTCTTAATGTCTAAACTATTAACGCTACCACTTGCAATCTGCAAGAAAGAAGAAAGAAATGGTATTCAGCATCTACACCAAACAGGAATTTGTAAAAACTTACAAATGAAATGTTCTACAAAATAACAGTGTGCTCTTTATCTAGTCTACTTGTAATCCCATAAATAAACCACTTACCTCAACAAATCCTTGTGATACAAACATACTTTTCATATTACACATACTTTGGTAGTATGTCTGATACAAGGTATATTCAAGTTATTCTTAATATTGTATATTAGTGCATTGTAAAGCAAATGTGTGCAGATTTCATGGAGGCAAGCAACTTTCATATTCATGATATCTTACTCTACATCTCTCACAATATAGGTAACTATGTGAAAATGGTCAAACAATCTCACATGAATTTTCCAAGCAGTTGTAACTGCCTGCATTGATAAATATCTTTACAAGGCATGCTTTCACCACCTTCATATTTATACCGTTATATACCATGTTTCCTTGCAACCTTGTCAATGTAAATTCTCAAATCAAATCTCAACAGTAGCAGGTTTATACCTTCCCAGTCTTGCAAATTCATGTATTGCCTGCCCTGTCTATATCCCACAAATTAAATGACACATTTTCATTGTGTTGCGTATTAATACAAAGCAAAGAATAGGTTCATTTCCATTTTATAGACATTTCTGCATCCGTTACCTTCAGGGATGTTATTTACTGTCATTCATCACAATCCATACGCAGAATATAACATCAGAAATGAAACAAACAACATCAAAGATTAGAAAAACATGACAACTTCATTATATCAAAAACAGCATACACTCAATCTGTGATTATCACTTGAGACTTCCATCTGCACTTTTCAAGATAACTGGTGTGACCTTTGACCTTGACATGAAGTCCTCCGGTGGCATGTCAAAACGCAGAACACAAAAGGAAACCAAAGGTATGAAAGAAAGGTTCTTAACTCTTTAAGATTGTGATCAAGACTAAAGATCAGGCTGTCATGTTCTCAACATGCAATTGACAAGATATCCTTTAGATACGCAGTAACTTGCACAGTTGAGGTAAAACAAGCGGTTTCCTCATAAATTATTCAGATATTGCATTTGTGTAATGGCCCGTAACAGACCTTTAGGATGCCCAGAGATGCAGAGTATGGGAGAGATAAGACACCTGCACCTACTTTATATCAAAGATGGAGACTCTTTCTAAACTTTCCATTCACATAATAGATTTTAACTGTATCCAGTAAAAAGGTAGATTTTTCTGAAATATGCTGTTGCTATATCACATGAAAACTGATCTAAACTGTGTCAATTTTTTGTTTATATTGGAAACATGAACACTGAAGAAAATGATATCATATTATTATTAAAATCCTCACCATCAGAATTTAACAACAAATTGACACATCATTTGCCTAAAAGATTAGGGACAACACCTTTCACTTTTTTATCTTTTGAACAGTAATGACAAACAATTGTGGTTTGCAAATAATACTGTGCTACTAGCAGAAGTATCGTATCAAATCACACATACTGACTGTCATTCAGATGTTCAGTCTTCTAATGATCAGACAGGTTTCTTGTAAGTAGTTGTATAAAATGAACTAAGGTAGTGGTGGTACAGGCTTGGCTACTGGCCAAAGAATTTGATCTACATAATGCAAACATTCTGACAGTTGAATATTGGAAACACACTTTGTTCTATCCTGCAAGACATGACTAGTTCACCCTAAGAAAGTGACTATTTAGAAAGAGACAATAAATTTTGGTATTTCTCATTGTGATACAGGTTTGATTAAGGATCAAGGAAGCTAGAATGCTGCATGCTGGATAGAAAGACAAAACAGAAAAAGATACAGATCGTCAAGAGTGTCAATGAACCAAAGTCATGGCCTAGCTCCTGCAACTCAAATTACATGGTGCCAGAAGCGTTGAAAAGACAGGCTGCTAAATGAGACCTGACCATGTTCCCTGGAACCCAATGTCCTTGACTGAATTCTGCAATACAAGTTACATTCATTTCACTCTGTGGTTTCTTTCAAGTCCTTAACATAACTTAGCTACCTTGACAGTGGCTTATAATATTGGCCAAATAAAAATAATTGTGTGGTTCCGATTACATGCTTCTCAAAACAAGGGGAGGAAGGTTTGGATTTTTTTTTATTTTGCCAAATATTCTTTATGTCTCAATTCTTAAGTCTTGCAGTTGTAAGTGAATAGTTCCTTCATAACACATTTTTTATCAGATTGGATAGTGTTGTCATATCACAAGACAAGATTAATTTACATGTGTTTCATATACATACACTAATCTTGTGTTTCCATGATTGTACTTACTGAAATGAAATTGATTACAAGTTATAGATATCACTGGCTGCCATGTTGATTGTTTGTACTGTGTAACAAATGAAGAGATCTCACTGAAGTTCTTATGGGTTTATGTTTTCAACAATTTCAAATGTTTTTTTCTATTTTTTTCTCTACTGCATTTAGATATTCCTTTAAAAAGTGTAGGGTCGATAAGTAAAAATTTGAGTAAGTCTGGTAACTGGAAACACAATCTTTTTACTTTGGCCTTACATTTGATTCCCGTAGGGAAGTGTGTGCAGATGTCACAATTTAAGCCTGATATCATATATCTTCTATTCATTTCCTTTGTTTCAATGCTGTAGGATATATCATACAAATGCCAGGAAAAGGTGGCTGACTTAAAACCAGATGAGAAGTATCTAGGAATATTAGGAAAAGATTCTCAGGACTGTTAATGTTCTGCATTGAGTGAATAGTACCTTGAATGCAGCCAGTCAAATTTTATTGACAAGAAACTTTATCCCCAACTTTACATTCCCACAATATGAAGTGAGGTTATCAGCAAAGTTTTTATGTGCTACCTGCTGTGAACAGATTATAGCCAGAATATAAAAAGATTACAGGTCAAAGGTCATACCTTTTCCTTGAGATTATTCAAGTCTTTTTCCAACTGTTCCGCTTTGTTAGTCGCCTGAGTCAATTTAGCTTCAGATTCTTGCCTGGCTGTGCATTCCTGATCAAATTCTTTCTGCAGCTTCTCTACCTTTTCTGCGTTGACTTCGGCGCTGGCTTTGTCCACCAAGCCTTCCAGCAGCGGTTCAACGTCAACATCAAACCGTTTTGTCAGCCTGAAATCTGGGTCCGTGCCACTTCGGTGGAGAACTATTTGTGATACACACTCTTCTATAAGTTTATAGTACTGTGGCCTGTGTAAGATTATTCAAATAAGAATCATTTTGTGAAGGATGACCATGTGACATTATCATAACTTTCCTTTCAAAACAATAACTTTTCCATGCAATGTATCATGGGTGAATACTTGGTTGGTTCAAATTTATATGCAAAGAAATGAACACAAGATTGCATATAAGTAAACTAAAGATGAGATTGTATCTTCAAACCAGGAAATGCAGAGTTCAGCACACATCTTACCTTGCATACACGTCATCTCTAATTAAAAGTAAATGCTGTAAAATGGACTGGAAGAAAGGCTCGGCGGGAGTATCCGTAACGGTATTGGATAAAAGACGGAATACTTCATTTACATCCGTAAATAGGAATTAAGGAAGAATACTTTAATGGGATATGTAGACTTGGATAAATTAGACTTATCATAGGGATATTTCAGTGCCAGCCATGAAGAATATTTAAATGTTATACTATTTTGTACAAAAATCATCTGTATCGAAGGAAACTTGCCATTGTGCCCTTTGCATACTCTAAATCACTGCAAACAACTGGGATTAATGTGATGAGCTAGGTTGCTTATGAAGAAACTGTAATGATAATGAATGTCAGAAAACTATGGTTGTCATATTTGTGGGTAAATTTTGACACCATCATCAATGGAAAAACCTTACAGATATCAATCTCTGCTACACCATCGTTGATGGAGTTGACTTAGGTTTTGTTATAATGTGAATCCCAATCCTCATTTGTACATCTTGACATGAGGTTGCAAAAACTTGACAAAAGCAACTAGTTGTCATTACTATTTCAGCAATTGACACTCTGTAGGCAAGATCTAGTCACTGATTCAATGTCCATTCAGTGTAACTTGTGAGTATAGTTCAGTTTTTCAGCAACTGTTGCCAACCAACCACTGACATGGAGTTTTTGTGCACAAGATGAAGTTTCTGTTTGCCTCATCCATTAGCTGTCCAAACAGCATCACAGTATTGTGGAACTAGCACAGTAATCATGGCAAGCACACTGTATCACAACAACTTTGTTCTGATATTGCTGTTCACGATGAAAAGATTCACATACACAAAAGACATTTGATAAGATATTTGTAAACACACCAGACACTTGATGAGATATTTGTAAAGGATATTCTAATTCCATTCTAATGTTATTGTATCGTTGAGACAACTCCTCCAAGTCATCTTCCTTCTGCTCATCAAATACCGTCAACTGAGTGTTCAAATCATCTGGGGGATTTTCCCGTAACTCCTGTGAAAGTGACAAATCAAGTAAAAACATTATAAGTACCAAGACAAGCCATATACTTTAAAGGCTGGTGTGCTGATCCCAAGGATAGTTGTTTGTTACAAAACATAATCAATTGGTGGACACATGAACTTTTGAATTGAAGGTACATGTACAAGATATTAGTCTTTAAATCAACCTAGTAATCGAGTCAGTTTTAAGAGTCTAATATGCCTGGCTTTGACCATTTACACGCCGGGGGATTGCTGTTTAGCATGACAGAGATTTTGAGGCTGCTTACAGACTGGTCTACAGAAATCAAGCTACTCATAAATAGTAAAATATTTTTCATTGTATGGTTGGCTTTTTATTTCATGATGGAACTAACAGTTGTGTTTACTGCCAATGTACCATGTCTTGATACCAACATTATTGTGGTTAATTTATAGAAAGTATTCGGCACGTTCATCAGAATCTGAACATGATCAGTTTTTGTATTTGATAGTCTTTATAGGAGAGGATCTGAAAATCACTGCAAGCAGAGGAAGATTTAAAATTGTACCTACATCAACAACATCGTAAAGTCCAGCTCTCATGAATTCATTTCTGATATGAAGTCTGAAGTCTACATCATCTGGTGTGGACACCAGGGCATTAATCAGCTGCATACAGACAACCTGGTCAGAATAAAATCAAATCAAAAGTTTCAGTGATAAATTACATCACATGATCACAGGGAAAATAATCCTGGAAATCATCACCTGTGTGTACATGTAAGTGATGAATTCTTCATTGCATTGCCACCGAACACACTGATGAATTTTAATGATGCCACTGCATATGGCTGGATAATGGCTGGAATTAGACTCGAAATAAGCCACCCATGAGAAACACTAGGTGAAGAAATTCTGTAAATAAATCATAGCCATGGTAAACATAATATTCCATCAAAAGATGTCTCTTTGATCTGTCTTCTTTCTTACTGCTATTATTACAATCATACAGTTTATTAAATGTTGATATTTGGCTGTCATGTAATCTTTTATCTGCACATTTGTAAACTAACTTTTGTGACATCATGACACATACAGCTTATCACAGAGATTTTGACATGGGAATGTTTCACTTTCTGCAATGTTTACAAAGTCATGACTCAATCATACAATATCTAGTCTGGTATGTAGTCATTATCCAATGGAATGTTTTCCCTCAGTTTTTGTCACTGAACTAGTGACAGTAATGACCAACTTCCTTTCTACTTTCTTTGGAAATACTGGGATATACTGACAACATGGCTGAGCTGTATGGGCATGGCATCAAAATTTATAAAGTTTACAGAGAAGGAAGAAAAATCTGATGAGAGATTATGATCCTGTAGTAAAGGTGTGATTTTTACATATGGTAAACCATAACAGATCACTGGTACTATGGGACATTACCTGTAATTGTGAATTGCTTGTTTTCTCCAGTGCTTTGACAATTGGAGTGAATCGTGCCCTCTCTTCAATCTCACCGTACACTGTGATGGCTTCCAGTGCTCTCTCATGTCTGCAAGAACAAGATCATACAGACATCAGTCTTAGAAACAAAGTAACACTGACAGGAATACTGCTTCCATTGAAGAAAAAAAAATAGACAAGACTTATTCAAAACTGCACACTGAAAAATGGCCAGTATTTGGTGCTGTTTTTAAGTGTGCATGAGGACTGTTGTAATCAAAAGATCTCTCATACTTCCTTTGTGTTACTTTCATGATGAAGCTGACTTCTTTTTTGAGACCTACACATGTTCATGTAACATCCCACACTTGTGCCCAAGAACTTGACAGGTCATCAGCACAGGAGTTACCACAAAATATGGGCTTTGAACATTGCAAGAGATTCAGAAAGATACTATTTTGAAGATAAAGTGATCTTAATCAGTGTGCAATAATCATGAGATATTCCAAAGATTTAACACTGCAAGTTGCTATGGCTAAAGTGAATCTGATGTACAAGATTAAATGTCTTACAGTTACACTTAACCAATCCAATGATTTTATGCCAGAATCTGAGTTTGTTTTACAAACTTGATATTACTATGCCACATATCATCACTTACCCATCAGGAGGGACAAGACATACAGCAGCCATGATCTTCACTGCATCAACCATTGTGTGTTCATGTCTTGGATCAATACACCTAGCAAGTGTTATAAGGCCCTCTTTACTTTCAAAGACTGTCTGGATACCGTATTTGTTGTTCATGAAGGCTTTAAGGCACCTGAGACACTCATGTTGAATTTCTGCCACTACTTTACCGGAGCTGGAAAGATACAGAAACAAAGATTAGGTGATCCTTCTGGCAGATTCAAACTTACAACTCCTGGTACATTCTCACCTAGCAGGGAAGTCAGCATTCAAAGCCACTCAAGGCTGCATCTCCATCTCTTAAATGGTGGTTCACTAAATAAGCACAGTTGTTGCAATTTTGACCACCAAATAGCTAGTGTTAATGAAACACACACATATACACATGTCCACCACAAGACATGACATGCAAACAAATTCAGTTAGAGCCATGCAAGTGGTTCCCTTCCATCCTAAACTGTCTGGGCATACAACAAATGAAAGTCTTTGCATAATCGTCAACAAATTGTAGCAATTCATAACAGGTATCAAATCTTGTTCATTGGTGATATCACAGGTGACATAAGGGGCACAGAGTGTAAAATTACATCTTGCTTTATTGTTGATGGCAAGCTATGCAAATTGTCATGTGACAAAGTGACAGCATAGGAAATATCATGCAATGAAATGTTATTCGTAGTCTTTGGTAAACTGATAATTTCATGAAATTATATTATCAATTATTTAATCATTTAAACATTTTCATGAAATTACAAAGTACATTTGGCAATCATGAGTATTCTTCAAAATTTGTGGAATCATTTGAATATAAATTTAAATCCATTCAATCCTGTTTTATCGGCTATCCAGTTAACACCAAATGACAACATAGTCATGAAATGTCCCATTTTGTGCCTACTCACCTGTCATAGCAATCTTTCAGAATTTTCACAACAAGTTCAAGTCCAATTTTCCCAAACTGTTGTACCCAGCTGATGGTATTGTTGGTGAGTGAGACACGAAGTGACTCTAAAGTGTGAAGTAATTGTTCTCCTTTCATTCCACTCTTTAGATCTTGAATGTAATCTCCTGGTTTCAGTGATGTACTGTCTCGTTTCTGTGTAGGAAAATAATTGAAATTATATTAGGATTGCACAATATCCTACTTTCATGAATTTAATAAAATGTGGTTCAAAATTGTTTGTTTCCCTTCGGATTGGTTCAGTCTACTTACTGGAAACTAGGCTGAAACCAGTACTTTTTAGGCTGAAGTGTTGCGGTACGTATGTTGTGTGACATTCTGTACATATAAATCAGGATTCAAAGCAAGCTTTCATGTATTTGTGAATCAACACACAGAAGTTAGTATAATATAACAACATATTGATGATATTCTACAAGCTGCAAACCTGTGATCATCTAGCGTAATGTTTTATATACTATACAATATAAAACATGTGAATACACACAGATTTTTTTGATATTTTCAAATTCATTCACAAGTTCATGTATACATGTATTCAAAGCGCCATCGGGTGTATCTTTTTGCAGTCTTTTCGATAAGACTTTGAAATCAAATGCAACTTATGCAAAAATACCTATCAAAATATGACCACAGAATGTTGTTGAAACATTTGCGACGAATGCAAATTTTGACTTTAACAACTAAATAATTTTTGTGTTGCAAAGCAAATATGGATGCCTCATATATAGACGTGTAAGTGCATAATTTACATGGACCAAATCCAGCACCAAGGATTGGAATATTGACATGGCTTAATAACACAAATCCAAAACATCTCTCTCAAGATTGAGCTGTACTTTCTTGGTGAGTAAATATAAAAAGATACAGCTAATGGGGCTTTAAACTCAATAGCTGAATGAGCATCACATGATCAGTATTTATAAACATTGCTGTAAATAAAAACATATACCAGCAATACATATTTCCTAACCTATGTATAAAACGTGAAAATTGCAAGTAATAATGCAGACTGAAACTGAGAGACCTTAATAAGTTACAGTAATGTCAAAATACATGTATGATTGATGAGAATTGATTGTATTCCAATTTCCACATCAGAAAATGGATTACCCCTTGACATCTCTGTTATTGTAATTCCATATAGGTGTGGTGAAGTAGTACGTGAATGTACACTGTATCATGCTGTGGTGAATATTTCAAACAATATCAATTTTAAACAAATTTCACACATGAAATATACAGAAATTAATCCGAAAAAATGGTAGTCGTTCACATTCGTACATGTATTTAATGTTATTTAAATTTACATTTGAATAACAAGTCTGGACATCACGCCAGACATAACCTCTGACCTCATACTGAAAGTGACTGGCTGCTGTTGACCTTTGAACTTCTTCATGATTTGGGGGAGTTGGATTGTAAACTGACTGGCATAATTCAGTTTTGATTGTTATCATAATTTGATCATGGTTTACAAAAATGCTTATGGACCTTGCCTTTTCTTGGCCAGCAGTTACCCAGACTACATTAGTATCTTGTTGACAAAAGTGATATAAAGGCTGGCTCAAAGAGAGTCTAGCTTACTGTCTTCCTGATTCTAAGCGTTACTGCTGCATGGCTAACTGACCAGTCTGATTCCTTATGGGTACAATGACTTTTACTGTGCTATTAAAACTTAACTGCACAAGAACTCCATTTTAACTTACATGTAATGGAAAAAGAAGCATTTATGAATTCTATTGAAAATGACAACCATGACTTCTAACGTCTTCACACACGGTACACTCATAAAATTTACCATGATTTCTTTCATACTAGCTGTAATAAGACTTGAAGTATGCTTTGTTAGTTTGTACATTGTAATACCATTAATCATGTTTCATATCATTTTCCTGTACAGGACATCCCTGATTGTCAGATGCTGACTTGAAAGTATACATGATGGATATTGTGACAAGTACATGTACTGGAAATACAAGTCACAGAACAGAGGAAGTGAACAATTCACCAAGAATCAAATCTTCACTGTGCTGTGTAGATGAGTATAAGAGATAGTATCTGGATAAGATTTTATGACTGTTTGCCTAGGAACAGGAACAGCTACATGTATACAGTCTGACTCTAAAGTACAGTGAGGTGATTCACCCTTCATCCCATCAACATACCAATGAATACAGCAAAACTTTTATGTACTGGATAGCATGATCTAGTGACCCATCAGATGCTCAGCAACCCATCAGACACTCTCACGTATGTGACATAAACGTCTAAGAGTTCACACAGTGGTCAGCACTGTCCTTTTCAGGAAACACACAAGCCTTCATGTGTTAATTTACCTATACGCATTCATTATCCCTGTGCATACGATACAGTGTCTTGTACCTGTCATCATTGCAAAAAGTTATCTTGAAGTATTCAAATTTCTCGTCTTACTGATTACCATATTTGATTATTTCAGTATTCTGTAGATGTTTCCTATTGGAATTCTTGAGTACCTAATACAGCTTGATGGCTTGATGAAAAAGTAACATGAAATCACAGAAAGTAATTCTGCATGTAAGATTTTGCACACAGGAAGGACTGTATTGAATGAGCCGTAACATGACACAAAACTATAGTCACAGGCAATTCCAACAGACCCAGCTGCATAGAAATAAAAGCACTGCTTTAGGAAACTTGATACTCATGACTTCAGGCACATCTGTCCTCATTTTCAAATTTTGCGCAAACACGGAAATTACCGACTGTTGTAATCTGAATAAAACACAGGGTTTTTCATTGCACAACAGTTGTATCCTGGCAAAGCCCAAGGTTAAATAGGATATTCCTGTTTCATGTAGAATTCATTTTAATTACATTGTAGTCTATGGCAAGTTATCAATCAAAATGCCAACTTCTTCCTTCCAAAAATTCATTTTTCTCTCAGTAAGTAATTTCTAATTGTTTACACACACTCATATGTGAACTTAGAGCAAATATAGACAGTGCATATAAATATTTGTTGCTCATAATTTATTAATGCATTTTAACCTTTTTTGTGCGAACACACCCACCATAAGCGGAATTTCAAGAACGCTGTTTACCTGACCAATAACAAAAGTGTGTGAGATATATGACATTTTGTTTGTTTGTAGCTGTTTGAGAAGTATGACTGTTTTTAGTGTACTGTATGGTATGCATCAACATGACAAAGGTTCCTACCAATATGGAGTGCCACCAACACCTACATGTATGCTGGTCTCTGGACTATTTTCATAATTATGATTCCGTATGGAACGACAGAAGACAATTTTCCACTTGTGACAAAATCTTGCGAGACTCCGATATGATGACTTTACCAGTCAGTCTACAGATTGAATCTACTTACATAAATTATAAAACAGTAATTTGACAGAAATTAGTGCAGTGACTTTTATCCTAAACTCTACATGCCCTGCTGTTTATCAAATTTCACAAGATGATGTCATTCCATTTTCCACAGCCAAGAAAGATCTCATAAATGATTACGCAGCAAGGATATTGACTTACTTCCAGACAAGAATTAAGGTTTGCAGATTTCATTTGATACAGATACATGTATCTATACCCATCAATATTGAACCCTTTGTGAAATGGAAAACTGTCTGCTATGAATGCTTTCAGTCTCATTCTCCTGCGCAATAATACACATGAGTAATTGACCTCCATAAACCAAACCTCTAGGTTTACACTACCGGTACATCTAAGGAAGTGTCAGGCATGTATGTACAGTGATAGGACCGCAGAGAAAATTCACAGCAGTGTTTGAAGCATTGATACCACAAAAATTATAAACAGGTATAATGACATTGAACCATGCAATGAGACCCCATACTGAAAGAGACTGCTGAAGTGCTGAAGTGCACAAAACACAAAGCCAAGAATACATGCAGAAGACAAATGAGATGAACAGCTTGACTTTACATCCAACATGTCATTGTTAAGGTTGTGGAAAAGGCTATTTTTGGTGCCAATTTTGCTGGATGTAAACAGCAATTTTGTTACTTGAAATATGCTTTTTTCTTCAAATCTATATGAAAACTTCTGTTGTGTACATAGCCACTCACAATATCAAAGAAAACAAGGTTTTTATCGTCTTAATCATGTTGTTTACCAACAGTGAATTTATGAACATATTTCAATGTAATGCAGATCTTCAGAGTTATTATTCATTTATGATTTCTGACTTTCTATTAGTTTTTTTCTGCTTATTGATAATAAACTATGTATGACACAATTTCATAATACAGCTCACAGTTTCAAAGTTGTTTTCTCTTAAAATATCAGAAGAAAATTGATGAGTTCGGGAAAATAATTTTTAATCAGGCTGGAGGGACTACAGGCAGCAGGATAAACACCTTAATTGGAAAAGGTATGAAGGTCTCCTTGCTGAAAGTATCTGAACTGCAAATCAATTGAAATCTTGTAATATCTCTGGGTCTGCTTAACAATCACTTCCTGTAAATTTGATGTGTTGTTATACATTTGAAAGGGCCAACAGCTGGAACATTTTTGTAACGTTTTCACAATTTTTGTCATCAATGTCAACTACAGTTTGTTGCTCTACTCCCAGTGCATATTTCAGGTGCAGTTTTCAGCTTGTAAACTTGGCCTGCAAATGCATTGTCTTCATTGTTATTCTATGAATTCCTGTCAGACTAAAAATATAATAATTATCAGTGTATTTAATATGTATCCACACTGTGTTGACAAGCAAAATAGCAGGTGTTTCAACATGCTTTGGGGAGTAGAACAAGAAACTAATGAAAAACTAATGAAAAAATCTTCAGAAGTTACAGCTACTGGCCTTTTCAAGAAAGTAAATTGCTTGCTTTGGGGTTATACTATACCTGTCACCCTGGCCATTTCCACTACCCTATGCTGATGAGTTTCAGACAAAATTTCCAGTGTATTTTGTGCTGCATACATTTAGCATGCAGTCAGTCACTGACATTCTGGCTGTGGGAAATTCATCACCATGACAACAACTCATCATGAAAGTTAAATGAAGCCTTCTACTAATAGAGTTGTTAATGTAAGAGTGAGTGAGGTATGAATGACCATGTTATAAGTCACATTAGGAACAACAGAAAAATCTACTCTGATTAAAAAGAATGTGATCAGTATTTTTGTGGATGGAGTAAATGGTATGACAGTATTCATTTGGTGGCTATACTGAAATTCTAGATCAGCCAGTACATAATAATAACAATCAGCTATTTATTGATACCAAAGTACATGTACATGTAGGTATGTTTACAAGTCCAAAGAATACAATATATATTGGTGCATGCTTGAGGTTGTTGATAAGTCACTTGTCAAGGGTAAATTTGACAGATCACTTCTACGTGTGACTTACCCCTTTTGATCCAGTTCTCTTGATGTACTGCATAACCATCTCTCTCTTTGTATTCATGTCCATCGATCTCAGGGGTTTGGACTTCTCTTCTGTCAAATTCATGTCTTCCTGAAATGTTAACACAGAGACAAGAGATGAACATACAATGTAGAGGTCAGAACAGTTCATGGTTACACTGAAATCTCCATCACTGATTATACTGAGTAATTTGATGATATAAAATAATCATAAAAGTTTACACAACACATCAGTTACTGTGCATTCATGTAGTAACGCTATAACTTACAAGGGTAAACTTACAGAGTTCCATGTATGAACACAAATATCAGCCTATGATGTAAAAGAAACTATAGCAGTATATGTACTTGCAACTTAATTATTTAAATATCAGAATTGCCAGCGAGGGATTTTAGGAGTAACCAGTTTGGTATGATACCAAGACTGCAATTCACAATGCCTTGGTATTTAGGCAGTTTTTGATTAAAACTACATGTGCAATGTAACGCTGGGTGCACAAAATTATGTATGCATAAATCCAACAACATGAATGAGTTGTTTTGGTGTACAAATTTGATGATACTGACTCAGTGTCAATGGAGAATATGCATTCACCTCAGACCATGTTTTAAATAAATTCTACACTTGCAAAGAAGTATAAACTGTCTCTGTCTGGTTTATCCTCCATGTCTTACTGAAGCCTGTCAAATTTCTACCTGCACAACATCATTAATATTATTATTATTGATTCCTGAAAAGAACATGAGTGAACTTCTACACAGGAACAGAGAGAACTTCTCTACATGGGAAGAGAATGAACTTCCACACAGGAACAGAGTGAGGAACTTTGGACTGAAACACAACAGAAATACTTCCCTCTTCAAGGAATGCGTTTAATTTACAGTACAGAAAAACATTGACACGGAAGTCTTAAAGAAGGGTGTTGGCAGTATGCTGAATTTTTCAAGACATTTTGAGATAAAAGAGTTACTGCCATTGGTTCAGCTACATGTATTAGAATCATGGACCAGCATTTGTCATGGATGAGCAAATCATTTTCATATCCATTGGGAAACACACAAGTGGCCGAAAAAGACAACCAGCCCTGTCTCAGTCCACAAGTCATTATTTAAAAACAAATACAGTAATTCACCGGTCTGTAGGGCTGGTAGAAATGTGAACTTTTGGTCTGTTTATAAAAGCTACTAGAACTGACAAAGGGTCTTGAGCTAGTGAATCCTGATTTGTTTATATCAGATGTTAACCCTATGCTCTTGGCATTTCCAGTCATCCAGGGTTCTACTCTAACATCACACGTAAAAACTCTTTTTTCGCTGAGAAGTGATTCAGGAAGAATTGACCGTAAGAATAGGTAAACTGTACATGTATCATCCTAATGATTGTACTAGTTATCAGGAATACCAATCTAACAAATGGGCACATTTCTAGATATTGAGCAGAATCACATGCTTTGTATAATTTATAAGAAGAGGTGCAAATTATGAGCCTAGAAAATTGATAATTAATATCAAGGAATCTCAGTGAAGAACTTGTTAAATATTTTTAACCCTTTTTTAACCATAGTCTGGCCAAGTTTTACCATTCTCATTGTGACAAGTTCTACAAATGCGAGAGGGTTGCATACCATTTAGCATCTGACCATTTTAGTGCTGTAAAAAATTCTCTGAGTTGAATTTCACTGGAACATGTTGATAATGGCAAAGTAACTTTAACTTTGACCTCATTCCTTGATTATTGGTATTCTTTTCTGATTCATACCAGTACCACTCTGATTCACCATTTCATTGAGAAAAAGAATGTTCAGTGTCTGTGAAGGATATTTCCTAAACAAATACATTTTTAAAACCTTGCCAGTTTTCCTGATCTCAATGTCCTGGGTATGACCTTTGACACTAAGGTCACTGAAATTGATACACTCACAGATTGAGGTCACCAATTGTCACCAATCAGCCAATCCATGGATATTCTTATTAATCTACAATGCAATTTTCTTAATTGTCTCAGTTGACCTTGCTGGCATATTTGAATGAGCATCAATTGACAATCAATCCTGTCCTTTAATAATATGAAACAACACAAACATAAAACCCATGAAGAACAATGACAAATTGAAATCACTCTGTTTTCGTACAACCAAGAATATCAATTCACCAAGTAGAGCTGCGGTAGAGTTGTGGAAAATATAAACCAGTGTAATTTAAGCAAATTTATGCAGAAACAACCAAAGCTTTTTATATACTGTCGTATAATTGTAATGATAACATTGAAGAATTGTTTTTGTTTGTTATAACCATTTCTTTATGATACTTACTGGTACTGTACATAGAAGAAAATTAGTACTGAAACATGAATTCAAATAGTTCAAAAATATAAGAATTAAAAAATATTTTATAGACAGGAGGATGAAGAGTGCCACTGGGGGTGAACTGACTTTCTTTGACTGGCATTCTGTCATGTGACTTATTATGCAATGTCATGTGACAGACTTTACGAGGTGAAAATACATGTAAGTTATGTACAACAAGAATGCAGTAGAAATTCAGACCTTGATTAAAAATGTTGAAGGTTATATGTACTTCCTTTGAAGGAAAACAAAACTCACTTTCATCATGTTTGTAAAAAAACATTACCAACTGTTGATATTCACATTAGATGCTGATTATAAACATGCACCTTGCGTCATGTATGGAATGATTTATTTTGTAGATACTGTATGCAGAGGAAACATTACTAATTGCTGAACTATGTGAACAGAACTGCACAGAAATGTACCTGACCCTGATCCAGGCACACAGGAACACACTTCAACATAGAGTGTAATCATAGACCCTAGTAAAGGTAGCTACTTTTTCAAGGGTCTGCTGTAGTATTTATGCCAAATATAAATAGGGATTGCATTTCAGTTTTAATACTGCATAAACAAGTAATATTCTCCAAAATACCTGTATAATGCAATGAAGCTTTTCTAATTACTGAAACCATTCTAACAGAACTGTGCATAGAAATTGCAAACGATGTCATTCCTGGCCTTGACCGAGGCTGAAAGGATCACACTGAGAGTGAATGGAATTTACTCCAAATGTAAACAGAGATGGCAATTCACTGCATAGACAGCAGATGAAAGCCATGTGAAACTTCATTAACACATCACCACATATTCTGCATCATCTGAATTCACCCTATTGTTTATATTTGACTTCTGTTCTAAAAGTAGCATGTACGGTAAATTGCTTACTCTCAAATCTATAACAGACTAACCCTGTCAGTGTTATTTTAAACACGCTGCAATGAAAGACACTGCGGACCAAATAAATTTGCATGCTATATCCAAACACTTCTAAAAATACCTTGCTATAGTGTTTGGCAAATATATGTATGGTATGACCTGTATCTTAAAGAGATTAGAATCTGCCAAATTGGGCTGTAAACTCCTCACCTGATAAAATGAATTATGTGTAATGAATGTATTTTATTGCCTGATTTCACAGGTGTTGTATCACAGGATCAATTGATAGAACACACATAAAAGAGGAACTGGTAAACATTGGACCTGCACACTATTCTAATCTATTATATATTGAAAAGTTACAAGAACCAGCATCACTCTGATTAAGACATTGCATGGCACTGCCATGGTGTAACTTTGGTGTAACGTTGTGATAATAACAACACTTTAGAAGTGTAAAATAATAAATGTCATTTTTTCCCTGTGTACTGATTATTAAAGGGACACAAGCTGTAACTTGCGGCAAGTTTTTCAGTATTCTGTTTCTGTATATCAACTACCATGTCTGACCCTAATTCGAGTATTCTTTTTGTCAAAATAGCTTGTATATGTGTGTAGTGATCACTGTTTATTGTTTACAAATGAATTCTCGTCCGGACTTGAATACAATTTTCAACAATAACAATGGAGATTATACTCATATAGGCTGTGTTGATATGCTAAATACTTGGCATTAAATTACAGCTTAGGGATTCAATGCAGAAAGTGTAGGGAAACCACAAAACAAAAGTTCTGAAAAAATAGCCAAAAGATACAGCTTATGGAGCTTTAATAAAGTTTAATTAATCATTTCAGGTATAACCAATGATATAATTTCTGTGTCAACATTTTAAACAACATATACTTCAGAAAGAAATATTTGTGACATACGTTGAAATTCTGAAAGTACAATCAAGCATTCATGTTCACTGAGAAATGGTTACAGTGTAACATGTACATTCGATAATGATGATATACAAGTTTTGCTCAGCAACTTAGGACCTCATTGCAATTACCAGGTACAATGCCGTGACAATGTTTGGCTTGGCCAACATTGACTTGGAATTTTGTTTTGTGTATATTTACAACTGAAATGGACATTTTATAGTCATGCCTCAGTAGTGTGTTTGCCATGCAATGGATGAAATGACTCTGTGTGACCTGCCTAGCACAGTCAGATTCAGTGTGTATCATCTGGTTACAATTTGCTGGTAAGTATCCAGCATTAGAAACAGATGCAGTACTGAAGGTTCAGACAGCAAATCACCATTTATCACATAAACTCTTTATAATGGCAGAACGGAAGACACAGATCTTGTTAAATGCATCCTTTCATAAGTGGAAACACTTCATGTCTTATCAGCTATAGATACTTGGTAGAAATGTTGACAAGCAGTATATGAGTGACTGTACAGTTTGGGCTTGGTGATGACACAGATGTGATCCTAGATATTACGCAGTCAGCCGACATATGTCTGTAACTGCTTTGAGTAGTGACAGCTAGAATGCAAGGCTTAACCCTTTTCCTGCCAGACAGTAATAACTGTATCACTTCCCCATCAGCCAAGTCAGTAAAAAGCGGTATTGAGCCAAAACATGACGTATTTTCACCCACTTGGCTTGGTATGTTATAGCATCTTTTGTCCAAAAAAACTCAACTTTACAGTATTATGTTTTCAACAGTCTTCAAATGTATTTAGTATTATATTAAAATACATCATATGGAATATGTTGTGTTTCAAAATTTTAACCATCTTGACCTGGTGGTGAAATATGGACTTGGCAGGAAAAGGCTTAAAGTGCATGTAGGTATGCATGTCATGGAGGAATGCTTGCAAAATTAAACTCGCTACCAAAGTGCCTGGAAACCGTAGGAAGCCAATACTTAATTGAATGAATCTTGGCTGCTGGCAATGACTTCAGACTTGATTAATTTTTGATGTCATTGGAGAGTTTTCAGAGCTCTCCTACTGCATACTGCATGGTGGATAGAATGACAACAATGCATACATACAGGAAGATGATCATCTTTGAAGCCTGAAGGTGAAATATTTCCAAAGAGCTTCATCAAAAATATTACAAATTATTGAACACATTTGAGTCCGTGTAACCCAAGTAGGGTTACTGTTTTGGCAGAGGTGATTTGTATGTTTAGAGGAAATTAATTGATCTACTGTATCATCGGCACAACCGGTATGTAAAGAGAACCCCAGATACTAGAAGGTCAAAGGTTATGAAACAAGTAAGTACGGGCAGCAACTCTGAAGGGTTGATGTTTAGACAGAGCTCATTGTTGTTGCTATAGCAACAGCAACTCATGTAAGTACAGTTGCGGAACAGTTTGTACAGTACAGTACAGACCCACAGATATTTATCATAGTCCCTGATAAAATAACAAGACAAGGACAATACACATTTGTCAGGGGTTAATCAGACTTAATCATATGTGCATCATTTCTACTTCTGACAGAATTCCATTTATGCCATGACTTTGTGAAAATTTGATTGTTTAAAGGCCTGTGCTGGCGTCAGATTGTCTCCAGTGAAATATATTTACTAGATTACAATTTCAATGGAAAACAAAAGGCTGTGACACTCCATAATCCTGTTACAGACTAAAACAAACTTGACCCCAGGGATCAAGTCCCAGGCCTTTAAGAAACCCTGATATGACACTGACAACAAACAGGTTGCTCACTTTGTTAGTTCTGTCCCGTGTGATACCACCATACATTCCTGTGTGCGTCATTACATTGCTTTGTTATTGATGACAACAGCCTTGTCAATGTCAGTGTATGATGAGACCAAGCAAGCAAAATATTACACCCATGCAATATTGGAATCAATGTAGAGACACATGATCTTATGAACAATTCACATTATTCACTGTTGATAAGTAACTACACTGTTAGGACTGTATCTCTTATTCTAGTTCATATCCCAAATTCATATCATTCAGCAACTGCAACAATAAAATAACCGGAATCTAAATAACAATAGTTCAACAGTCAATTTAATCTTTAACCTGCTACCACAACCTTGCTCTATTTACAGAGCCACAAGTACATTGTATGAACTTGCAGTTCTCTGTTGTAAAAACAATTCTTGTGGTTTTGTTCTAAAGCCCAGCAAGGCTGTTTTTCAGGGTAATGACATTTGAATACAATGTCATTAAAAAAGGAGAAGAATGTAAATTACAAAGAAGTTTTCTAAGCATGAATAAGGAACCATAATAGAAAACAATGCATTTTATTGCTTACAGGCATTTATACATTGAAAACACTTAAACTTCTCCATTATTACATTTCACTTTTGAACAGGTGGATGTATATGCCAGTAAATTCAACTTAGAACTTCAAAGAAGTATACCTGTATCTGTTTTCAAAGCTAAATTTGACATGCTAAGTCCATCCAGATCATATTTTACTGATTGCTATGAGTGTCCTGTATTTCAAAAGAAGTACAAGCTGCATCTGATTGGAAATGAGAAGTTAAACAGTGTTGTTCAGGTATTTGGAACTTCTGTCCTGAGCCCATTAAAATAATATTTACATGTGTAAATTATTTTTACATATGATAATGCATAATTTTAATGTTTCCTCATTCTTATGCATGAGTCAATTCTACAAATCACACATTATGTCATTCTTCAATATGGTAATACTTAAAAGATGTTTACTTCCACAGTATAAAATGTACAATTATTCACTCACATTTCACAGGAGTTTTTACTTCTCCTTTCTATTACTTAACTTACACAAAAGACACAAATACTGTGAACTTTGGTTTTATACGTCTCAATAAGTGTAATTGTAGATTATTTTCTACGGTTTTTAAATCATTCCAAGTCTATATTATATGTGTAAAAGATGGAAACTGGATGCATAAAAGGTGAAATAAGTGACTTCCCTATTTCAGTTATTTAGTAGAATTGCATTGAATGTCTTTTTGTAAATCACTTTTTCTACAAAGAAGACAGTATGACCAAGTGCCCTCTCTCTTCACCTTTACAGAGGGAAGTCAATGAGACTGCCTCTTGGTAAACTTACATGTAAGGGCTGACTCAAGTACATTCACTCTTTAACTTTTGAAATCATACACACTTCCAATAGTACATTAGTACACGAGAATGACAGTACCCCTTTTTCCTGCCGAGCGCCCCTGTCCGTTATCCTGCCAAGTCGGTCAAAACCGGCCCCCTTTTCCGTGTCTACAGAAGATAGGCTCTCCTGCACGCTTTCCTGCCAGGCATTTGGCGGGAAAATACCGCATTTTCGGGTACGATTACCGACCATATACGTGTTAGACTTCAAAAATTTTTGCATGCCCGTATAGAGGGGCAACCGCTGATGAGGTTGTGTCCAGAAAATGACGAGGTCACGGGCGTTGTTTGCCCCGGGGGACGTGCACTATTATGCCCTTTTCTAGCTTACTTTCGCGGAAGTAAAGCTCGTTCGCCGGCACGCACGGCCACACCGGGGAAACATCACCTCTCTCGTGGGTTAGTAGAAGACCCAGGGGTTAGTGCTATGGGTGCGGCAGCACCCTCAAACCTGTCCTGTTTCCCCTGGGTTGTGTCACTTGGCCACGTACTTTGAACGACTTGAAGAGTCGCACAGTGCAGTCTGCTTTGACGTAGTGTCAACGACATAGTTCCGCCATTGAAGGAAGGCGTGTACGTAGTTTGGCCAGTTCAGTGAACACTTAGCTCGTTAGTGTTACCGTTTCCTAACAGGTTAGTTGTGGCAGTTGTTACTAAGGTGCAGTTTTGTACCACCTTAGCTCTGGACAGTGCAACTGCTCTATGCACTAACCCAAACGACAGATGGTTGGTACAACGTCTACGTCGCACGAGCACAGCCTCCGTTGGGCTGTGCCCCTCCCACGTGATACAACGCACGTTCATCCATTACTATAGCGTCCTTACGGATCTGCCAAAAACGAAAGTGGGGTAAAAACAAAACAAACGAAAATATGCGATCATAGATAGTATTTTATTCGGGAATAATTTACATTATGCCGAACAATAAATCTCGGAGTCTGTCTCGACGTCCGAGTGCATGGTCCGTGTTTCAAAAATTACAATCGGGGTGGCAGATCCGTGTTTCAAAAATTATAATAGGGGGAATTGTACAAAATCCGTCTAAACAAAACAAACGAAAATATGCGATCCATAGATAGTATTTTATTCGGGAATAATTTACATTATGCCGAATAATAAATCTCAGAGTCTGTCTCGACGTCCGAGTGCATGGTCCGTGTTACAAAGATTACAATCGGGGGATTGTACAAAATAATCCGTGTTTCAATTTACAATCAGCGGGATCGTAAAGCACAAACAAACGGCAACAACCGTGCTCAAAATGTGATCATGGTCCGTGTTAAGAATACAGTCAAGCCACTGTTAGGCGAAGCTGTCCCCTGTCCGTTATTTACGTCGGGTTCTCTTGCTGATGGGTGTCGTCGGGGCTGTGTGAGTAGAGGTCTGCACGCCAATGCTCCTCTTACCTCGTAGCATCATGCGATGATGAAAAGCCGCAAAACACTCGCCCTCGTGAAGATGAACCCCGCACAGACTACATCCTTTGGACGTCTCAGACAGTCGTCCGCTCGCAGTGGTCTTACCCTCTCTGCTACATACTTTACAGCATTTCTGCCGCCCCTCCAAACGGCTGACAACGTGCATCGGCTGATTTTGTGGATTGATGTACGAGGCAAGAGAAACAGTGGCCTCGACCTCTCTCACACTGGGCTGCGATCGCCCACAATAACCGCCAATGAGTTGTTTCCCGACACGCAGATGAAACATCTTATGGGTCAGCTTACTATCAGGGTGTACATGCTTGAAGCATATATATGCATTTACCAGGGCAACATCAATCAGGTAACATGCCAGATATGTCCACCATCTGTGTTCTTGCGCCCAGTGTGAAAGTACTTGCGCTTCTGGTTGGCTCGGTCGACGCCTCCCATGTACCGGCGATAATTATACAGCGACAGAGGCACTTGTCGCCGCTCGTCTCCCTCCCCCACTGGCACGCACTCCAAGGGTGGATAGACCGTATTCAGATCAGCACCTGAGCGTTACTATCCTGATAAGCAGTGATGTTAAGACGAGAGTCCGTTCTGGTCGTGGCTTCATATCCCCAACAGACAGAGGAAGGCGCTTCCTCTTACCCAGCAGAATTAATTGAGGGGGCATGGTGCGACGATTACGGCGGTTAAAACTCCCGACCATGTAGATCCCGGTCTCCATCAGCTCTCTAGCAGTAACGACCGTGCTAAACAGGCTATCACAGAATAGGCTGTGATTATATCCACAGAATGGCTGGACCAGCTCCATCGTAATTCTTTTCACCACACCTCGCTCCTGCCGTCTCCCATCAGTCCGATCCCGATATTTCACACCTAGGTACGGTGCAAAGTTAGCTATGTATGCAGTGGTGGAGTCGCACAGCTGCCATATCTTGAAACCGTCTCGATCAGGCTTATGCGGTAATCTCTGCTTAAATTTAGAACGGCCCTTAAATCGCACCATGCCCTCGTCGATGGAGATCTCTCTACCCATCTTATAATTATTTACGCACCGGTCAACTATGGGCTCCATCCATGGATTGATTTTATACAGGGGATCCTCCTGACACCGACGTCGGCGGCGTGCCTCATCAGGATCACGACGTGGATCGTTCTCTGGGTCTGCCAGATGAAAGTATCGCATAAGCTGCTGAAAGCGACTGCGGGTAATCACAGTAGAAATACCCTGGTTTCTCAGAAAGGGATCGCTAGACCAATAATCCTCCACTGATGATTTACGGTCGATACCCATACAGACTAAGACGCCAATGAACGCCTGCACCTCTCGGTAGTCAGCGTTACGCCAGTATTTATCTATTTTCCTAGCGATATGTCGCTGGTGGAATTTGGCGTATTTATTAGTCTCGTCCTTGGCCAATCTGATCAGTGTAGCTGGAATAAACTTAAAAAAGTAATCGAGCTCACGGGCGTGGCTGGGCAAGGTGAAAGTCGGTCCTCTCTCATGGTCAAAATCGGTCTCCTCAAATATATTAGCATCGGTAGTCTCCGACATACGCCAGACAGGAGGGGTGTCGTCCTCCGCCAACACAGCAGCAACGTCATCATCGTCGTCAGAGCTTGCCTCACCTACATACTGCCTGTCATAAAAGTCATCGTCCTCTGCCGCATCCTCGTCAACCTCCGAGTCGGACTCAGCGGTGATATCACCGTCGTCTGGGCGTCTGGGCCTGAACTCGCCCGTAGCGGCATCAAGGATCATATCTGGCTCAAAATCAGGTGGGCTATCCTGATAACGAACCCTCCGCACTATCTTTTTCGGCGGGGACATCGCAGCACACGAAACTATGGCAGGAGCGGGCTCGGCAGCCTCTGCTGATGACGAGGACTCAAGCTCTTTCGCACTGGGCACAGGAACCTCTCCTGACGCAGGATGAGGGCTCATAGTAGCAACAGGTGGTGTCTCTCCCGGAGCAGCCGGGGGAGAACCAATGGCATCAGCCGTCTCATTACTCACTGTCTCACTAGCAGCAGCAGACGTAGTCTGTGCAGGTGAAGTATCTCCCACAAGAGCAGATGTAGTCTCTGCAGGTGAAGTAGTCTCTCCCGGAGCAGCCGGGTGAGAACCACTGGCAACCGGTGACCCGTCATCATCCTCATCGGCAGAACGATCGGTCTTACGTTTACGCTTACCACTGGGTTTTTCAGCCGGAGATGGCTTCGCCTTACGGGAGCGTTTCTTGCCCGACTTCTTAGAACGTTTACTAGGGACATCACAACGATCGCTACCACTACCTACCGCCCGGAGACTCTGCATCTTTGAGCTTCAGTCGTCTGCTCGCCTTCAGAAAACTTTTGCGGTCCGTCAAGCTCATGTCTGGAACAGTGTCGACAGACTAGCAGGTCCCTCCCTTTTAAAGCCACAGGGAAACAAAGCCCTGGACATGATTGGACGCAGGGGTGTTAATATATGCATCCACCTGTTATTATAATGGACCTACGGCAATCAGTCCACCAACCGGCGCTGACATTCCTACCCGTCATGTAAATTGCCTGTCCGCACCATTTGATATGCTAATAATACTCATTTGCGATGCAAATCCCTCGAGCACTTAGCATAACATAGTCAATGTCATTAGCATCTCAACTTGACATTCCGTCCAGCTGGGTACGTGGCATGTGCACCTGCCACCCAAGACGTTGGCCCAAGCCCATGTTTAGTACGGGTGGGAAACCCGTATCTTTAACCTCATGTCCCTTCTAAGTACGCCTGCGCAGGGCGTATTGTCATCCAAGTCGGTGACAAGCCAACCCGACAGATTGCCCATTAAGCAGTAATGGACTGGCCGTCTCGTTCTTGTACGGCAACGAACAGTGCTTCAGCGGCTTGTTTAGGTCATAACCGTCGCCTGCCGAGCGGCTTACCCAACTAAGGCGGTCAAAGATGAAGGATGCCAAAATTGTCAACGGCTGTCTCGGCCTCGTCCGTTGGGCAAACATTGGCTCCTTCAAATAACGTGGCCAGCACGTCTACGTCATCAGCGGTGATGACGACCCGTCATTGACGCCCGAGTGCGTAAAACTCGGAATATACCGACAGGTACCTCTACCTGAGTCGGTCATACTACGGTATAAACCAAACACAGGTCTGCCAACTCCCGTTAGACTCGGCCGTTAGCCGAACTTCACAGGGACAACATAGGCGTAACAAGTCGGTGAACAACGGTTCACGCACCTAACCGCAGCCGCCAAGTCGGTGAACAATGGTATCAAATTTTGAGGCCATGTTCCTGAATGGCAAGGCTGAGGCGGTGTGTTTCGTTGCACGGCTTGAACGTCTAGAGCCAAGTGCAGCCGACAACGTCCGACATCTGAGTGGGTAGTCTTTTCGAGAAGGTAACAAGTCGGTTAAAAGCGGTGGTTACCCTTCACAAATGTCGCTCAAGTCCGTTCGGATCAGTTCCATGTCAGGGACTAATCAAGCCGAGTCCGTTAAATCCGTCCGCACTTCCGTCAATCAGGACCAAGTCCGTGATTTTCGTCTCGCACCATTGGCAAAAAATTGCACCGCCAGCTGAGGCGGTCTTAGGCGGTTGCCTTACAGATTAGCGTTGCCGAGACGGTCAATTTCGGCCGCAATCTATGTAGTGCCTCAGAGCCAAGTTAACCCAAACTCCGCTAGAATACGTCAACGTGCTAACCTGCCAAGTACGCTACTCGTCCCCCAAAAAAACCAGTCCCCCACCGGGGTGGGGGCAGGGAAAGACACTAAGGGTTGTCCGATTGCCCGGGCAAGTGAAAGTCGCGTTCGGGCAAGTAAACCTCCGATGCCACTTGCCCGACGGGACAAGTGAAAAAAATAATTACCTAGAAATCTAATTCACAAGAGCGATTTTCTGGTGAGGGAACACGGATTTAAACAACAAAATAATCATATTATGTCATTGTGAACATTTCCATAAGATTTTTCATAAAATTGCATGAAGAGTTGACGAAAAGAATCATATAATCGCTGTCAATAAATCCAGTTCAAACAATACACCGGTACCCGTAAATTACCGTACGCTGATTTTGCATATGAAAAAGCTGTTCAGCTGGTGGAACGTACGTTCACCAAAGTTCATTGCATTGACTGTGAAGCTACGGTGTCTCACAATATGTCGATACGGTAAAAAAGAAAACACACCGCGGTTTTTGTGCTTTGTATGAACTTTATAATAATGTAAAAATAAAGTCCAGTGGTTAAAAATCACCACATAAAATTGGACTTTCACTAAAACTTACTCCTCAATGTTAACTTGTTGAGGGACAGTGAGTGGCAAGACCGCATGCAATGAAGTCATGAGCAATATTTGGTGTCAACGGGTCAAGTCTTTGAATTTTCAACAAACACTGACTTAATTTTCAGGTCAATAAGCCAAAAGTTACTTGTCCGTGGCGACCAACCTCTGTGTTTGTGAATTTTCCCATTCTAAAATGACTGTCAAGAAGCAATTGGAGCGAGTTTGACATCGAGAAATTCAGCTTTTAGACACATTGAAAAACACCGACGCCTTAGGTTGTTGGTTTTAATTCTATTTAGTCTGCGCATGAGCAATAATAAGACCACCTAGGTTATTAGAAAAACATAGGATACTGGTATAGTGCAATGGCAATTCAAACTTTATAGGGCTGGTGTATGATATAAACGCAGTAAAAACATGACAAAGAAGTACATTATTTTTCAGAAGCTTCAAAACATTCCTTTATAGCTACAGATTTTTTCTTTCTGTATAGATAAGTTAAAACTTTTAAAAGCAAAAAGACCTTGAAGGTACAATTGAAATGGCTGTTATTATTTGTACATTAAGCCCCAAGAAAGTAAACATACAAACATATGAACTGTTAGAATTTTTTCTATGAATATGAAAGCCCCACTAGCTGTAAATCTTGAAATTTGTTGACCTAAAAAGGCTTCCTATTTTCTCTGGTTTTCTTTAAATTCTACCCATATACAGGATAAGCTTATAGTCTTTTACTGCTTTACAAAACATTCTTTAGTGAAAAATTGGACAAGTAATTTACATTTTAAGGTGGTTGGAAAGGCTATTTTTGCACCAATTCTTTTCTCAGAGTTAATGTCAAGTTTCAAGTGTTTGAATCAAGATATTTAGTTCAAATTTTCAGAATAACTCCCTTAGTTAATATTTTTCTCCAAAGTATATAGAAATTGTATATTTGCAGCCATGATTTTGAAATATGACACCAGTAAATATTAAAATTTAATTTTTCATATTTTTTTACATATTTGAATTTAATAATAATTGGATAGTATTAATATTACCAAATTAGTTATAATATGTTGACACTATTTATTGTAAGAGTTGTACGGCAGGATTTGTAAATAAAATTTGTTTTTATGATTTTACATGGGTTTATATATCAAAAAATTATTAAAAATTCTTTCAAATTTCAAAATGTGATTTTTCAAAAAGTACTTCAAATACAGGAAATTGTGCCGTACAAATCTTATCTGTAACCTTGTTAATAGGCTGTAAAATTCCATGTCCATATCTCATTTCAAAGTTGGATTAAATTGGTATACAATTATGTAGGAAAACTGTTATTCTGTCAAAAATGTTGAAAACAAGCCATATTTGCACCCCACTTTTGAAGTCATAGAGCAGTTTTTTTGGTTAATCTCACTTTTGACACCTCTTTGACACTCAAGAATCTAAAAATGCATTTACAATAGCAGTCACTCACTTCTGAATGCCAGCACCCGCCTTGTCAAACTTTCCTGAAAAACAGCAAATAATGACTTTCCCTTTTCAAACATTTTATTAAAAGCTAGGGGACCTCTACCATAGTTAATACACTAAGGACTCCCCAACTTCTTCTTATTTGGTCAGTTTTTCAGAAGTTTTAACAGGCTATAACTCTGCAATGCCTTTGTGCCCAAATGTCTAGTTTTTTTATTCCACAGAGAATGTTGACTACTTTTATATTTTAATAGTTTTGTTGAAATTTATAACTGACGCTCTAGCCTTCCAACCACCTTAACCGTTATTATGATTTCCCACCATACTAAAAAGAAAACAAAGCATGTCCCAGTTGAAAACATTCAACACTATGCATTACATTGGACTACTCTGTTGTTTCCGTGAATATTCAAATGCATATATGCACGGTGTACACTGGTTTTGCTATATTTGCATGGCGTGCCATTTTACATTTGGGCACATATTTATTATTTTTCTTGTTCAAAATTGCACATGCAGTCTCACTGGGCAGTTAACAATACTTGTATTCCAACCCCTCAAAGAGCAAATTCCAAAAAACTTGTTTTAGTTCAGAAGTAAAATCACATAAAGAATGCTAAAAGATACAGGTAATGGGGCTTTAGTAATTAATGGAATATAAATGAGCCATCCAGCACGCTAAGAAGTGTGAAGAGAACCCTATGAGAATGTCTGACATTTTCTCATGATAACATAATTTTCAAAATAAAGTGAGTGAAATAAAAAACCAATGTTTTAGCTTTTTTCAAACACGTAATTATACTGGGCAAGTGGTTTTCCAATTCGGGCAAGTGAACTGAACCCCCCACTTGCCCGAAGGGCAAGTGGATAAAAAATAAGTGTCTTTCCCTGGGGGGACTGGCTGGGTAGCTTCCGCACCTTTCCCTGTCGTTGGACTCTCTGTGAACCCATTTCGAGAGCAAACGCCGTTCCTCGCCCAAACCTGTCCTCGAACGACCCCTAGCGCGAGCAAGGGTTTGCTACACGTAGTTCCGTCGACTAGGCAGGAAAGGGGGTACAAAAAAGTAGCCCGATTTCCACCGCCTTGGCAGGATAACGGCCGTGGCTGCTCAGATTCTAGCTACACCGAATTTCAAGCGGATTTTCACCGACTTGGCAGGAAAAGGGTACTGCATCACCAAAAAATACAATACTGCATTACCAAAATTACAACACCACAAGTTGAACTATTCCATCAAATTTTATCATGCATGATCACACAGTCTAATTAAACCTAATGGGGTTAAAATGTAAGACTTCATTTGTGAATGACACGCAAAGGCCAAGTAAAATACCTGTATGAAAACAGCTGTTTTATAAATGTGGTGGACAGAACCCTAGAGGCAGGCGGAAGTTTTATACATTCCAGGTAATGTTCTCACAAATCATTCTAATAATATCATTGAATCCAACACTGTCTGGACTACCGTATAAGCACATTCAATATTGTTCAAAAATGAACATAGACTGCGGTACTTTGGACTCACTTGAGAAAAGAACAGAGAGAAATTGCAGAGAGAAATATTAGCCCTAGCAAAATACAGTCAGGCAAAAGCTTGGATATTGAGATAGATTACGGTGTCAAAACATCAAATGATAGAACTTGACTTCTCTATACTGTGTTATTAACTATCTGAAATTATCCATTTAGGATTTTTAACAGAAACTGCACTGCATAGAGGGTAATCAGTAGTTAATGGAATGTTAAATATTTGGTGCTCAAGATTATTTATAGGTCCAACATCTACTGGTCGATGATGTTATAAACTGACAGTGCAGAAGTAATACTAGTATAATATCATATTACTCATGCATCGAAATATCGGCATGACACCCTTTGAAGATACGAAATAGTGAGATGCATGTGAAATAATAATTAAACATAATATTAACTAGGACATACATTCCCAACTTGTCCTCTGGATACAACCATTCCATTTTATAGCAATCTTTTAATTAAAAAGTCTACCTCTGGCAGTATCACATTTTTCACATCTATTGTGTAGACTGTGTACAGCCATGGGGTACAATGACAGCCAAAGAATGTGAAGTCATTAATACAGAGCATGGCTGGTACAAATGCTACACAGGTGGTGTCCTATCCTGAGGCAGGCATTGCTGTCTTACCACTGGGATACAATAGGTGAAATGTTTTATTTAATTTGATGTCAGGAGATTAAAATCTAAAAGAAACAATATTAACTAGATCACTAGACTGTAAAGTGCCATAATGGAAGGTTATAGGTGTTGGATTATGTAATATTTTAGACATTACAGTTGCAATAATGACATTCAAACTGGTTAGAACAATATTATTCAGTTACTGCATAAATATCCTAAAAGTATTAGAATCAGTATTTTTTTATGCAAAGTGCCTTGAATTTGACTTTGGCGTTACTATGACTCATTACACACATCAGGCTATGATGAGATGCTCACAGTTGATGACAGTGATAGAGTTCATTGACATAAAACATTTGTCACCTTGTGATAAACCTCTAAAACCTTACTAGACATCAACTGTGGTGCAAAATGGTTACTTATATGCAGATTTGTATATCAACAGCTGCATTGACTAAACTTCAGTTTCAATGGAAAACAAAGGGTAGTTATTGTCTATCCCTGGAATAAAAATATTCTTTTCATATATCCCCTTAACATGTCAACAACTTTCATTTCAAGGTTATACATGTAACTGGTCACAAATAATGAATTTGGTTATATTGTTCTTCACTACGGAATGTTGACAGAAATACTTTCACAGTACTTTCTGTATGACAAAAGAATGACATCCCTGCAGCTGATGGTTACAAACATGCACGTAATCTCAGATTACAATACACGCAGTCTTCACTATCTGCTGAGTGTTAGCAAGGTCACACACAGTAGACACTATTGTCTGTGTCAGATATGAAAAGTACACTGCTGTGGTACATGCCTACATGTACACCTGTGTGCAATACTGTCTTCATCAACCGGCTCTATGCATGGACTAAAGTTCTACTGATTACAGCTTTTGTTTAAACAAGCATATAAAACAATTAAATATGCTTTTGTTGAGTGACTGTATGAGATATTTTTGTTGGTTTTACCATTGTACACACAATAGTCCTTCATTATATCAATGTCACTTCCATATAATGCAACATACGGTTTCAAATTAGTTGCTGTCTCTTGATCATTTTTTGTATCTGAGTGCCCTAAACACTTTTTCACTAAAATACCTGAGTGTCAACCCTTCAATATTTAGGAATATAACAAAAGAAAAACAGCTTCAAAGAAAACAATGGTCTCCTGTGCTATTTTTAATAACATGCTAAAGTAAGCATTCCTATGACAGGCCAGAATATGTAAATGCAATTTGAATAAACAAAGTGATTCTATATTTCACAGAAGTCAGACATTTGTAACTCTCACTCTGATCTCTCACTCAATTTACTATGTCATGCTAATGACAGGTATTTGGAGTCAATGAACAACCCATCAGGAATTCTCTACCCTTAATGATTAAGGGAATGAAGAGTAGCTTGCTTGGAGACCTTGCTTGTGGCCATGATTATGCATGTCAACACAACAAACAAATTTGTTTGGGTTGTATTGTCTTGTCTAGACTGGTTTTCGTAAGGTAACATCAACTCCCCCTAGCACTTCATGTTTTCACAGGCTGATTCATTGTCACTGATTCAGTTACAGAGAGAGTATGAAGTCTGAGACCACTCATATGGCGAAATGACTAGCAAAACAGCCAGTCATTTGATGAAGTTGTAAACAGAGCAAGCACACAGATCTGGCCACTTACAGAAATTTTTTGAGAAAACTCTGCCATCCCTGCTTGGAAAGAGATGTAATTTTGATAGGCAAAAAAAACCAGATAACATTCTGGAATTAATGCACTAGGTATACACTTTGACTTTCTATTATGTCATTTTCCAAAAAAGTTTATCAATATTTCTTCAGCCATACTGAAAGTAACTTCTTTCAGCCAAGGATGGAAAAGACTCATTCAGAATTTGTATTTTGTCCAATATTCAGCAAGTACTACAGATTACATACAGTTATTTTAAACTTTTATTTTGAAGGGGGCCGGGGGACTTTTGACAAGTATAAGAAGGTTACTATCCCTGGTTACTATTATAAAGCTCCCCTCATTGTATGCACATTTCTGTACGGGCAGTGCTCGGTAACCACTTTCTACTTGTTACAACATAAGATGTAAATATCTGTCCTTTTGTCATGAACTTGTCCCAGAATGTTACATATGTATGTCACTTCTTGAATATACAATGTGCATGTAACTTGGCACCCAGTCTTTGCTCCTTTTTGTCAATGAGTAATTGAAGTCTGAATCAAAGGCTGTTTTGAGTTACTTTGAAAAAGCTAAACTAAATTATGCAGCACGGAATCTTTCAAATAAACACTTTCTCAGGTTTCAGGATGGCAGAGAAACCAGTCTGTGACTAAGTCTACAAATGACCTTTGAGTGAACCCGGTATCAATAATTTCATGATGGCAGAGAAACCAGTCTGAGAAACCAGTCCACAAATGACCTTTGAGTCAGCCCTGTATGAGTATGTACATTCTCTATGTATGGGATGAATGTGCGTCTGTGAAAATTAATACAACTCTCAAATCAAGAAAAGTAATGGAAGGTCAGTGAGTTCTAAATGATACATAAACTCGGAAGATATCTTCAGATACCTGATGCTTGTTTGAAGGATGAATTATGTGTAATTCTCACATTTGATGGGAAACCACATATTGGTGTCATCAGATTTCTTAGGAGATTATGTATGATAGATAAAATTCAGAGAACAAAATTTAATAACGTCTCTCTGTATGATGTACTTGGTTTTCAGAAGGTGGTCCTTGTTTGGCAAACATTGTCAGTGACCCAAGAGGATTATAGACCACTGGAGTCATTCCTTAGAATAGATACAACTCAATGGAATATCAGCAAATAATCCATTGGTTTCACTGCAATGGTATTTCAGTGACTGAACAAGGAAATAACTGACATTTCTTGAGCCATTCAAGGGAAATGCATCAAGTAATGGCCAATTCAACATGGCTATTCAAGACTTCAAGACACTACTGACCATACAAACCAGTCATTATACAGAGATACTCTCTAATTATGGTGTTGATTTTGCGGGCAAGTGCCTTTCATTGGAAGCTACCCAGTATTTAGAATGATCAGAAATATTCCAAGGAATAACAGATAACAATGAAACAATGAAAGGAACATGTAAGACTAAGAGCACCATACAACATCACATTTGTAATTGTTCATTGTCAGGTTCAGGCGAATGCTGTCAATATCACTTTTTCCAGTCATTTTAAGATTACATTTGATAGTAACCTTCACAGTCTTTGCACTGACTGCATACATAGTCTGAAATGAAAACCCAGTTAGGCTCATTGCTTGCAGCATACTCAGGGACAGAATGTTAACTACCAGTTCAATAAAATTGTATGCTGATAAGAAACTGAAGGGTCACAGTTTTGGGAACACAGTATGCCAGGTACTGGTCTTGTTACCTAGTGGTGGAATGAATAACTACAAACAGGTACAGGCATATGATGGTGAAAAGTATTTTCAAAACTTGACTTACCAGCATCTTTTCAAATGCTGCCATAACTTCTTGATCAGTCAGACTCATTGTCATCTTTCGTTCAAAATCTCTTTCAATACTCTCCTCTTCAGCTGCGACAGCTGTTGCCTTGGCGCTGGAATTCTTCTCCTGTTTGGACTTGGAAGTTATCCGGATGTTGGAAAACTTGTCCAACTGCAGGCGTGATGGAAGGTGACGAGACATGGCGGTAGAGTGGAAAAAATACAAAGAAGCATTGAGAAAGGCTAGTTTGCACAGCGAAGTCACGACGCTCAGCTGGCAATTCAAAACCCATCCACTCACTCATCCTCCACTCACTGAATACAAATTAGCAATTACATATCAAACATATACCAACATGTGAATTCATTCGTTTCGTACATTATTAAATTCTCTTTTTCACCAAATTGACTATTGTTTAACATGTGTTTTCTGCCTATGATATCTCCAAAATGACAAAATAACTTCAAAATATAGTCTGGCATCATTGTGAATTGTACTAGAATGAGAATTATCTTCTTGTACACACAGTCCAGGCACTGTGATTCTAAACTCATATGATATTGAATGGACATCCTATCTATGCTTATGAAATGAACACTCATACAGTTCCTGGTACTATACATGTACACATGAAACACCTGACTAATGTGTTAACCTTCTTGCATTTATGTTATGGATATTTTATATTCTGCAAAAAGTGATCTGATTTATTTTTGCATCTGCAAAGTACTCATATCTACATGTAGGTAAGTTCTACTCTGCACGGTTACTCTACCGTCTACGTGGGTGGAGTAACCATGTACTCTGGAAGAGAAAATTTACAAATTTGACAGCTGAGGATTTTATGAATAAAGCAACAATGTAAATAAACCAGGCTTCAGAGTGTAATTTTGAATGCAATTTCTCTGGATTAAATCAGGTCAGACACCAACACATGTTATCGATAAAACCACTATTATTCAGAATGCTGTCACCTAGGGACAAACCACAATGTGTGTACCAGCATAATGGTGTGTACACACTATACACACAGTATATTCCTATCCGAAGGACACTTACAATAAATGTGAAATCAAGTCTGAATTGATTGATGTTAACTGCATTAGACAAGGAATTTACTATGAAATGTATGTCTAATGTAGAATTCAACACAATGAACCCTGTACCTGCTGAAAAGTAAAGTTATCGATAAAAAGACACTAAAAAGTTTACAAGACAATAGCATAATTGTGATTATTGTGAGATCATGGTACATGTACATGTATTTTATGTGTCATTTCTGTGTATTACTGAAGATTGGTTTTCACAATTACTAGTATTAAATTCTGTTACACCAACCACAGCATGACTAAAACATCAATAAACATCACATAAAAAAATTTGTTTTTAGCTAGAAAAAAATGGACAGCTTAGAGGACTCAAAATTGTTTGCTGACAGTATCTGATTTTAATGATATACATCGCAGTCAATTCTCAGACACATAAACAGAAACCTTCTGACCTCACATGACCTGTACTTGTGGGTAGATTTGAATCATAATACTCTCAATGCAGTAAATAATAATTCCCTGAAGTGTATTAAAGAGCTGATACAAATTCCACCTATCATTCACATAGAATGCATTCAGGGGATGTTATAGCTGGCACACTATGGCTCCTATCACATTAAATACAAATGCCTATGAATTTATAGTAAAGCTTTGTGATTTTCAGGTATACACTTGTAAGGCTGGATTTTTCTATATAACAGCTCACCTGTGGGCCATGTAATTTGCATATCAGAATTTGTGGACACTGCGACATCATACAAGACTTACCGCAATTTATATCAGTTTAATTTTTAAGAGATTCTTGCTCACCACATGTACATAATTGGGCGAGTTTTGCAAAGATGTGAAAACTTCCTTTATTTAGATACCATTTTGGCACATATTTCACAAAGGTTAAACTGTTGACCTGTTTTATGATTGGCAGTGGTTCATCAAGCCTGGGCTAGTCAAGGGATGTACATGTAGAAAATAGCTGGCAAAAACAGCCGGCTATCAGCTAAAATTTACCAGTCGTGAAAATTATCAGTTTCATAAAAAAGCAGGGACATTTTGCTTACGCACTACTTGTAACCACCTGTACTTTAATTTTTGCCACCTTTAACCAAATTTTCTGCATCGCTGGCTACTACTAAGAATAGTTGGATGTCAGGTCATTAGGGGTTGTTATAAAATTTTGGGTGAGAGGAGATTTGTATTGCAGGGCTCCAAATTAGCGGTAGTCCAGCGTCAACAGACTATCAACTTTTCCCTGGGGCTACCAAAATCCATGAAAAGGTAGCCCACACAGACTACCAAAGCCTGAGACATGACAATCAGTCAGTACTTGGCATGAGATGTCTGTGTAAGGTAGTCCAAGTGGACTACCAGGGAAAAAAATTAATTTCAAGCCCTGTATTGGTAATGTCAATTACAAATAAGTTCTGTTTTATAGAAACAGTTGCAAGCTACATGTATATGTATGCTAGGACCTCGGTCATTTTGTACACACAACTACAAGATCATTTTGAGGATAATATGACAGAGGGGTCCTACACTGGTTGCTAGAGTGGGTGAATGCCATTTTTTGAACAAGAGCTTTGATGGAGAAATATGCACATAAATACCAAAATGCAGATCACTTTACAGATGTTCAGAACTAAATGAAACTAGCCTAGCATGGTAAAATAGCACTCATTAAACATCTTTCTTTTTTTACACATCATGCAGGTACATAGTCCTGATGACATCAGGCAATAGCACAGATAAATGAGAATATGCAAGAAATGATAAAAGGGTGTTATTTGTGAGGAGCACTGTATGTAGCACCACTTTTTCTCTAAAGCTCTGTTACCCCTAGTACATGAGTCAAACTGTCCTATGGCCAACAATGACTGAGATCAGAAACAGTTAAGACACTGGATTGTCTGTGCATTAGAAATCTGATTCTGTTCTCTGGTGAATTATTTCAAGTATGGTATTTACAATACAACAAATCACAATGCTGTTATAGTATTTGATCAGGGCATCATCTGGCTTTGTGAATTCCTCTATATCATGGGATTCAACACAACTTTTTTTTGAATTCCACTGTATGCAGTAAGTTCCCTATGAAATGTTTTAGTCTAACCTTGATTAATGTCTGTGTGTAGGGTGATAAAAATACTTACTGTAAAAGGGAAACTTTTGGCATACAAGTACAAATTATTGGTCTTACTGGCTGCTTTGATGTGGAAGGCTATGCTACGTGATTCAAACATGGCAATTGTCAGTGAATTTTCTTATACTATTACTGTAATTACTGCAAAAAAAAAACTTTTCTACATTGCTGGTAATACTTGCTTTCTTCAGTGCATTTGTACAGAATAATAAAAGGGAAAATCCACATCTATGTGAAAAATAATCCCCTTTTGTTAACTTCACAACACGTCTTGTAATAATGTTTCAGCTATGCCGATTACCTTGATACGCTTTTAAAACTATTGTTGATGTTAATAAAATAATTAAAAAGTGTCTGGACATTTTACCTATAACTAGGCAATCAACAATAAAGATATTGGTATGACATTAACATTATACATAGGATTTCTCTTTTAGTGTTTTTTTTTTCAATATCATTTTGAGATGTTCTCACTCTAATTGTGTAAAAGAAAAATAATTCTCTAATTGTATGTTTAAAAGTTCTGTAAATCTGCAGAGAGAAGGGGTAATTCATGAAAAATATGTCACACTAGAAGACAAGATAATCACGACACATTGAAAATATTAACCTTTGTTTATTCATGATTGTAGTATGTGTTCGCCGGCTGAAAAAAACATCAATTTGAATCTTCTGAACCAGCATAAAATGTGCCAAATGTTAATTAATGTTTATTAATAACTGCCCTCGTTAACACATGCACCTTGGAATGAAGGAGTGAATATCCTTTCAGTAAACCATTAAACAATGACAACGATGCCATCATTTGTTTACATTTCCCATTAAGTTTGTACATTTCTTTCACCTGCATACAAATGTTGTAGTTGCACATCAATGTTGACGGTAACCTCTGACCCAATTTTAACCCCCAGATATGCCGATAGTACATTTCCGATCCCCGCGTAACTTCGTGCGTATCCCACTTCCCAATGCAAACGAGATAATTTTACGAATATTTCAATAATCACTGCCCTTTCGTCACCACTTTCTATTTTGCACACAAGTTTCACTCACAACTGTGGCAACCGACTTCCGATGTCGGCACGCCCATGATTCGCATTCGCAGCCCAGCCTGTCATCGTACAGTAGGGGTATTCACTCACGGTGCCTCACTCACTCACTGCAGTCAGTGCTGTCGACTGTTCGATAAACTTGTGCGGGTACAAACTGCGAACTGTTCACTGTTGTCGGCTGAAATCAGACAACAAGTATAGCACCAAGAAACATGATACAATTAAAACGACAACTTACAAAGCTCATCCTTTTTGATGGATCTCTATCTTTCGAAGTCATGGTTGTTAACGTTGTTTACCAATCCTACTACACAGATAGATCGGTAACAGATACGACCGCAGCAACCTCACCCGCATACGTACGTGCCGCCCGCTTACTCTGGTTTCGGGAAACCAGATCTTCTCTCTGTCCCCTCAGGAAAAGTCGTCCTAGTGGATGAGTCAGCCGACACAAGTAAACGTTGGAGTAACCGCTCTGTAGAATATCAACGGAACCAATATCTGTCAACCGCAGTTCGTGGGCAGAATTTCGCTACCTCTGCCTATCTCCACTGCCATATTTGATTTTGCCTACCTGTTATTATGCCCTTGCAGGGACCAATGAGAAAGCTCGTTGCAGAATTCTACCGGAAAAGGAGCCCGGAAGTGGTCAATGTTGCTTCAAAGTTTGTACGCATGATCGAAATAACTGCACGTGTTTGTAAACTACATCGCACAAAATAACGCCCAGCATAGGCAGAATTATATCCTACCTTTCTGGAGCAAATCACTTCGTAACTTTCTAATTATTTCACAAAACCTCGATGAAACCAAAGAGATGAATCCGTAGCTAGTAGTTGATGCACTTTGCATTAAAGGCGCATGCGCACGGCAATATGGCGGAGTTGAAACTTCAGAAACTGGGATGGTATGTTGAAATTGTCAATGAAGTTGCAGTGTGACCTTTCGGTCATAGATTTTCATAGCGAGTTTGTAGTCAAAGTAGCCGGTTAGTGCACTGAAGATCGATGCATGCATTTCACATTCGTCAAGAGGCACATGCGCCGATCTACATTGACACAGTAGTACATATTTTACATAGTGTGAACATGAAGTGAATCACGCTGCATTGCTAATATGTACACACATTGGTCATACATGTCATACGGTGTCAGAAGTCGTTTCAACCCCTCACTGTTTCAACCCCCGCATTTACGAATCCTGGTCTATTCGATCCTTTCGTAGCTTTCGCTTGGTATATCAACTCGGGCTGAATTGACACGAGATAGTTCGAAACGATATGCAGAGAAATATTGCAACCGCATTTTACTGATTTAATCTGCAAAAGCGAGGAAATAGTATTTTCAACAGTAGATAGTACACCACCTGTACTGTACCGTCATGTATACATGTTCGATCTATAATGTGTAACAGTTACTTTGCTACTTATGGTACACAACTACAGTAATTTTCAAGTACATGACAAACACAAAAAACTGAAAACTGACACACAAAATATACAATGTATAGAGTCCAGTTCAGTATGTATATAACACAACACCAAAATGCAGAGTGTGGTAAGGTATAGATAGAATGCAAAGAGTACAAATTCAAAAACACCATAATCTAATGTTTTACCCACAAGACAAGAATGGTTTCAGTGTTAAATATCACCATGGAGCTACCAAAAGAGTTTGGTAGCTCCATGATATTACAAAGAAACAACAAGGTCAAATTGTCCAGGATACTAAGGGCAAGAGCTGTAGTAACAATGCTTGAGAAAATGTGGAGTCGAAATGAAATGGGTTTGCATTTGTAAGGGGTGCAACTGTCTTCCTACCAGTCATACTATAACAGGCTCTGATCCTAATTCCTCCAAAAGGCACTCTCAGTCTCTGGCTTGTTAAATAGATAATAGACAATGAATGCATCACAAAAGACACACAAAGAAAAGTTTACAACAGAGAAGGTAGCTTCAACATTGATACTGACAAGTTATATTCAGAAGCAATCTTGACAGGTTTAAATCTCTCTGATGTACACATTTCAATTCAATTGAACAGGTTATGAGAGTGGTTGAAAGTTGTTGTTTGAGTATATGATGCAACTGGTTGTTCACTTACTCACTGTGCCCAATGGCCAAGGAAAACTTCAACTCAGTAAATTTTATGCTTTATGTGACAACTGAACATAATCAGAGTAAAACCAATTTATCAATAGTCTATGACATTATTTTCATTAAAAAAGGCATTTGACAGTCTTTCCCAAATGTTTCATGAACACAGGCATCTCAGTAAAGACGGATTGGAAGAATGCTCAACTGCGGAGGGAAGCAACAGTCAAAATGTTGATGGCATTGTCAAGGCTGCATTGAATGTAAGTACCGTGTCTGTATAGTTGTTGTAAATTGGAAGTATTGATGGGGAGATTGCCAATGAGCATCTTACCACAGGGCTGTTGATATGAAATGAATAGTTGGAAGACTATAATAAAACATGATAACTTCTAATTACAAATCACTGAAGCTGTGGATGTTGGTTTATTTACAAGGATTTCTAGGGTGTAATCTCTCACTGTGTGTTTGCTCTGCAACATTAACCCTTTTCCTGCCAGACAGTATCACTTGCCCATCAGCCAAGTCAGTAAAAAGTGGTATTGAGCCAAAACATGACCTATTTTCACCCACTTGGCTTGGTCTGTTATAGCATCTTTAGTACATAAAAATCAAGTTTACAGTATTTATGTTTTCAACAGCTTTCAAATATACAGTATTATGTTAAAATACACCATATGGAATATGTTGTGTTTCATTAATTTTAACCATCTTGACCTGGTTGATATATATGGACTTGGCAGGAAAAGGGTTTTAAAACTGCCAATTAGCAAGATTTGATTAGTGGACAAAGGTACCAGTACTGGTAAACTACAGAGTTTTAGGGTTGGGGATAGAGTTCACACAGTACGTAGCAAGAGCCCCAACAAAAACCTTTTTGGGTTGAATCCAAAGGTTTGTTATCATTAGTCTACACTCATGCCCTGCCATCTACCATCATGCACAAGCTTACAAGTGTTGATTTTGCAATCTGAGTAGAGATAGTAAAGTTGCATTAGAACTGAGATGCATGACTAGTAGTGTGAGCTCTACTGTCAAGCGAATCAATCTGATACCATGAACCAACTTCATCTAGGTTGAACCTATGGTTCAATCTACTACAGAGGTTCACACTGATACTGACTATTTAGGTAGTACCTGATCTTAATTCAAGCTGACAACAGAGTAAAACTTGAAAATGTATAGCTCTGCTGATATGATATTAAATGTTTTGTTAACTGATCTTTCATACACTTTTCCCACATGTGTAGACTGATCTCCGACAGATTGGTGCAGCTTTCTTCCCAACAGATATCAACAGAGGAAAGATTGAATATGTAAGTAACTGAATAAATATTGAAATTCATGTTGATGTATTACTCTTTGTAAAAAAATTATATAAGCAGTAAAATGCTCCAAAGATTGCTCTCCAACTGTATGTCCACAACATTAATTGATGGTTGTAAAGTCCATGGAATTGTCTTTTGTCACAATGTTGTAATGAAAAGTGCAGCTTGACCTGGTTAAGTTGTTTGCCAATGATAATCTAGTGTGTGGGATGTAGACATACACATACATATTCCTGTATCACTACATTGTTAAAATGTATGTTTACATGATATGCTGCATTCTCACACGTAACACAAAACTTGATTCAATCGAAAATATTGTACCACACAGTGCACGATAACAAGTTTAAGTTTGCAGTTACTGGTTAAAGTACCATCGTTTATCACTTACGATGGAAGTGTTAAAGAGAAAAACTCAGTCAATATGAAGAACACATGCATAATCTTCAGTTTCTTAAAGGGCCCTATCATAGTTTTTGTGAAGCGATAGACCCCTAGGATTATGTTGATTTTAAAACTGCTTGGTGTTGACCCAGAATCCTTCAGTGTGTACAAAAACTATTGAATTTCTTTATCAAAGGTTGCAAAAGTTACAAAATTCTTAACTGAACCTATCTATAATTTATTGAAATTAGAACCTCAGTACATGTAATGATATATCATCAATTTCCTTTGGATCTCAATAGGTCAAAGGTCCATGTGTACTACAGATTCAGAAGTTGCGAAATGTTGGAGCACCCAAAGCCAACGAGGAATCCCAACATGCTCCAAGAATGTTCAGAGTTCACCTAAGTGATGGACATATTACATGCAGTGGTGTTGAAGTCAGTCGAATTGATAAACTGAGGTAACATTATGTGAACAAGTAATCCTAGTCTATGAGCTTGCAAGTTTATCTGTGATTGGTCAATTCCCTGATATTTCTTTGTAAGACCTACTTTTCAATTTACAGGTGTACAGCGCTTACAACCAGTAGGATAATATTTTCTGGCACATATTCAGTCACCCCAAATCTGATATAGAACCTTTCTTTTAAAGACAACTAGCCACTAAATGATAAAGTTACCCAGTCATACAGTAGGGCATCACATCGGTACATATATTCATAAGCAATTGAATTAGGGCACATTGAAAATGTCACCAGGGTTCCACAACAATTCACATGTACACACATTTTGTTTTTCCTAGTCCGAGTGAAATACTAAATAAAAAAATCGTTGCAAGTTTTTACAAAGAAAGAACAATTATTTGCTTGATCTGGAATCTAGTCTTTGCAGTTTGAATATAACACATACTATTACATACACTTTCAGAGTTTTCTCTTGACCGCGCGATTGCGCAAATTGCGCATTTCGAGCTATCGTCTGCCCTGAAAAATTTAATGACTGCGCGGAAATCGCGCACAAAGCACAGCAAGCATGAGGATGACCCAAGCACATGTGTAGCGAACTGTGTGTACCAATGATGGAATTTGGAGAAATTCCAGCTTTAGCATTGTGTATGCACACGTAGCGCGATGCACACAATCGTTTGATTGGCAAACGGGGATCAGTGCATATTTTTATGCATTTAAACCCCAAAATTTTGACCGAATCGTGTCCAAGGGAACAAATACGTCAAATTTCGAGTCAGGGAAACTTGTGGGTGACAAATCAACAGATGATAGAGAGCAGCTGAGCACATCACAAGCTGGCAAACATGATGATGTCGATGTTAGCACCGTGCTGCATGCGACATAGACGACGCAACTCACAGACAAATAGAGAGATTCTATTTGTCTGTGCGCAACTGAACTGGATGACGATCGTAATGATATCGGGGAAGCGTTTCCTTGGAAGGCAAAATCAACATCAAAAGTGACTGCCCCCTAAAATGTCAAGTCTGCCCCCTAATTTTGATGAATGGGGCAGAAAGTGCCCCTTTTAATGAACATGCAGAGAATACACTGCACTTTTAGTGATTAGAAGAGAAATCTTACAAGCCTTTGCATGTGTTTTGACTGACAGTTTATCTACACCACCTGGAACCAAAGTGAAACTCACAGGCAACATTCCAGTGAGGAATGGCTTTCTTCTTTTAGATAAAGATAACACAACTGTCCTGGGTGGTCGTGTGGAAAAACTTGTCACCAAATGGGAACTGGCAAGAGTAAGTACTTGAATTCTGTCCTTGACAAAAAGCATGTAAAGAACTTATTTGAAATAAGTTGCCACTCCTTCTAAAGTCTAAACTGACTTCTGTAACTTTGATGAAGTTGTGCTTGAGAAGTTGAAGCATATTGTAAGTCCACATAAGTGTTATATAGCTGATCAGCTGTTGTTACCAACCTTTTGAAACCAACCATAATTTGTTTGTATACTTGTAATCTATGCTTAAAAATCAGATACGGGGTACTGACTGCCACTATAGTCCATGTTATGTTTTAACTTTCCAATGTTTGCAGAGTTTGGCTCAACACAGTCGGAACTATGAAGGTAGAGAAGGTGGACCACCTCCATGGATTCCATTTGGTCAAAAAAGAGGACCTGTGAACCGAGAAAAGTCAAATATAAGAGGTAAGGAGACAATTTAGTCTTGAATGTGTCATAGGTACACTTACGGGTATGTGCAACATAATAAGAACTTTATATAGCGTACAGTATCCATCGAAATGCTCACTTTTGCTTTATGCAATTTGCATGAGTACAGTGTATGCTCTCTCAAAAAGGTAGGTCCTTGGTCTTAATTTGAAAACTTCAGTACTTGATACTGAACGAGTACAGTATGACTGGGCATTCCATTCTTCAATGTAGCGGCAGCAAACAAGAATGAACAATCACTGTAGAATCTGAGTCAAATACTTATACATCATCAGAACAGGTGTTTTTCTTTTCACTTTATGTTAAGGTTAATTCTGTAGCTATATTTCATTCTTTCATTTGCATCTGTTTTGATTTTGATCTAAAAAGGTAGCTGCTTATCTTCCCCACAGATTTCAAATCATTGGACACACACAAAGACCACAATGAGCAGGACAAGGAATTTGAAGAGCAACGCAAGGCAGTCATCGAAGCCACACTGCAGGAAGGTAAAAGTAAAACCTTTGGAGGTGGCAGTACAGCAGCACAGAATCTACAGAAGGAAAAAGAAAGTCAGAAGAGATCTGGTGGAAGTACTGGAAGTAGCCATGTTACTGGTTCATCAACAAGCAGTGCTGGTATTTACAGGGAACTCTCATCTGGAGTATGTAGTACTTATTTGCCTCTTGCTTTCAACTTCTCTGACGCCTGCCAATTCTCTGTTTACATAAATTCTCCCTCATTGATTTCTAGGATGTTAACAAAACCATGGGCATGCTGCATGACAGCTTGTAGTTTTTTTTTCAAGAAAACAGCATTTACATCATCACTACATTTCGTCAATCAAGGAACTTTTTCCATAGATTAACAAAACAATAGCAGCCTTTATCCATATATTATACAATATCACAGTCTGGTTTGTTCTCTGACAGTGAAATGCATAAAATAAAATGTAGACATATTTTATTCGCATTTTTGCTTTTTGTTTTGTTGCACTTGTATTTTCTTATTTGTATGTAAATATTTCAGGTTGATGATAAAGCTCTCAAGAAGCTTATGGATATGGGCTTTGACAGGGACAAGTCAATATCTGCCTTGAAGGAACATTCTGGTGATGTGGATGGCGCAATACATGCAATTCTACAAGGTCAGCAAGGTCAGCAGAAATACTCCAGTGGGGGCAGACAGAGGTCAGGGGACTATGGCAACTCCAGCAGTGGTGGCTCTGGTGGCGCTGGTGGAGGAAGACAGAGATCAGGTAACTATGGCAATGATACTGGTGTCATTGTGAATGTCAGTGTGATTGTGAAAATGAGGAGAATCAAATCTAACCTACAGTGAAAAGATTGTTGTCCTTTCCAAGTATTGTCAATAGAGGGTGCTGCTTATTCTAGTTTAAATAAGTGACTCAGGTTCATTGACACATATTTTCAATCAAAAGTTTCACATAAAAAACGGGGTCTCACACCCAACATGTGGTACATTTTCTGTTAAGTCTATATTTGAAGAAGGTAAAAATTTTGTTAGTTGTCAAAACATGCATTTGTATGTTTGTTAAAAGCAAAAACGTGTGATTTTGAGTTTTTTCACTTAAAAATTATAAGTAAGAATTGGCAGCACCCCTAAGTGATCTGTTAACGGCACTAGACAGCTGGATATACTGGGGGAAACCTTGTTTTGGATTTTTGAAATTCGCTTTTGTTTCTGCACAGTGAGCCTTTGAAGTGTGAACTGTCGGATTTTCGCATAAATTATTGTCTGTTGTTCACATTTGTCAAGTTATCATCACTTCAGGGGGTTTATCAAAAATCTAAAACACGGTGTTGCAGGGCTAATCATGAGTGTTAGCATGCGAAGAATTGGGGAAATCCGCCCACGCGTCGCCGACTTACACTCATTTGAAGGTGCGCATACATAGCAAAAATCGGAACTGAGAAAATCGACGATTTGTGTAAACGTCCCATTTTCTCACAAAATGGCCGAAAAAGTCAGATTTTTGTACCTTAACCCTTTTCCTGCCAAGTCGGTGAAAATCCGCTTGAAATTCGGTGTAGCCAGAATCTAAGCACTGGTGACCGTTATTCTCCCAACCCGGTGGAATCGGACCCTTTTGGGTACCCCCTTTCCTGCCAAGTCGACGGCACTACGTTTTCTATCCCCTGTGCGTTTAGGGGTCATCCGAGGAGAGGTTTTCTGACAAGGAACGCCTTTTCCCCTCGAAATGGGTTCGCAGGGAGTCGATAGACAGGGAAAGGTGCAGAAACCTGTCCGCCAGTCCCCCACACCCGAGGGGGGCTGGGTTTTTTTTACCGCTTTTTAGCGGACTTGGCAGGATAGCATGGTGACGTTTTCTGGCGGAGTTGGACGTACTTGGCTGCCTGGCACCATAGAGATTGCTGCCGAACTTGACCAACTCGGCAATGCTAATCTAGAAGGCTACCTCTTGTAAACGACTTGGCAGATATGCCGATGGTGCGAGACGAAAGTCACTTATTCAGTTGTGCGTGACTGAAAATGAGAACGTATTTTTGACGGGACGGCTCGACTTGTTCCTCCGATGGAACGGATGTGAACGACTCGGAAATACCATTACAAACTGGTGTCCGACGTACTAAGCTGGGCTTCAGCTCTGCAAGTTCAAGCCAGGCAATGTCCTTCACCGCCTTGGCCGTGCCATTCAATGGACGTAGCTTTGGATTTTTTATTTATTCCATCGTCCGAAGTATTGGCTCTGGTTTGCAGGCAAACGTATCCTCTTGCCGACGCATTGGTAACTACGTACGCTGTTTGCGTACAGAGAATTCATAAGGTCAATAAGGTCAATGTGTAGTCTGCTACGGGGATACCGCCTGCATTTAGCAGGGACTGCTTTTGTTATGCAAACCAGCTAGCAGTACAATATGGCTGCCAGGCATGTGGACACGTCGATGGCTAGAACAATGGAAGCATATTGCGTTGCACCCGTGCATCGCAAAAGTGAACTGAAGACTTGGGTGTAGTGACTGGTTATCACTGGTTAGCTGCAGCCCAAGCCATGTCGGTACAAACCCGTACCTGACTGAGGACCACTCGATTAAGTCAGTAATGAACGGTAACACTCGTAAACCAACTCCCAACTGAGCTGGCTAAACTACGTGGAGCTGTGCTTCAATGGCTCAGCCATGTCGTTAATACAACGGCAAAAACGTAGTTTTTGTGCTACACTGCCAAGTCGTTGAAGGTACGTATTCAATTGACCCTACCCTGGGGAAACAGGACAGGTTTGCTGGTGCTGCTGCACCCCTAGCACGACCCTCAGGGTCTCTGACTAACAGACGAGTGAGGTGATGTTTGTGCCTAGCGGACGTGCGTAATACTGAAGGAGTTTATTTCCGAAAAAATAAACATGAAACGGCAATAAAAGACGCACTTCCAGGGGCAAACAAAGCCGGTGACCTCATTTTTTCTGCAGTAACCCTTGAACTCCTTCCCCTGTCTACGGGCATGTAGAAATTATCGAAGTCTAACACGTATAAGTACGGCTAAAACAACCCTGAAATGGGCGATTTCTGCCAAAATGCCTGGCAGGATAACATGCAGGAGAGCCAATCTTTTACAGGCACATATTATGGGGCGGTTTTCTACTGACTTTGCAAAATAACGGACAAGGGCGCTCGGCAGGAAAGGGTTAAAATAAAATCCATTCGATCTGGGTCTAGGTTAAATATTGGGCATCAGATTTGAGAATTTCTGACAAGTCCTGAACACTAGTTCGCCAAAAAATGATGAAAATTGTGCGTAGAAACGTGAGGCTGGTCAGCGTAAGCGGTGGGTACTATTTACACGATAAACACTAGAAAGATAATTCAGGGCATAATCTGTTTGTCAAATACGTATCTAGCTTATAATTATATTAACTGTACACTGTTTGGTAACGGTTAGAGTCTGGTTTCAAGACTAGAAAAGTTTAAAAAAATACAGCTGGAATGGTTTACAGGTCTGCGTTCGACGCGTTCTGCAGACGACACGCATTGGCTTGCTCGCAAGTGCTCGACTTCCGGTCTCATAGCCCGTAATTTATGCACGTACCAAGTGTGAAATGGTTGTCAAGTTCATTTTAGCGCCGATTTTTGTGCCTATAGTACAGGACGTCACTTGCTTGCTTGCTTTCGAATATGAGACGACCAACTCTCGATGCTCTAAACAATTCTGTAGTTGAGAAGTTCAAGGAATACGGGTAAAGTAGCACTTGTTTTTGTAGTTTTCACATGTGATCTGCTGCAGTCTTTTTGCTCACCATCAGGAATGATACCGGGTTTTTCGTGCGCTATTTCGCTTTCGACTGTGACATGTACTATTATGGCCCCTCGTATGAAACAAAAATCAACTTCAGTTACACGTAAAAGCGATTCTTCATGACTTAAAATAAACGACTGAGGCGATACTCGACAGATTCACTGATTGCAAAATTAAAACGGCGACATGTTGTGTCACCCAGCGACACTCTCATGACCAAGATATAAACAGACCGGCTCCGATCGTGAAGCGACGTTTCGCGTCCTGTGCTCTAGACCGACATAACAGTGTCGAATTGACAATTTACAAACTAAGTCCAAAATATGGGCTGCTGTTTTAGAACCATATTTTCCAGTGAAGATTAAATAGAGTCTCGTGGGGCGGCAGTGTAATCTACAGTGCTGTACGTGCGCGCATGGAGCCCGGGTATCAACATCACGCGTGCAACCATATTACCATAGTACCAACAAATGTTTCAAATTCAATGGCAGTTGTAGTATGAGCCAAGGTCAGAAAGTTTCAAAAGTTTCAAAACGCTCGCGTCCATCAGCTTTCCATTTTGCTTCTTTGGCCCCCGTTTACGTTTGCTGCCGGCAGTCGTCAGCCATGTTGGAATAGCGTCTCTTATGAAGACCTGCGCGCATGCGCAACATAGTGCGTAAAAATTTACATAATCTCCTTCAAGGTATAACGATAACGCTGACAGTAATCCGGACCGTTAAAACAAAAACAAAATAATAACTCACGCAGTGGTTAGAAGGCCGTGCTTTCACTAAAATTCCAGACATTTCCTAGTGTAATGTTACCTCACAGTTTTCTCTAATAGAAAGATCATATTTCAGGGGTTCAGAATATGAAATAATCACAAAATTGCTAAAATTGACCAACGAACCTGAGTCACTACCCTAAATACTCAAGTATCTTATTATTAATCTGTATGGCATCAAAGTCTTGTGTTGAAATTTACTTGTTCATTGTTTTCTGGAAGTCATCACATCACATTGCAAGAGTTGACATATTGCTATGCTTATTCTGAATTTATGAAAAGAAAGCATTAAAGCAGTGTAATTTGTGATTAACATTGTTCAGCACCAGTAAGCATCCCTGATGGGATACTAGGCGTTATAAAAATGTTATTTTGTTATGTGAATGTCAACAAACAAACATAAAACGTATCACATTGGAAGCAATTTCATTATGAGAATTTTACTACTAATTCTTTGATTATATCAACAAAATTATTGTTGGACTTGTTGTACTGTGTGTATGAAAATTTTACAACAAATTCTTTGATTATATCAATAAGATTATTGTTGGACTCATACTGTGTGTTACCATTATACATGGGCATGACTTCAGTCATGATCACATTCATTTTAAATTGTTCACCCTGTGACTGTTTGAAATGAGAATTGCGTAAGCAGAATTTAAATAAATATGTTACCGTGATAAAAAATGTAGTATGTAATGACAACTTATCCGTTGCAAAGCCTGTAGGAGTTATGTCTACAGTCTACGTTGTTAAAGTATGTTAGTTTCTGATCAAGGTTTCCTATATTGTTGATAACTTATTTTACCATATCAGGTGGGAGAGGACGATCTGGAAGAGGAAAAGGAAGAGGGCGTGGCGGACAAGATGACGAAGACGCAGGTGATATGCCAAGTAGACCGTCAGGGCCAACAACGTTGTTTGATTTCCTTGAAACACAACTCGGCACTGTATCAGGTCAGTTAAACTTAAAATAATGTCAACAACCATCAGTTTTGGGAAATATTCCATCCCTTACTGGTCTACTGGTTCTCCTTTTCAAAATGTCAACAAAGTATATAGATGCAGAACAAGTAAAGAGCTTTTAGATGTTAAATGGTCTCGCAAACAAATCAGTCTGCATAACCTGCATTTTCTTTGATATTTAATCAGCCACACATGTGAATTGATAGTACTTCCAATTTCTTGGTAAAAAATATCAAATTATTTTGCCATGGATGAGAGATTTGCCATGGCTTGGTTGCAGAACCACTAGACTTGGCTGTGGGACCAGCGGACTGGGTTGTAGGACAACCAAGCTAGGGTGCAGGACCACCAGACTAGGATGTAAGACCACCAGACTAGGTTGCGTGAGCACTGAATTTACCCTGACACTGGTCATTTGGACAGTATGCTTTGCTCTTCCATGTCAGAGCCTGCTAACACTTCTTTTGTTGACATTTGATAATGCTGTTTATTGTCCACAGAAAAAGAGAACACACCATCTGATACAACTAATACAAAGCAGTATCATAACAGATATGATGAGTGGCAGGATGATCCTAAACCCTACAAAGACAGGAGACAACAGGGAGACAGAAGGAACTACGACCATCAACCCAAGTCTGTAAGGGAGGCAGGCATCGTGTTTGTTCATGGGGAAAAAGACAACAGGAGGTCAAATGGACCTGATCATCAAAGATATCAAAATGAGAGGGGGCCAAATCAATATCAGAATCAAAGACGTGATAATCAATATCAGAGAAATCAAAATGATTATAGACAGGACAGAAGCAGACAACAGAGGGAGTATGGACAACAGCGGGAAAGGCAAAATTACGACAGCAGGTATTCTCAGTCCAAAGATTATGCACCTCGTCATGAACCAAAACAAAACTTCCATGACAGAGATCAATATGATAACAGGACAGATATGAGACAAGGCAGTGGGTACAATAGACAAAACAGATACAATAACCCACAGGACAGAGATGCAGGTCAGCATTACAGAGGTGAACAGAGGTCAGACAGGGATTACAGGAGTGCTGGTGAAAGCAGGGGACATGACTATCGTCAGAGGGATAGGCCAGATAGTGGAGCCAGATCAAAACAGTATCATGATCTGTCAAGAGATGGGCAACAACAACAACCACTACGCAATCACTGGAAGAAAGGAGAGCCATGCCTTGCCAAATATTGGGAAGATAATAAGGTATTAATCATAAGATAGGACACTTCTCTCGAGTGCATTGTTATTAGATGTAATGAGATGTATTCAACGGTGAAGAGGTTTTGACCAAATGAAAGTTATATAGTGCAGAAAATATCAACTGTTACAATTTGAAGGAAACAACAAAGCTCACATGTAAAATCGTGAAAATTACGTGAATATTTGTTTAGATTTTGTTTGTTTCTCACATGACCTTTTCATTTGGAGTTGATAATTCGAAAATATGACTCTACCATTTTGGGATTTGTGAAAGTATCTTTTATTCAGAGAGGAAATTAAAAACTTAAATTGGGGAAGCAGTTTCTTATATATTTCACTTATCATTGAGATAAATCAATTTCCGAATTTCTGTCCACATGTTAGGACTCTGGGTCAAAGGTGAAAATTGGCAAATTATTGCACATCTTATTGATGTGTGCTGAGGTATGGGATGTCTTTCAGTAGTGTTATCAGTCATTCACTTTGTGTATCATTTTCACAAATGTTAAAATTGTTATTGTCATAGATGTATCCAGCTCAGATCTATGAGGTTCATCCTGACTTGCCAACTGCTGTGGTTCATTTCACTGAATATGGAAACCATGAAGAAGTTATGCTGCAGGATATCAAGCCAATGCCAGCCCTCAACTCATGGGTAAGTCAGCCCTTAACTTATGTCTCAGTGCCCTCAATTCACATCTGAGTCAGCCTCAACTCTGGGAAGTCAGCCCTTAACTTATGTCTCAGTGCCCTCAATTCACATCTGAGTCAGCCTCAACTCTGGGAAGTCAGTCCTTAACTAGTACTCATGGTAAGTAAGCCCTCAACTCACAGCTAGGTCATTCCTCAAGGCATGGTTAGTTGGCCTTCAACTCATGGTAGGTCAGCTCTCAGAGCCCTCATATTATAGTAAGTTAGCCCTCAACTCAGGGCTAAACCAGCCCTCAACTCATGGTTAACCAGCCCTCAACTCATGGTAAATCAGCCCTTAACTCATGGTAAATCAGCCCTTAACTTATGGTAAGCTTAGTCTGCCCTTATCTTATGGTAAGTCCACTCTTTCTGCAAAATGTTCATGGATCAAAGAGAACTTTCATCAGCAGTTCAACATTTTATCTCAGAGGGTAGACTGCATGGTTCAGTCATGTCTGCCTTGCTGTAGGAAAGCCATGTCATAAAACATGTGTTGTAATTCCATAGCTACATACCTCTGTTCCTCAACTCTAACAATTAACTAGTCAATACTTAACCAGCCAACAAGTTGCTTAACACTTCTTAAAGGTAATGTTCCCTCAGATCCTCCATAAAGCCAAAAGCTTTTCTTAACACCAGCTTGTAATCATATTTGATAGACTTTGATAACATTCTCAGATATTCCCATCAGATGACATCTTATCAGAGAACTCTTTTCACCAAATTTTCAAGTTTGGAGATACAACTTCAACAGTGAATACAACACAACAGAACCAAACCAAACTGGTTTGTGGTGACTAGGATAAAAATCATTTCATTTTCATGTCTTTGTTTCATCAGGCTGAAGAAGCTGGGCCACACAGAAGGAAATATGAAAACTTTGAGGGTCCCATGGGTGAGACACTGGAATTCCGACAAGGAGGAGGTGGAAGCTACAAAAGGCGAACACAAAACTATGAAAGCCATGCGGAAAGAGAACGCCGTCAGCCTAGCAGACCACAACAACAGTACTACCAGCCCCCAGCAGCTAGAAAATAAAACTTATATGGAAGTGATGTATTCCTTGAGTTTGTAGGCAATTGACAAAGACTAACACATAGATTTTGAAATGAAGTAATTGAAAAGAATGTAGTCCACTTGAGTAAATCTAACAAACCGTTATTTTCATAATCTGTATTGACTAAGATAAAAGACAATGACTCACATCATCAGTTCTGATCACATCAAGATAAATTGAATCTATTTTGTATTTCTGTAAATTCAACAGTCCCTGAAGTGTGATTGTAGTTCATGCTTTGCTTACAGAAAATGTCATCGTATTCCATGGTGTATCAACCAGTGGAATGGCAAATCTTATCTTGATCACTGACCACTGTTGGATTTTGTCGCCATTACTGCGTTACCAAATGTTTGCCCAACATTATTTAAATTTTTTCATGCTCTTTCTCAATCATGATGTATTCTTTAGTTCATATAGATTGGTTTACATTTAGTTCTAGCCAGTTGTTGACATGGTTTAGCCAAGTTGTCCTTTAAATTCCATTGTAGATTTGATGAACGTCATGAGCTCACTCATGGCAATTTCTTAAGTTAAAAAAAATGCTGCATGTCTTTGACACTAACTAGCAAATCAATTTCTCTTGAGCAGGTGGATTATTTATACACAGAATATCCCTTTATGTTACCTGTGTACAAACAGGATTTATTTGACTTTTGTATCGTTTGGAAAATTTGTTGAAATTTTTTCAGTGGGTCCTCTATACTTTTACTACAAGCAGCTGTAGTCTTTTTCAAATTTTACAGCAAAAGTTATTGTGCCATCCTTTACACAGGATACTTAGAACAAGGATCGGTTTAATTCAGTCTTGCAAGGACCATTATACTAGAAAGAAATGATCAAGCTGACTTCTTGATACAAGACCAAATGTCTTTTGTGGAAAACAGTTTCAAAAATAGATTTGACATGAAGGACCGATCGTATTGAATAACTTATTTTTTTTTTAATTGCTGCCCCAAGTTTCCCTGATGCTATTATGCAAAATAGTTATAAAGACTTACTTTTTGTTTGGTTGTAACTTATTAAACCATGATGGTCATAATTAAAATGTACATAGAAATCATCCTTACCTCATAGGTCAGCCCAAGTCAGCAGAGACCCACTAAATAGAGTACCATTTTTCAGTGTGACAAACTTGGCAATGAGCCTCAGAGGTATCACTGGAGTTTTTTTCCTAGCAGAATGACTGATTCTTTGTTTAGTATTTTCATTTTATGGTAGAATTCAGGAGACAAACTTCAGAGAATCATAATTTCTCAGGTTTTGATGTCTAGTGATTTCACTGTAGCTAACTTAATATTTTATCTTTCCAAATTTATGAATATTTATTGTCCAATAAAACATCATAATGATCACATTGGGACTCCATACTGCCCAAGTTTTTGCAAAGTACAGGTTTAGATTTATATCACTTGACATATGTCAAAGGTCAAAGTTCATAGATTCTGCATGTATCATACTGGTAGCTACAATTTAGGTTCGAGTCACTGTTTTTCATGCCAAAAAAAATAAAAGTCAGTTTATATTTTCAAAGGAACACTTTTGGTCTGCGTGAGATGGCAAAGACCTTGATATTGTTTATGTATTTCTGTATTTCAAGTCTTCACTTTTTGTTTTTACACATGCAGAAAATTTCTAGTTGTAAACTACATGTATATCATTTTATGTGTTATTGTTTAATCCCCTTACATCCTGCATTTTTTCATAACTGTACAGTTTTCAAAATTGCATAACCATATTTTTCTGTATTTTTGGATCTTTCTAAGGGGAACTTACAGGTTGAGAGTGTTTAGTTGTTTTATTGATATGACATGAACAGAAAACCTCTATCAGAAGGCCTAGACAAGACTGAATGAGGTATTGATGTTTATACAGATTCTCAATATGTAAACATTTTCTTCAACATTCTTAACCAAATCTCTATCCTTCATATTTTGACCCAAACTCAAACCCACTCCTCAACATTTTCATGGAATCTCTAATCTATACCGTCACAACTCCATTCAGAAAATGCCATGCCCTTCCCTCACGTGATCAATAAAATCTCTAACCCCATCTCCTGCCATTATCCCAATTTTTAGCCCATTCCCCTGGTATTTTCAACTTGATCGATGGCTAATACGCACCAAACAGCATTTTCAACCCCATTCCAAGCCCACTGTAAATTATCAAACCTATTTCTAACCCTGTCTAACCCTATCCTGACACAAAATAGTTTCTGTAACCTTTTGACCACTGTAGCCAATTGTATTCTGTATAACAAACACATGAACACGTGATGATATCACGTAAGATTTCTGGCACTCAAGGTATACAGCAATGCTATATGCCACTGGAATTTTCCAACACTCATGGTAGTCAAGGGTTCAAAGTGTAATATGTGTATTTATAGAATCTAATATCACATAGAGTATTGTCAAATCCATATGCCACTTTACTTCTGCAATAACTTTCATTTCTGTCCCGGTCAAGTTAGATCAAAGTCTTCCACAACCAACCATGCAATCTTTATTTTTTCATTCAATGTTGTTTTCATAACACAAGGAGGGACCTTACTGTGGCAGTGTAGAATGGATATTTCAGATAAGTTCTAAATTCAACAGTTCATGGCTGTGCCATTCAGGTTTTGGATAGCTAATTTGAATTTCAAGAAGTGTACTTTGACACGATTCTGTTTCACAAACTAAGCACAGCAAATTCATTTGAAGGGCACATTGTCCCTTCAGCTGTAAATCCTACACAGTTCTGTAACTTTCTAAGCAGCATTTCTTCTTAAAGTGAATAACATAATTTTTTTCAAGTCTTGAATAAATTTACCCCTAACCACAAATGGTAAGGTGGTATCATTGTCAATATGACGCATGATGGGAATTCTTCGTAATATTTTTAATATTTCTCAGGTTCAACCACTACAACGCTTCATGTTGTCTACTCCTCTGACTTTCCAATGATAGCTGTTTTCATTCAGCGAGTAGTATCTGTGGTATTCAAAACCACCGTAAGGCTGGCAGAATGCTTTTCAGAACCAATGAGTGTCAGAGAGTTGATACAGAAATTAAGTCATTATGCACACATAGAGCCCAACCGGTCTTGAAAATACTAGAACTGTGTATGACATCAAAGCAAATCCTGTCGTCCAATTCATTCCAAGTAAATTACCCAGATCGTTTTGATGAAATGTCACAATTTAAATACCATTTGTTTTCAGAACTTGGAAGTGTATATTCTTAGTTTGCAACATGCTCGAGATTGGTCCAAAACCAAAAGTGTACCCAATATAATATGGAAGGATGGCCATGATTGGCCAAACACCAATAACATGCTTCGTTTACAATGTAAAATCCGCCATGATTGGTTCACAATTGGGCCCTTCCAGTGAGGTGTCCAAATGAAATTGAAGGCCGTAAAGGCCACTGTATGGTACGGAGCGCCCGCACACGACTGGGCCTTACAGTCTATAGTGACAATAAGTGACAAATGTGTCACACCACCTTCCTTGATGCCTACGATGAAACTTTGTTGTTGATCCAACTCACTTGTCCAGTCATCCTTATTCCATGACTAAATGAATGCCCGCAAGCCACTCACCAAAGTCACTACCATCGTACGTATACTGGTATGAGTGGTGATGCACAGCCAAAAATAATAAACAACTATCGGTAAGTTGGAACCTGCAGAATACTGTATCTGAAATAAAGATATTCATTTTGTATTAGAACACTGCTAGGCAGGAGCGGCTATAATGAAGTGATTGATGTACCAGAATTTATGAACAAAGAAAATTATCTTTCCATCCACCATGGCATGTGTACAAGGTGAACAAAAACCAGGTGATTCTTCAGGGTCCTTGTTTGTTCAAAGATCACGTGAAGTTACATTAATAGGCAAAATAAATCAACCTACCAAGTTCAGAACCCCGTGACCCTAAAACTTTGGTTTAACACGATTGGAACTAATTTTGGGATAATTGAATAGTAAAGTAATGTCGGTTTAACCTGCAAATGTAAGCTCAGCTATTATTTCCTTGCAATACACTTGTTTCTATGAGTAATTTGTAATATTGCAACTTTCAGCTATATGTTACCTAACACTTTTGAGAAATTTTAACAATATAAAGATTATCCAAAATTAGCTCCAATCGTGTTGTTTTGCAATTTTAAAAATCACACACGAGTTGCCAATTTTGCCGTTATTTAATGGGTCGCACCCCCATAAAAACTAAAACATAAAGAAATTTACTGACCAACCTACCCTGTTTCCTTAAAGCATGTGAACGAAACATATTTTTACCTTGATAATATGAAAAATTAAGGGTTGCAGTTGATACCGACAAGGAAATGTTCACAGCTCTTGGGGACGTAATTCAACCAACTTAACAGTCACTTTGGTGAAGTCTCTAGTATTCACATTGTTAAACGGAAATATCACTCGTGAATTATGACTGGATATTTATAATGTATAATGCCATAGGATTTGCTAGACTAAAAGATCCGTCGCTCGAGGGCTGTCTTTACGCGTAGATAGCGCCCTCGAGCGACGGATCTTTCAGTCTACGCCCCGGGAGTCTGCGGAGATCGTCAGCTTTATCTTGTCGAAGGCACACTGCGATGAAACTAAGCTGGCGTGCTAGCTTTTCTTCCATTGCAATGCATGATATTATTCACTAGTATGCAGCATCTCGATGTGTAAAATAGTTGTACAAAATGTCAGACATGTACTCATGTTCTGTTATGGTCGTGTGAAGATAAGAATGGACAGTGAAATTGATCTAAATGTTATCACACTTGTGTAATTGGTTTGTAAAGTTGTTCCAAAACTTGCTGCAGTATCAGTACTTGTAATTAACTTGAGGCAAAGAACAGACGGATGATAGTGTTGTTTCACAGCAGGCTTCAGCTGTAATTGCTGAAGTAAAGCAATAAAACCTGTCGGCCGGTAGGAACTGATTAGTGGTCTATGTGTGGGATAAATGTTTCCTATAAGTGAACACACACTTGTATTTCAGTAGTGGCCATGGCCGAGTATATGTTCAAAGTCGAGTTCTCGTACAAACACGGATAGTGCCCGTCTTTATTTCTGAGGATGACTTGCCAATGCTGTGGCTGTGACACTCAGGGCAGCGGTACGGAATGTAATATGATTCTGCGTATGTGAAGTGCACCGCAAAGTGTACTCCCATGGTGTGTGTTTATTAGGGGTCCATAAAAGCTCTCAGATTTTCACCGTAATTATAACAAGTCAGTGCAACTGCTACGGCAAGTTTTGAAACAACTTTACAAACCAATTACACAAGTGTGATAACATTTAGATCAATTTCACTGTCCATTCTTATCTTCACACAAGTATAAAACTGTAGGAATATCCTCTTTGATTGTTTTGACCAGGTATACCAAACCAACATAACGTGTCTGACACTTTTGAAGTGTTCTTGGACACAAAAACCGCGCCACTGGTTGATTTCACTGCTATGAGAACTGATGACGAGACTCAGAAATTTTCGAATTACAACTTTTATTCCACATTCACTAGACATGAGTTTAATAGAGTCCAATGTTTCAAATTTCAATATAAAAAAACACCATCATCAATTCCCTAAAATATGGCGATTGCCCTAGGTCGATGATCTGGTCTATCTTTGTTTTCTTTTCTTTTCTTTTCTTTTTACATTTGTCTAGTGTGTATAGTTGCCTTGACGCATTTATTCGTTGCATTCGTTGTTTGAATACGCGGTGCCAACTTTAATATTTTTATTGTTCTGTACGAGTAAGGTTGGGTATTTGTATCGTATCGTCACTCCAATTGTTGTATACATCGGCTAGCTCGGTAATCGTTTTTGAAAAGCCCTCTTTCAGTTCCTCGTCTCTTGTTTCCTTGTCAATTTGCATCGTTTCCATGGAGATCAGTTTGTCGTCTGCTGCTTTCAGTAGTGATTTCATAATCTGGTTATCCTGTTCGAGTTGTCGATTTTTCTTTTCAAGTGATCTGTAATTCTGTTTCAGTAATTCAGTCTTTGACAGTTCCTCTCGAAGGAAATGTTTTTCTTTGTTTTGTTTTTCAAGAATTGATCGCAAATTCTTCACTTGTCTTTGAAAACATTCAAGTTCCTTACCAAGGGTATCGGTAATATTTTCAAGGTCTTTGATGTAGGAGTCTTTCTGCTTATAATTATCTTCTTTCAGTTTCATCGACTTCATTAATTTCATCACTCGTTCCTCTAATCTACCCTTTTCTTCAATCAAAATGGCGTTCTCATCTCTACTGATCAACTTTTCCTTGGTACTCGATTCCCGGAGATCTGACAGTGAAGAGCTGACTGTTTGTAGCTTCCCGCGTAATCTTTCGTTCTCTTGGTTGGCTTCACGCAACGAAATTTCAAGATGTCCCTTTTCTCTTTCCAAATTTTCAGCTCGAATTTGAGAATTGACTCTCGCCTCCTCCACGTCATAAAAGATTGTCTCAAGTTTCTTGTTATAGAGGTCGGCCTCTTCCAACTGTCTTGTTAATTCAACAATTCTCAGTTCACTGTCGTCAGGCGCATGGTTGAACACGCGACATGAATTCATCGTACCACTATGGTCGCTTGTGGCGGAGGGCTTATGGTTTCGTGTCGTCAATTCTTCGATTCGATCTGACAGAAACCGGAAAACGCTTTCGGCGTCGTCAACACCTATCGATTCGTCACTCACAATACTTTCTTGGCGGCAACGCCATTGTTTTCTGAAAAATGAAATAAATGTAAACGTAACTAATGTAACTTTTTAAGCGGTTCATATTGTTTAGATTTCTGATGATGTGAGGGATTTTTGGGGCATGATTGAGTCTTGTGTTAATCTACTTCATTTCGTAGTCGTGAAGTGAAACTACAGCATTACATTGACTACAAAAACCGTATAAAACACGACAAAGTAGGTAGCATTTCAGAGTATTGTATCTACTTTCACTGATGTGTTTCCATGAAATATTGTTATCTACTAACTGTTCTACTTTTATGGGTAAATCCATGCAGCTACACGTATTTTCGACAAGATTGATGCTATAGACTGTGTGTTTTCATCTTACATGTCATTGCCAGGAGGTATGTGCACCGAGCGTCGCTCCTCACTGGCTCGTTTCTGTTTGAATAGTATTGCATCGTTGTAGAGGCGCTGAAGGGTTGGATCAAAATGTCCAAGTTTTGTCAGAACTCGTCCATCTGGGGAGAACTTGATGGGCTGTCCGTTGATGAAAGACTTGTCACCGAATTCCAGGAGGACAACTTTGCGACCGTCACTTGAGGAACAAATGGTGAGATCATAGCTGCTAAATGATCTGCAGAAACTGGTGTTCGAGTCGTTACGACTTTGCAGGGAATACAAATCTGTGCCATTCGATTCCGGCTGCATTAATTCCGAAGGTTTTATACGATCCTCAGGTCCTATTTTTGCTGACATAATGACGTCTCTACCAGCTGACACCAAATTTCTTGGTCTTGCTTTTGGATGGTCAGACTTTCTCGGGTTTGAACCTGCTTTATTGCCAGGTCGAGATTTGACACAGTTTCGTCCCCTCGCTTTTCTTCGACCGCTAGAATTTCGACGCCTCCGTACAAATGGAGTTAGCCTTGCTCTGATAACTCTTACAGTTTCTTCTCGTTTTTCCGTTCGAGATTTAGAATACTTGTCGGCGTTCCTCGGTCTGTCATCTTCTAATTTGTATTTCGATTCGGCAAGACTCGAGCTCGATGAACCCATTCTGTCGTTTTTGAGAGACTGAATGCTGAAGGAAGAGTCTGCCTTTACTACATCTGCAGGCATGTTCGATGATCAAACAGAAGTGAGCAGTTCGTGCAAATGGAACGCGCGACAATGGGACCAAGAATCGCTGTACCCATCATGCTCTACAAGATCTCGAACGTGTTCGATAGATCACCCACATTGGAGTGTATTGTATCATGTGTATTGTTTGATCGAACGCAAATGGTGTAATACTTCAGGAAAGTTAAGATTTTTATCAAAGGCACAAACCCGTTTTTACTTCTAGAATGTCCTTAAATCTCACAAGCACAGTGGGGATAATATCAGTGAACATTTTGCATTTCAAGTTGGATCAACCAGACAAAATCCACTCCTCGCATTGGATGAAAAATGGTTATGCAAATTCTAAACCCTATCAACAGATGGCAGATAAATCAAAGAATAACTTTAATACGATGCTTAAGGATGTACGAGCGGTACGCGCGCGTGGAATTTGTCACTTCCCATAGGATTACATTGAAATTTGCTGGAAAATCAATTTCTACTAATGTCATTTTCATGAAAATTTGCATAAAGCTCAGTCTAGAGAAATAAATAATACTGATCAAATAAAATTATATGGTCACTGCGCTAAATTTTGAGATAAACAGCATTGAATAATTTCGTCCATAGAAAATGCATTGGTGAAAAAATGCTGACTCAGCATTTTTTCTCACAAATGGCAAAATTCATGGTCATTTATCTCACAAACGAGCGCGGTGACCCCTATATTTTATCACACATTTTGATAATACTTACAAAGGAGAATCCAAAAATTGACAATTTAGAGAAATGACATTACTTTTAATTTTACCGATCGTACATCCTTAAGTGTCAGTTAATCTCTGTAATTTTGATTTCGGTATTTAGGCCCACCAAAAATATAAAAATTTGTCGTGAAATTTGTCAAACATTAGTAATAGAAACTGCTGCTCCTATACACTATATGAATATATGGCAATTTTTATGTTTGTTGAATTCATTGCCGTTGTCTGTCTGTCTGTCTGTCTGTCTGTCTGTCTGTCTGTCTGACTGTCGCCTGTTGCAACTACCCAGAGTTCAAGGTCTAGGATTAACAATTGTTTAGTCATTTACCTGTAATATTAGACAACTGCTCACTTGTTATCACATAACGCAGGAGCTGCTGATGGCCACATTTATTATATATTTATTATAATTACCTTGCATTGAGTATATTCAGTTGTCTAAATTTATGGAAATATGTACATGTTTCTATCTTAGAAAATAGTTTTGCCAAGTTAGTGGAGAAATGTATTTCTTTTACGACTTCTTGAAAATCTAGACATTCAGTCACTTCGCATCATGGTAGGCTTACATGTATGAACTCGACCTTGAAGATATTAGCTTGTCAATAATGAAAATATCGTGAAAAATATGCAAAATTGGTAAAATATGTAAATTTGACAACATTCTGAAAGTCGGCACCGGATTGTTTATTTGTTTATTTGTTACATATTTACACGCATTGGTTCTTTAAGAGTTTGGAGTGTTTAAAACTGTCACTTCTTGGTTATTCATGTTCCTCATTTTTAGTCACCCCCGCCCGATTTTTCAGATCCAAGGTCATGGGCATTCAGGAACATAGCTTGCTATCTCACCAAATTCGATGACACTCAAGATATTGCTATATAAGCCGTCATTAGCTTGATGACCTAAAGATTTATAGAGAATGTTATATCCCGTTGTATTGGCATCTCAGACACAGTAAAACAAAAAAAGAGCGATGGGTATCAGTAACATTGCCTTGTGGGATAGATGAAATGGTCCCTTTACTCTCGGAATAAGACCAGGCAATCGGGTGTGATCGGGTGTGACCTTCCAATTGGCAGAAACTGTACTTCTAATTGCCCTGTTTGCTTTCTCTAATATCTTTGGGGTAGTTATTCAGCAAAGTCAGTAACTCCAAGAAGCTTGCTACTCCTAAAAATGTCACCAACATTACCATGATCATTATCACCATTATCATCATCATCGTCGTCATGGTAATCATCATTATCACTGCAATCATTGGCATCAACAGGAATACCAACAATATTCATCCGACACACCATCTTCCCAAACCCAACAACCACATCGATTCCTTGGAATGGCTAGCATTGACAGACTTTTGACTTAGCCCCATTGGTTAAAAAACAAACTAACGCGACTCATTTTGCACAGAAATGCAATTTTAAAATGTAAGCAGATAACGATCCGGTTTCTGTACGAAACAATCCATCCAATTGTTTAATGCGTGAGCCGCTTCTAGTGTCGAAAGTTTACAATAGATTACGGTGACCTGCCTCCAGATATTAACAAAACGCCACTTTAAGGAGGTTGTTTTTTATCAAGGTTTAATATTTAACTTGGCACGGCTGACTTTTGCTTATGTAGTAGCTGCGGTGCAATAAACGGGCACTTTGCAATTAAGGCACAGCACAACTGAACAACTTGGAGGCTGCTGGTTGGATTTTCTGTCTCATCTTTCTTGGATATTACCTCTCCGCTGTTACCATGGCGCGGGACATATCATCTGTTGGCAGTCTACACGCTGTTGACTATGTAGTGGTAGTTGCTGGTCTTCTTATGGTGTTTTTCCTCGGCCTTTGGGTAAGAACAATCAATTCATTCACTTGTGTGGAAGACAGGGAGGCCACAACAACGCCCTGGTGACCTCAGATATGAAACCCCTGCATTCTATTTTTCGATTTGATAAAACTGTTTACATAGGTCTTGCGAGTTTGTTTTATGAATGCCGAGCTTTTTGACATATCTATGATGACAACAATCATCATGTAAACTATACGCGAGATATTGCAACGCTGAGTCAGCCGAAGGTATTGCTACACTTTCAAAGCAACGAATACAACCGTTTGCCACACTGTTGATATGTAAGCCTTTACTGTTAAGGCACTTTAAAACGAAATGCCATTTGACAGTTGTAAATCTTTGTAAAGCCCTTTTTTTGCAAGAAAGCAACACTTTCCGGATGAAGAAAGGCTTGCATTATTTCATAAACGTTTCAATTTATTACTCCTTACAATGAGACCTTTCCACTTTCATACCAAATCCAAAACGCGAGCGAACGTCAGCCCGAACGTTTTGACACCAGACGGAAACTGACTGCATAGCTACCTCATTGACCACACGCTTCTGGCAAGTTCAAAGTGATAAGGGCAGTGCAAAAACTATAAAGTAGCTGTGCAAAGAACAAGCAAATTCATCTCATGGCTTAAACACTTTGTCTGTGACGGTTACGTATACATAAGTCTACGCGTGATATCAAGGTAATCGCACTACATGTACAGACACTAACTCAGTCGTCTCATTCGACGATCAAGTTCAAAACCGGGAGAAAGCTTTACTGAACTTTGTCACAAACGTTTCACGAGGAAATCTAATGACGCGAGACCTGCAAATTCCAGTCATCTGGTCGGCCCGCTTTTGTTTAGCTTCGGGTCCGTCCAGGGTCATTAAGGTGGATGTAAATACCAGCCTTTGATAAAACCTTACCACTCCAAAGAATGGAGTTTATTGATGTATCGTAAAATCAACTGGTTTTACTCCGTTGTACCTTGTTCTAAGTTAACAAGGGTTAGGGTACAATTGCCGATAAAATCAAAACAAATAAAATGTTTATGGGATTGAGTTCGCTTAAATTTACAACTGCCATTGTAAACTGTTGGATACAGTCCAGTTCAGTCCCCTAGAGGGGTTATACCTGCCACTGTTTGATAGAACTGTTCAGTACATGTATTATCTTTTGGGTGGAAGTGTGACTGTACTTTAAAACTTTGACAACTTAAACAAATTAGAGCTGAGTCAGCGGACGTGTCGCACGTGCGATTCTGTAAGACTATGCACACATCGTATACAGCTGAAGAAATTCGAAATTGTTGTCTGATTAGTAAAGCTAATTTCGTACACTTTTCTTAATTATTTACGACGCTCACGTACAAGCAATGATTACAGTAACAGGCAATTAACTCCTTAAGGTAGTATGCACCTCGAAAGTGAAAGACTTAAACTTTTGCTCAAATTTTCTTCAATGAAACTGTCAACGATTCTCTTACCAAATCAACAATAAAAATCGTGGGGTCACCGTGCAAAGATTGGAACTAGAAAAACAAATTACCCAACATTTTGCAATCTTTGAAATTCAAAATGGCCGCCATTCTTGTGTTAACTCTATTCAGAAAAATTAAATTTTGGATTTGCGAAAAACTAAGCCGGTGAAAGTTTTTCTTTTCCCAAAAGCTTTAAAATGAGCCCCCACAAGTGTTAGATCAGAAAGGAATTGTAAAAGTTCTGGAGTCCAACTATTTGTCCCCGAGGCGCGTTCTTTTTAAGCCCTTACTAATAATACATAAGGTGTTTTGGATTTTAAAGATTTTTCATTCAGGAAGTCGTTTTTCGATAAAAATAGCACCATTTTTCACTTCTAAGACACTTGCTTATTCTGGTCAAAGTGACCGATGTAGATAGATATAGATAGCATTGTCGACATATTTCAACAAATACCTACTACGTCGATACACCGTGCCTGCTCGCTTTGCGCTTGCAGTAATAAATGAATCGTTTGATAAAACGACACGATGTGAACTCTGCCATAACATTGCGAATATATGGAAATGGCGTGTCTGTGTCCCGAATATAACATTATACATTGTTTGTGTTTATTGACAGTCTTCCCGTCGTGCAAATCGAGGAAGTTCACAAGGCTATTTCCTTGCTGGTCGAGATATGTCATGGTGGGTGGTAAGTTGGCGCTTACGCATATTTCACGCTATTTGGCAGCTCCAGAGAGCATGCACGTAAACCGTCGGAACGTAGGAGATAGAAAACAACGTAATCGAAAGTGAATATTTAGAAGTGTACTTGACTTAGTCTGTAAAGAAAAAATCAAACGTACTTCCTATTTCATTTTCTACAGTAGAATGAGGGTAAACATTTTTTGAGTTCAAGCTATGATAGCACCATGAATACAAGAGCTACTTTCACTGAGGGGTGTGAAGTGTCCAGTTTAAAAAGTAAATTGCTCGATGAGTCATGAAAATAGCATCTCACAAAACCATCAAATTCATTGCTATCGAACTAAAAAACCAATGCATTTAGATACTATGACAGTTCACTGACATGCAGCAGGAAGATTGCTCTACACCAGCTACATATCTTTTCATACATATAATAAAAATTAATGCATACAACAAAATATCAATTTTATGACCTGAACATGTTTGCACCCATATTCGAGATCTCTTATGCCGCTTTTATCAAAATTACTTTATTATGTTGAACAGAGACAAGCCACGCAACCCTAAAGTCTGATCTGATAGATTTTAATGACTTAGTGGCGATAGTTTGAATTACCACTCAACCAACCAACAGACACTAAACCTAGACTGGTGTATTTGTTCTAGGTTTTGTGGCTCTGCTTATATTTGATGCAGAGCTTCAAAACAATCGACCTGCACATGTCTTGATAAAATCATACTTCGTTTTACAGGTTGGTCTATCTCTGTACGTCAGCAATATCGGCAGCGCCACCTTCATCGGCATCGCAGGAACCGCTTCTGTGGATGGAATCGCTGTGGTTTTCTACGAATTCACGGTTGGTCTCCAACACACTTACACCAGCCTTAAGTATTCAAATACACACAAAGACAACAAATAATATGTTCAATGCAAAGGATGGGTCGTTGAACTAGAAATCCCTGTACATGTAAACGAACAGAAAATGTAACTTTGGAAAATATTTCAATTATATTTGTTCTCGAAAACAAATACATTTCTTGCATGTTCACCCTCAAAAACTATGTTGAAATAAAACAGATACAGCATTAGCCTTGTGAACACGATACACTACAACAACAAGCAATATCATTGCTAACAATTAAATTCTAGTCCGAATATGTTGCAGTTGTAGATAATATCATTGGTATCACACGTATACAGGTTATTTGACAAGATAAACACATGGCATTTCGAGATCATTTTCCGAGTCGACCAAGAAACTAATCACAAAACTAGAACAAAAACAGTTGCAAATACACCAAAAGTTACTGCCATTGGAAGTTTAATGTTCAGTAATTAATATTTCAAATGTATACAAAAGTTCTTCGAAGTGGTATACAAGCTGATGGAATTGAACGACAAGTTTAAAACCTGGAAAGTGACAATCGTTTTGTCAAAGAGTAATAAAACAATCGATCTAATAGAGACTGTCAAACCAACTGGTTAGTCTGTTTAGTGAATTGAGTTAGTATTGAAAACTTATCATGATTTCGCTTTGCTTTAATTTCTTAACTTAAGAAAGTCATAAATGGGTGGAATTTTTGCCGTTTGTCAGGTTGCAAGTTGTGTTATCTTTTCTTCTAGGCAGTAGCAATAATGCTATTATTAATATCTTTCTGAATACTAAATACTAACTAAGGAAAACAAATTTTGATTTCATTCATAGGGAGTGACATGTCTTGCTCTCCTTGGATTTTTCTTCGTACCTGTATACACATCTGCCGGGGTAAGTCCTTCATTATTGCATTCGACATCTTCTGTAACTTTTCACATTTAAATTGACTGTACCCTTCATCACGTTTTAATATTTTTATCAAATTTTCAGGCGTATACAATGCCAGAATACTTGAAGCTGAGATTTGGCGGGGAGAGAATCCGAGTTTTCCTGGCAATCATTCAACTGACGATGAACCTGTTCGCCCACATTACGGTGAGCGATACGATGAATTATTTGCCCATTTCGGTGTTAAATGAACAAATTCCCCTCCCCTTAACTCGCAATTAGGGTATATTACAGTCTCATAGGTATACACCGTTTCGCCTTCAAAATTTGTCACAAACCTTGTTGTTTTGAATTGCGACCATAAAATCGTTTGTATTTTCGGGGAGAATGATTAAAAATGATTTTTTGATCTTTTGGGTAATGTCACAGTCCCCCCTATGGTTATGTGTATCAGTCGAATATTCATTTACGCTCTTGAGAAGAGATTTATGAGAGAACAAGATGTGAACAGCGACCTCGTCTGAGTATCGCTATTTCATTTGTCATGGCGTAATTCTAACCAAGGTTTTCACCAAAACATTTCTTTTTAAAAGGGTGAAATGTACGCTGGAATACTGATCATACAAATCGTACTTGGCTGGAACATCTACGCATCTGTCATAACTTTACTGATATTGACGGCTATTTTCACCGTAGCAGGTAAGAAGTTACTATGACAACGTTGTGCAAGTTCCTAACATGTCACTCATCAACTACCATGATTCCTTTCAACAATCTTTTGACATTCATTGAAGAATAAATTTGAATTCTCTTTGGTCACACTGTGCATTGTTCAGTGATGAGTTATTTTTGATTCGGTGTCAGTATCAGGGAGCTCAAAAAGGTAATATTTTAGACAGCCACATTTGTGTTATGAACTGTGTCAGGAATAGGCATGTTATTATGACCAAATCATTTACATTCGCTACATGTATTTTACATCATTATCATTCTTTTATACGCTATTTTAGCGCAGACGAAACGGACTTTAGTCCGATGTATTTCTCTTTCCAATTAATGTCATTTTTACACACAACTTCTGTTGCACATTTTATTTGCGATTTTTCATGAAAATCATACGGTGCAATGCACGACTTCAGTTTGTGGGCTCGTTTATGACTTCTTTTCACCAAATTCAGTAAGATACGCCACAATGTACAAGTACCCTTCAAACGATTTCCAAACTTACAAGTTTTAGGAAACAAATCTTAAATAACACCCTGAAAGGAGAAACTTTCAGATTGTTTTGATTCTACGGTACATTATCTTGATTTCATAACGAATAAAATGTGATTTTTTTTGCATTTTTCATAATCAGTTAAAACCAATAATACCACAATGGGCCATACTTTTCTTCATTGATAAGAGCCTGGTGATGTGTTCGATATCATTCGATGAAGTTTCTAATGGGATTGGAATTTTTTAATCGATATCCTGCATTTAACTTATGACGTCGCCATTAGGAGTTTTGAAGGGACAAATTTATTCAATGTTCGAGCGTACTTCAATCTAGAACCTAAAGCATCAAGACGTTTTCGAGAAAATGCAACGTGTGGAGATTTCAACCATTTTACACAATACTTTATCAATAGGTGGGCTGACTGCGGTGATGCACACTGATGCCTTACAAGCTATCATAATTCTTCTCAGCGCTGCTGTGTTGATGGTCTTCTGTAAGTTCCTCTGATAAGTACCTTTAATGTTTCAGAGTTTTTTTTATAATTGATATTTTATTAGTAATAGTAATGAAATGTTACAAGTTTTCGTCATGTGGATTAACTGTACATGTCTCAACTATCAGTTATTGTTGGCAGTATTTAATTCATTTACAACAATACGTCTTTAGTTTTTTCATTCTCCATAGCAATTTCGGAATTAAGGTTGTAGTTGTGTTTAAGGTCGTATGTGCCTCGAAAGGGAAAGACAAAAACTTTTGCTCAAACTTTCCTCAAAGAAACTGTCAACCATCCTTTCACCGTGAAAGTTTGGTACTAGAGAAACAAATTGCCTAACAATTATCGATACTTGAAATTCAAAATGGCCGCCATCCGCGTGTTAACTCTGTGCTGAAAAATAAAATTTTCCATTTTCGAAGAACTAGGACTGTAAAAACCTTTTTTACTCCAAGAACTTCAAAATGAGCCCCTCAAGTGGTAGAATCAAAAAGTCTGAGAGTCCAAATATCTGTCCCCGACATGCCCGAGGCACATTCTACCTTAACTTGTAACAAATACAAAGCAAATGACGCTGGTGTCTCCAAGGGTACAATATGAATGAAGAAACAAATATTATTATTGTTGTGAGATCCGTCCTCCATGATGTACTTTTAGATGATATTACAAAATATTGTGAATACTAACGCACACGTAACTTTGAATTGTCTGTACTTACGTTTTGACTAATCAGGACATATTTGCGTTCGTATATTTACACTGTATATGTTGCGTTCGGTAGCTTTTAATTATTGACCCGTCCTGTTAGGGTAACTTAAGTCTGGTATTTATTATTGAAAAGGTCAATCATGGATATTTGAAAGAGAAAAACCCTAATGACCACAATATTGTACGCTAATCAATCAGTTTTCGGAATGACTTGACTAATAAGATTGATATATTCGGAAAGAGTGGATGGTATTACAATACTATGTCGCTATAGCAGTTATCATGTCTTCTATTCACAGCCTGGATAGAAATCGGCGATTACTTCACGTTTGAGGGACGATACATGGACGCAATTCCAGACACAACGGTAGCCGGTAACACTACATGCGGAATACCTACTGCTGATGCGTGGCATATCTTTAGACCAGTCGATGCTGCTCTACCATGGCCTGGAGTTTTATTCGGTATTATGATTCTGTCAACGTATTACTTCTGTACCAACCAGGTGAGTCACAGAGTGCTTTTGATGTGGAACCACCATGCATCTTACCTCTCTTCAGGGAGGTATACCACACTGTACAGAAACATACGTAATGTCAGCGATAACTTGTGAGCAATGCCTGTCATTACATACGTCATGGTACATGAAATTACGTTACATAACATATTCCATCGTTTCTTCGGCAAATCCTTGCATTTAAGTATCATTGAGATGTCTTCAACTTAAAATTTAAAATTGAATTGACATGATTTTACGCCAAACAAACATGACAGTAATAGTATTCACAAACTTTCACCACTTATACTCACTGTAACAGGGATCAAGGTATGAATAAAATGATTAACCAGTCCTCCCTATCATTTAAAACAACCATAGAGACAAGGAGAGCGTAGTAACCAATAGGCCGCACACACCATACGAAATGTCATTCAAACGCCCTAGCAAGAAGTTCATTTCGTGTTCTCAGGTTTTGGTACAGAGATGTTTGGCTGCTAAAGACATCAGTCATTCCAAAGGAGGTACCATTCTGGCGGGATATTTGAAAATCCTCCCAATGTTTTTGATGGTATGGCCCGGTATGATCAGTAGAATACTGTATCCAGGTACGTCCATGTTTTAACCTCAAAACACATCGAGTAATCCTGATTCAAAATTGTTCTTGTATTAACCAAAATATTTTGACTCTATGCCGCTCTGTTCCTCTTACAGACTTTTATTCCTTGCAGTGATGATATGACGTATCTCGCAGCTTATCATAATGTTTGTAATCTTGTTTTGTTTAGCTGTGCCACGCTTTTGTTAGTTTCAAGTATTCATGTTCCTCCCTCAATTCTCCTTGGATTTGCTCACTTTTCTTCTCTACCAATGAGTCCACTCTATTCATCATATCCAGCCATGGTTCTCCTTGACATTAACTCGATAATCGCCTTCGACATTAATGAGTCGGCCCTGAAAATTAATATTTCTTTCTTCTTCGCCCGTATACATCTTCACCGTCTAGCAAAACAAACAAACAAACAAACAAATTAATTAACTAATAATACCTACTAACGGTGTTACTAATATTATCACATTATAGAATAACTTTATAATAAAGATAAACAAATCACCTATCCTCTCTCCGCCTTCGATTGAATTGACGCACGATACAATCGAGCCAAATTTGTGATCACAGTGTCCCTTGATAGGGAAACATCAAAACTAGTATTTTGTAACTCACATTTATTCTCGTTCTATTCCAGATATCGTGGCATGTGTCGATAGCGATGTCTGTAACGAAGCATGTGGAAATGCTGCTGGTTGTTCTAACGTGGCCTACCCTTTACTCATCCTCGGATTAATGCCTATCGGTCAGTTGTTTCAATAAAATCTACCGCCATGGTACTGTTGACGATATAAAACTCGTCGACATATTAATGTATTTACAAGAAATGCACGGAGTGAAAACAGTGCCACAAGAATGGTATATTCATAAAAGCGAAATTTCACATATTGACTTCGTATCTGTGACCACAGTCACTCCACTCCACAAGACTGGCAGTGCAATAAGCACAGTAGAAGCACAGGGTGGGGGTACTGTGTTAGAAGTAATAACTTATCTTTCAAAAGGAGTAAACACATTCCGTCACGACATACCGCATTCGCTTTAATTTGACTGTTTATTGAACTTGACTGCTCGTTGCTAAATATTTTATGATTAGACTATTTAACTCCAAAAGTGCCGTTCAATTTAAATTACCGTGGAGTAACCGTGATATGGATCTGCAACTGTATTTCCTTATGTTGTAGTCATTGTTATGAAGTCAGTTCGACTGTAATTGCAAACTGTGGTTCTGCTTCTGAGCAATCTATTCTCTGTGCCAGAAAGTCAAGACAACGCTCTCCATGTGATTTGTCATCCAAATTAACGTTTCTACTCTTCACAGCTTTGAAAGGTCTAATGTTGGCGGCAATGTTGGCGGGAGTTATGAGTTCCTTTACGTCCATATTTAACAGTACCAGTAGTATTTTCACCATCGACATCTGGAAACGTATCCGACCAAAGGCTTCGACCCGTGAAGAAATGGTCGTCGGCAGGTAAATTCACTGTCTGTAGCAGAAGTTTTCTTAAACTTCCTTTCTTCATTTTCATAATTGTCAGCCATGCGAGCAACACTGATAAGTTTAAACGAAAATGTTTGCTTTCCAGGGTTTTCGTGTTGTTCATGGTTACAGCAAGTATCCTATGGTTGCCAGTGTTGGAAGCGTTCGGTGCTGGTCAACTTTTCGTCTATTTGCAATCCGTCACGTCATACATCGCGCCTCCAACGCTATCTTGCTTCCTACTCGCCATTGGCTGGGAGAGAACCAATGAACAGGCAAGTTCGGTTACGCCAGAACGCTTTCGTCCATGTTCTCATGCATTCACATGCCAGATTTATTCTGACGATTTAATGACGACGAAATTATGCAAATTTTGTCTTAACTTTCACATCCAAAGGCTGATTTTGATGGATTAGCGCATACCGAATTGATTGTCTAGATTACATTGACAATAGACGAAAGCCAACATTGTCTTGCTCGGCGACGAAAGACCAAAGAGGATACATGGTATTGGCCATGAATACGCGAAGATGGCGTCCCTATTACATGTAATGTAACGCAAATGCCATTCCCTTCTTTCTGTTTTACTTCCTCCCAGGGTGCATTCTGGGGACTTATCGGTGGCTTTATCATCGGCGGTACTCGTATGATACTTGACTTCGTGTACGAATCACCAGGATGTGACGAACCAGACACACGTCCAGGTTTGTTGGCCAACTTCCACTACCTTCACTTCGCCATATTCCTGTTTCTAGCGTCTATGCTGATCACGATATTGATCAGTTTGTTCACCAAACCACAGCGCAAGGAAGAGGTAAGCCAGACAGACAACACGGTTTTTAATTTACTATTCAATAAAATTTATGAATTAAACAGGTCGTCGAACGAAAGACATGTGGCAGTGATCTGTGGATGATTAACATGAATCATATTTTATCCTCGTATGGAAAGTAAGTGTGTTGTAGCTTCATATAAACGTTTTAGGATGCTTTAAATGTCCAAACATTTGCTATCTGATCTTCTCTGATGCAAGAGATTGGCTGTGCAAATATAAAATGGATGATTGGAAATGCATTGTTTGCAATACACTATGCCGCTCAATTCTACAAGCGATAAATATCAAATTGGATGCCAAATCACAGTTTAACCTTATCAATATCACTAAAATAATAAACTTTTTGTCGATTTTGATCAGACGTTGCTATTGGAATATCGATATCTCGTGTAAGTTATATATTAATGACCGCCCTGAAGGAAATGTCTTGTTTATTTCGAATTTCATTCTGTCAGATTTTAATCGTCTGGGCATCGTAACGGGATAGGTTTTTTTTCTTAGTATTTTACGATGTCGTGTCAATTTCTGGCAGCTGTATCGTCTGACATGGTGGACTCGACACAGCACAGAGCCAAGAGCTGAACATGAGATTGACATAAAGAGGAAGACGGAGAAGCCGGTTTCAATGGTTGATGTGGCAACATGTACTGATGAAGACGTTGTCGAACCGGAGAACAAAGACACCAAGCCATCTGAAGAGATAGAAGACTCGGAGAAAGATGTCAAGCAAGTGGACGTACACGGTAAATAGCAAAATAGTCAGATAAAACACAGTAAGCTCAAATATACCAAAGAAGGCAGGGAAACGATGATCTCTATGCGTTTACACAGATCTTACTCAGACTACTGGCTATGCGTTCATTGGGACCACTGACTATGCCTTTGCCCAGACCACTGACAATGGGTTTATCCAGACCAGTGGCTGTACGTTTACCAAGATCATTGGCTATCCATTTACCAACACCATTGCCTATTTAGGCTACAGCGACACCCACTTTGGTCAACCCAATTCTTTTACGCCGAGTCATGTGACTACAGACACTTAATTTGTACCTTTGACTTTTGTGCTGCGCTCTTTGATTCTTTTTGGTCCGATAAGTCAGCTCACTCGTAACCCCAATCATATCTAGTGTTTTCGACAATCAAAACTGTACCTCATATTGTTCAGTTTTAGTTTCGGTTGGAAGCGTCAGAGAGAATACGTCACCACGTGCCTGTAAACTCATGTTTGAAACAAATTTTAGGCAAATGATAATTTAGACCATGAAAGAGTGAATTCGTTAGAGGCGTGCATCAAATCTTAATGCTATGTGTTATCAGAATAGCACTATGAACATAGGAGGTAATTTAAAAACAATTTAGCATCGAATTTAACACTTACAGGTTGTAAAATATTTTGACTGTCTGTAATTACAGAAGATCGGGACACATGGACATCGTTCAAATTGTGGGCCTCTAACTGGATCTGTGGAGCTACTTCTCAAACTTCTGAAAAAGAGCAGCAGATTCGTGAAGAACGAGCGATCTCATTGGAGGAAGACCCGAAGTGGGCGCGCATTGTCAACATTAATGGCGCTATCCTATTGGTAGTTGGAGGATTTGTTTGGGGTTTCTTTGGCTGATAATCAGAGTGGAACTACATTTAAAAAATGGAAGGGTTTAAACCCGAGAAACTGCTTCATTTTGTCTTTTCTGGAAAAAAATAGCAATATTTTGTCACAATAATGTAGGCCTAATTGTGAAATAACTACTTGTCAAATAATTCCTTCCAATCGCAAATTTTAATTTCAGAGATACAATACGATTATCGTTTGTTGAATGCTATTTAAAATCTCTCCTTGCAACGAAGGAAAGATCTGTCGGAATATTGATTGCCTAGCATCACGTTTCTTTAGTTATATCTGTGAGAAATTTTACTTGTCTTTCGATAACGTAAGTACAGGCACTCCGTTTATCGTATCATCTTTGCGTCTATTTTTCAGTAAACTGAACATGACATATACCGTACATGTATTTGTTTGCACGATCACACAATGCTGAGAGACGCAGTCACTCTGAGAGTTGCAGTTTATTGAATCAGCCCTTCATCCATCGGCATATTGATAATTCTGGTAGATGCCGCCAATAAATGCGGCCCATGATATTCTTCTAACTACATCTTCTGTCCTTTTTTACAAATTCTTCAGTATATTTGAAGATTCATACCAATGTAATTGGCTTCTCAAGACAAACATAAGACTGATAAGAATAACAGACTACAACTTCGTCTCTTTGAGCATCTTGATTGGTTGTTTAAATATTTACCCACTATTTAACCGAGAGTCCCTGTGGATATATGCATGTTTTTGAATTGAGAAGTATAACTGTTGATTTGTTGTCTTCCAATGTCATTCAATATTTGCGACATAAATATCTCCTGAGGCATTCACACTTCAACTGTCTTCGTGTGTTTTCACACATTTCTTTTCTAATTCTGCATTCTGAAGCAATAAAATTCTGCATTTTTTAGTTTCGTACATCTCGTTCCGGTGTTGTATACTTCCTCTCTGACATAGATCACGGTCATTGGTATCTCGTAAGATAGTTAAGTTTCAAGTATTTTCAGCATTTCTCTTCTACAGTTATCCAGCAAAGACGAACTAAATATATAATGCACTGCGCTTTCTTTCGAACCTAGCAAGGGAACATAGAGACACAAGTCTTAAAGATCCTGACACAAGCAGATAGCTATGGATGAGAATGATAGCTGAAAAATCAACGAAAAACTGGAAGAGAGCATTGTTTCAGAAAACTTTCAAAACTGTTGTCTTATCGTCTGCAGAAAGCAAGCAGTAATGTCATATGTCTTATTTGGAACGGTTTCACTCATTTTATGTGTGATAATTTGAAGAAGTCCAAGTGTACGTCTTCAACTATCAATGGAGTCAAGATACTATAACTTGGAGAATATATTATCCCAGTACATGTACGATAAGTACCTCTTTGTGCCATACCTAAATTTATATTCAGGAGTGAAAAGTTTCTGATCCGAGGTTCACTTTGCCTTTTAGAACACACTTTGCTATATATTTAGAGCGAATTAGTTTGAGCGAAGATCTAGACAAGCATGACACGGGTATAGGCGATATTTGAACATCCACACTGTAAAAATAGCGGACGCTAGACGCGTCTTTACGCGTTCAAAATGTACATGTCGGTGTTCAAATTTGAACGGCTAGTGTTCATATTGTTAACACTAGTGTTCATAATATTAACAATGATGTTCTAAACCTGAACACTATGTGTTAACAACGATCTCCTTCAAGTGTTCAAAAACTCAGCATCACAGAAATTTTACAATACTGTGAAACAATTAACAGTCTTTTGTGTTTTTTTTCTTTACAATGGCTATATTAAATTTACTATTGCTTCACTGTCCGGCAAAAGTACACGGATTTTGGTGTAACGAATTTCACACTAAGTGAAAAATATTTCCGGCCTACAATTGCTGAAAGCATGTTTTTTCTAAAAAAGGAAGTATACAAAATAATTTTACACGTTTATTACGGGTTGAAAGTTTAAAAATTAGAAAAGAAAATCAGAAAACCACCATGAACGTTTTAATTTTAACATCGGCGTGCAAGGGGCGTTCTACTTCTTAACACTTAGTGTTCAAGTTTGGTGTCTTTTCCTATCCCATGATGCATCAAAACGGAAGTTGCGACATTTTTCTTGTAAGCGCACCCTGAAGTCGTGATCGTGCGGAAGCAAGACCAGAAAGGGTAAGTTTCCTCTCCAAAATAGTAAAAGGTATTCTATCTATATTATCGTCCTTTGAAATTAATTGTATTGTACCTTTAAATAGCTTAACTACGTGAAAAAACCTTTTTTCTTTCAGTGGCTGCTATACCAACAACTAGCTGTGAATACGCAGTGGTACTTTTGGCCATGGCGTATCGATCGATCTCACTCAGGTCAAGGGTCATCACAATACAACTGTAGTGATAACCCTTGACCTGAGCGCGATCGATACGCCTTGCATAGTACCGCTGCGTAATCACAGCTAACATATGTCTTTTAGTAAACACAATCGCATGTAAAACATCAGTTTAACATCGTAGAATATACAATGTATTGTTTCAGCATATGAGAGTTTGGCTTTTTAATTTTAATCAATTGATCACAAGAAGCAGCAAATATTTTGTAACAGTTTGAAGAGAGGCACTGTAATATGAAAGTCTCCACTTTTCCTTATGATAATCAGCCCCTTGTCTTTCATTTAAAGTTTCATCTCGCCATATTACCTATTGTTGCATTTTTTCAGGATGTAAAAAGTTGGATTTAACTGAAAATCGAAGAGTTGTTATAGAAGCTGGTGGTACAGATGAGTGTACAGGTAGCTGTATGGAAACAAGCTTGAGAAACTCAGCTCATCTCTAATGTAGATTTAAACTTCCAAGGGTCAGTAACTGAATTTTGATAAATTTCTGTATTTTTGTTCTGAATTAATCTAAGCTTTGGTAGCATGCTATGATCAACTAAATGTTGCTGGGGAATGAGCTTTCACAGACGTGTAGTCTCCCTTATTTAAATTAAAGCTGAAACAAAGCGACAGACCATTCAGAGTAAAAATGTCCACTCTGAATTACTGATTTTTCTGAAATTTTCACTCTGAATTTTCTGTCACTTTCTGCTTCAATTTTTCATCCCCCCCTTGCATCTGATGAAGGAGACTTCACGTACTTTGAAAGCTTATGCCCTTGTAACATTTAGTTGATCATAGCCTGCTACCAAACCGTAAATTATTTTGTATTGTAGCTCAACACGTCTCTTGTACTTAGCAACTGGTTTTTAGCTTTGCTGTCAGCTAAATAGGTGGATGTGTAGCATTGTCCTAAATTTGTACTTCCAAAGGTTTTTCTTCAAAACAGCCTGTGCGAATCCTTAAATATTTGGATTACAGGTCCCAAGGGATTACCCTAATCAGATATGTTCAAATTATGATGAAATATGCAAATTTATATTTTTGAGGCTAATTTGCTATTTTTTGGAAAAAATCTTCTTCTCTTTTACTGACGTCTTCAATATTTGTAAACATGTCCCTAAAAATGACCATCGTCAAATTTGTGCTAGTTGTGATGAAATATTCAAATTTTTATATTTCATGGCAATTTTTGTCATTTTTGGTCAAAAACAATCTTTAAAAATCTTTTTCAAAACTGCTAATCGAACAGCTTTGATATTTAGGACATAGATCTCTCTACTGGTAGTCTTTTTCAGATTGTTAAATTATGCAGAAATTTGCAACTTTGTGTTTTTTTGGCATTAAAGACATTTCAGACATTTTTAAGACTGTACATTGGGAATTACCAAAATGTGATATATTCAAGTTATGATGAAATGTTCATTTTTTCATTTTAAGGGTGATTTTTACCATTTTAATAAACAAAATTGTATAAAAATTAATACCAGGGTACACCAGAATTTGAAAGGTTTTACGAATATGTTTTAAATTTCTGAGAGGTATATTTTTGAAATGTCACCCATTTATTTCAGGGTTTATTTAAAGATATTACAAACAAACTAACCTTTTTTTATGAAGGACTTTGTTGGACAAGGAAATATGTTTTACCCTGCCAAGGACCCACTTCGCCCACTTTCTGCATGTTGTTCTTACTGTGACACTTTGACAACTTGACATGTTGTGTTTACTTTAGTGTGGACAACTATAGCCATGTGCACCAGAGAAGCCTTGACTAACTTCTTTTTTCTTCAAAATTTACTATTGTCCATATAGGAGGAAATGTCTTTAAGAACCATCTTACAAAAATGGAGTATGCATTTATACATATACGTCTTTTCAAGACAAGAAGTATGCCAAATTTTGAGCTTTTTCAGATGATTTTTGTACGTTTTAAACAAGTATGAACATAAAACGTAATCCACAATATGGTGATTTTTATTGCTTATGTTTTTGATAGAAGGTGTTAACACTGTTGGTTTTTTTTCTCTGACAAACGTTACATACAAAGTTGCAATGTTTATTTACCCATTTTACAGTAAATTATTGTATTTTACTCTAGAAATGTTTCGTGTATTTTTATAATAAAATAATTTTACAGGAAATCAATGGTCTGTAATGTTATTTCAAGGCTTGAACATACCGTGAACGCCCAAAATTAAAGGTGTTCAACAAGCGCGCATCATGTGTTCTAGCCTTTAACACACTTATCGTTGAACGGCGTCCATGCGTTCAAAAAGTGTTACAGCCCTTTGAACGCGTAAAAGCGTTCAATTTTTTGAACACATTTCCTGTGCAACGTGTGTTCAGATATGGAACACCATGGTGTTCAATATAATGTCTGATGAACACGTAGCGTTCAAAATCTGCACACGTGTGTTCAAAAATTGAACGTTGGTTGAACACGTAGTGTTAAATTTCTGAACGTCTGGAGGCGTTCAAAAAGTGTTACAAAAAGGCGTTTAATTGGTGTTCTATCCTTGAACACTTAACTTTACAGTGCACGTTGATTACCACACGCTACATCGCATACGGCACTGTCACCAAATACATCGATATCTCTGGAAAGATGACATATAAGACCCTGAGGGAGTCAAATCATAGAGACACACAGGAGATCAATCTATCAAAACAGTTCATATAGCGGAAAAACTACAAAACCAATGGTCTTGCTCTGTGACGCTTATTGGTTTAAGCTTCACTGTATCCTATGCTGACGAGATAAGTTTTAGAAGCGTGCAAACTTGTAGATGAACATTTCGTAAACTCGAAATATGTTAAGGTAGCATGCTCCTTGGGGACAGATTTTGGACTCTAAAAGGTTTGTAAGACTTCGAATTTTGAGGCGCATACTTCATGTAATGCGTCCCAGGAACAATTATTCTGACTCTCAAACTTTTACAAGATTGTTTTTGCCTATCGCTTGTGGAAGCTCATTTTTTAAGCTCTTAGTAACTAAAATTTTTACCTGCTTATTTTTGTGAAAAGTCGAAAATTTCATCTGACCCTACACGATTAACAAAGGGATGGCGGTTATTTCGAGTATTGAGAGTCGATTGGGTAATTTGTTTCTCTGGTACCAAATTTTACATGAGAGAGCGAGTTACTAAAAGTTTCGTTACTGCAAGTTTAAGCGAAAATTTATTATTTTCAATTTTGAGGCGCCCACTATCTTAAGTAATTTTCAATATAGAGAAATGACCACTGGGCGATAAGCTTTCAGATATTACGTCAATTATAATATTCAAAACAATGTTTTGTTTTTTTTTATTGGAGAACAATGTTTAAGGGACTGGAAGAAAAAAATAAAAATGTGACATGGTATATTCCATGATCACCTGCCTCACATTGATAGAGTATCTTGCTAATTATAACTGTCGTACCATCAAAAACACGGGTGGAGTTTTTAAATACATTTTCCTTTTATTTTCACATTGACACTGTATCTATTTGCACTCCTGCTGACAGATGTGTTTCCACCGTTTTCTTCATCTTCGTACAGTCTGTGACGTCATACATAGCGCCCCCTCTCTGTCGTGTTCCATCCTCTCTATCCGTTTTGAGATAGTAAATCAAAAGGTAAGGTCTGTCTAAGACAATGAATTCTGTCACTCGAACAATATGACTTTTTGTAAATATACAATTATTGATGATCTAGAAATAAGTTTCAGTATATCCGGGAATTAGGTAAATAGCAATAGATGTTAAATGATGAGAAATTATCAGGAAAACATTTCATGTAAATTATCATACATTTTGGTTTTGACAATTAGTAATCTCTGAAAAATATGTGAGTTTTCTAGGGATTGTTCCGTCTTTTCCCTTTAAAACTAGCGATAATTGACGAAAACAGGGTAGTTAAGAAAGCTTGCTGCTCAAATTATAACAATATTTCAAGGAAACATACATCGATCAATAATAAATCAAACAATCAATTATTTTGTGACTCGACGAAACATTCACAATTTAATCAGTAGTTAGGAGAGTATTACAAAGATTCCGCCTACGCATGTCTTTGACGTCATAATTCATTCAAAGATCATTTTATTAGTGTTTTATGGCGCCGAACTTTGACTTTAAACAGCTGACTTTGTTGTTAGGATAAACTAATTGTTTGCATTTAATCCTTTTGCGCAAACTGTTTTAGATGTTACACGCGCGTTTCAAATAATAATTGTGTCAATATTCTCGTCAAACAATTGAAATTTGTAGTGGGAGAGAAGTGTATCGATGAATACCCCACTTACAGGGATGGTCCTAGATTAGGTGATGTTGACATGTCGTAGTTTGCAATTCGACGTCTAAATCTTATGATATAGAACTTTGCAAATCCATATCGAGGTAAACACTTAAATTTTCCCAAAGACATGCAAGTCGATTGAAAGGCAAAACACGGGATCATAAAAGCAAAGGCTATCGAGAAAGGTTCATTGAAATGACTCTTAGGTATTTCCGTTCCATTGTACTTGTTCCAAGGTCTTTGTTTGAACAATCTTTGTCCAGTAATATATTTGATAAAACTTGGCAAGAATCTTTACTCGGGGTGTAAACTATTGTTTGCGTATACCATACCGACCATTTATCATCTCTAGCCTTATCAGGGAGCCTTCAATGGCAAACAATGCGGGGCTCATACTTTATATTTTGCCGTGTTACTATGAACAGCAGACGATGCGAATATTTATCCGGTCCGTTTCGCAAGTTGCATTGTTCACAACGGCATACTCGATAATCCAAACTGATAAATAATCGGGTTTAATACGGGGGATCACTGCCTTTTACTACACATCAAGTCACTACGTGGTTTTCTTTGAAGGATGAGACAGTAAATTTGCTTGATATTCCTCCGTGAACTGGGTATTAAAACAGCACTGTTGGATTGTACGTGGAAATTTGCTCTAAACGTGAAACAGGATAAAGTCTGGCAAGTAAGAACAACCAGTACCGATATGCTTGACACCCCCCGTGTATACGACTTTTTAGGCATAAATTCGTTATCGTCATCGAATGTCGTCTTGGCCTGTTCAACATTTCATTTCGGCAATCAGTTGGGGCGAGATTTCTGCATATTTGTCTATGTTTTTTGAATACATTAGTGACCGTTTTGTCAGTTAGCTTGTCACACAAGGCTGATTCGTCCTCAAACTCGATTTGTCAACTATGGCATCTGAAATCGAATTTTTTGACCCCCTCCACGCTGTTGATTATGTGGTAATTGTTGCACTTTTGATAGGAGTCGTAATCTTGGGATTATGGGTGAGTATGTCAGGACGATTCCACTTTTCAATTTTACAAAATGTTTATTTCTTATTACTATTTGTTCGGATTACACATTCAATAAGCTATACATAGGTCAAGGAAAACATGGAACGAAAAACTGGCAACTGTATCCTATGTATTTTACAAAGAATCAAGAGCGTAATATTAACCAAGGTATCTGGGATATGTTGTGAATATCTACCTTACATTTCTGAAGTTGCTGAGGTTGTGCTACGCTCCTGGGAAAATTTTGTTTTGCAAAATACGGTACGGTGAAACGGCAAAATCCAAATGTTGGTTCACTAAGTTTTTTTAATGATAATCTTTGAAGTTTAAATGTCACTCATTATTAATAAATTGTTATACTTGGTACTTGTTAGAGTGGTCAAACGATGTTCATCGAAACCTTTAAATGATCTGCCATTTACAACATTCAAATTTTAAATGATTACAACAATATATGATGATATGATGGCAGTACTTACAATAACAACGACAAATTAGTTTGACGAGCTTTCTGGTCAAAAATCCTTCATGATTTGTAAATTGTTATTTGCGGGTTGGTAAGCAATGGAAAGCTATTAATTTATCTTTATTTTCTTCAGGTAACATGCATTGTGGGTCAAGTATGTAGATAGACTTATTTATAATGAGATAGTGATAGAATGGAAAAAACAAACGATACGGAAATCGATCATACTTAACCAAATTAAAGTTCAAAGGTCGATCGCGGATAAGAGCCAAGGTATCATAAACTATCATACATTTGTCATTTAAAAGGCTAGTTGTTAAAGTCTTTTGTAGTTTTCCACCAACTAGTAAATCATAGTGAAAAATAGAGGCTTAATTGTAGTAAATTTGATATGTGCAATTTTTGGAGGGCATTTGATAAAATTTCAAAAATATTATTTGCAAGAGCGAAAGACATGTAAATTATTATTATAGAAATTTAATCTGCAAAATAATAATGTGACTAATTTTAACTCACAGTCCTCACGACGAGCAAATCGTTCAACAAAAAGTGGCTACTTTTTGGCGGGAAGGTCAATGGGATGGGTTATGGTAAGTTACACTACTTTTTTGTGCCTATTTTTGTACCATGTTCGATATTGGACAGTTTACCAGGCAAGTCTGTACATTAATTATGCATTCAAGTTATCAGTACTCTTTTACACAAAAAGTTTTCGGGATAATTTGTTTTCAATACTGTTTTAAATAAAGAAACTGTCCGCTATCGGTAAACCGTGAAATGAAGTGTCCGCAACTTGGTAACCGATACAATAAAGAAAATTTAAATATTCGTGAAGTTCGTGAAGTTAGCATCTGGGGGTCACTTGAATGTGAACTGACACATAGAAAGTGCTAATAAACACACAATGCCATAAAGTCAGCTCATAGACAGTGGAGAAACTGTCTATGGTCAGCTTAAGAGTACGCCTTGCCGATGTGTCGAAGTACATAAAAGCCATACGAAATGTAAGGAAAGCTAGAGAACAGGGGTACAATGAAAAGGACACAGAGACACATATATTTAATCTAGTCAGAGATCTACATTACATTGCACAAAATGAACTGAAACAAAGCATTAAATATAAAAGTTAAACCGTGGTAAAATTACATCTCACAATAATATACTTGGTGATGTCAAGTTACTCACAGCAAATTGCTCATTACAGTCTCTTCAACAGTGTGACCATCCCTACTTTGGATGAATCGTTTACGTTGACTTTACCGAGATTTGACGACTGCATGGTCGACTAATTTCAGCCGGCGTATACTTCCGCGACGTTGACCACACAAGCACAGTTCAGAAACAATGCATCAACAGCAAACTGATGAAGCACTCGGCAGAGACAGTCATGGCAGTTTGCGGCGGCGATGTGGACCATTGCACTGCTATCTTCTGCACTGTCCACAATTACAAGTGACAAAAATATTCCAATTCCCAGCCAATATCTGTCCAGTTGGTTCCAGAAGAATGGTCTGACACGATAATGCGGACACAGTCGAGGTGCGAATGTCTATCAACGCATAACCTATGCTGAAATATTCCGACCACGACTGCGCGCGATTTAGTTGCACCTGCAAATGTGAATAATTACAAGTACCCAATACGTAGCGCGTTTATGGTCCAATCAGCAATTGTTTATCAGTTTTTTAATGAATAAATTAATCACATGTGTCCAGCTGTATTGGTTTTTGGTTTGCTTGTTACTCTGCATTGTTCCTAATAAAAAGAGTTACGTAACTTCTGAAATATGTCTACCCTTAATAAAATAAGTTTTTAGCGAAATGCCGCATGTCGTCTAAAACTCACCAAATTTGCAATATAGATTCGTTATACTACGAGTACTTGGAGGTTAATGGGAAAAAGCGGCCACATTTGGGGTCTCAGTCAAGTAAACGTATGGGGCTTTTACCAGACTGTGACCAAAAAGTGCAAAAGTGGCCGCTATTCCCGTTAAACTCCTCGTATTCGTACTACAACTACCATTTAACTTACACAAATCGCATTTCCTGATGCAGGCCACGTCACGGAAGTGTATACTTTTCACGCAAAGTTGGTGGAAAAAATCGTGCAATGTAATGCAACAACTGAACAGATATCAGACCAGTGTATTATCATTGTAAATCAAAAATAATATCATGTTTGCGATATCGAAGTCATCGTTACAGAAAGAAATTACAAGAAGACCTCCCTATTACGCACACATATCAGCAATTTTCAAACATTTTATTAGCTGTAATACTTCTCGATAACACATTAGTTTAAATATTTCATCAAAAGACTTACTGGGAAATGATTTAAGGTATATCAGTTTTATGTGCTACTCTATGGACAAGTTTGGTAAAAATCACAAATCATAAAATTCTACACATCATTGTACTGTAGGTTGGCCTTTCGTTGTATGCCAGTCAGGTTGGACCTGCAAATTTCATAGGCATAGCCGGTGCGTCGGCCATTGACGGAGTAGCTGTCATCGCCTACGAGTTCACGGTAAGTCTTCGTTTTGTTCACTGATTTTCGTGTTGGTAATAGGCTTTATGCAGATAGTTTATGGCCAGAAAAGCGAGTATTTCCGATACTTCGAAGACAGATTAATGCGCTGAGAATCATCAACGACTAATACAGAGACCTCGGTTCTTAACATCTTTTGGTCTGCAGTTTCGGTCTTTATTGGCTTGTCTACGTCTATTTTCTTCGATGTACAGAATGCAATGCAAGACGTTGAAGAACAAGCGTCTTGACGTCATCAGAAGTTCGTTGCTCTTTAAACATAACCTGGTATTTCACCCCATTTTATCAAATGTCAAAAATTAAATTTGTTGAGTTCAACCTTTCTAAAGAGATGTGGGTAAATGGAATACATGAGAGTATGGATCACTTACGATATTCAAGAAATTAACATACTTAGACACCTAACTGACACTGTTTGGCCTAACTATACAGAACTTGCTTACCCATCAGCGCAGTATGGAACAACGACGCTCTGATCCGTAGCACATTTCAGGTGAAATCATTTTTTCAAGTAACCCGGACCTAACTCATTTGAAAATCGCTAAAATTAAAATTTATGTCGCAATTTCAAAACAAACGAAGAAGTTTACCAAGTCACAGCGATCCAAAAAATAACGTAAAAATGAATAAAACGACACAAGGTTCTCGTCGACGAAGTCATGTCGCGCGAAAATATAATTTAAGCTAAGCTGTCAATTTGAATATGTGATGAATCGATGTTATATTCTCTTCTATTGTTTTCTCCCAGGCTGTAACTTGTCTATTCCTTCTCGGGTTTCTCTTTGTTCCTGTGTACATTGCATCCGGGGTAAGTCGTCTCATCACTTCGTCAATTAACAAACAGTTGTAAGCTAGTTTTCGCTGTAATTCAATCTGTATGATCAACTCAAATTCAAGCCTTGTGCCAAATACTGAACATGAGAAATATTTTCCAATAACAGGCTTTCACGATGCCGGAATACATACAGAAGCGATTTGGCGGTCAACGTCTTCAAATTTATCTGGCAGTGACTCAGCTCTTCCTCAACATATTTGTTCATGTGACGGTAAGAACTCTTATCCAAACGACTATTGTTGTCCTTTATGATATCAGTTATTGGAGAATTTAATTATTTTCTTTTTCATCTTTCTGACACGGGAAATTTGCAACAAAATGTAGATGATTTCGACTGGATATATCGACGCAGTAAGACAGGAAAATGGGTGTGTATTAGATATTGTTGTTGTCAGTAATTGGTGCAGTCCACATGATCAGTGACACTCAGATATTCTTTTCACAGGGTGAGCTGTTTTCCGGTGTGTTGATCATTCAGTTGGCCATGGGTTGGAACATCTATGCTGCTTGCATCGCGCTTTTCATCTTAACAGCCATCATCACAATTGCCGGTAAGTAAAATTTGGGTCTTTGACAAAAACATTATTCTATGATGAGCGCTTTTGTGACTCTCGGCTGACTATATATCAACAAGTGCCTTTCGATAGAACACATTCAATAACCAAGGTTTGAGTTCAGGACAACGTCGTCAACGGTTTTAATAATAGCGACTATTCATGACTCATTATTGGGTAAAATTGAAAAATCCATATGAAATCATTGCCATAGCCCGTACCCATATATCGTCCATCAAATTATTTTGCCACAAGTTGGAAAGCTGAATATCTACATTTACCTGCGCAATTTTCACTATGTAAATCTCTAGACGCTAAGTTGCCGATCTCCAATGCATTTACAAGAAGAGAATGCATTCTCTTCACACAATTTGAAGTTGATATCCAAGTTTTGATATTTACTGTTTTCTTCCTCCATAAAAACAAGGAACCGACATACTTTCTTTCTGATATATGCACCAAGACTTTTTTGAATATCTATGAAAAGAATGTCAATGTATTCATTCAAAAGAACGAAGCCCATGTGAGGAAATATCTTCAATAGGACGTATTTAATGTCACCATATAACCACAGTTTGTATAATCTCGTTACAGGTGGTTTGACGGCTGTCATGCACACAGACGCCATGCAAGCAATTATCATCATGTCTGGTGCTATTGTCTTGATGATTCTCTGTAAGCATCAAACGTTAAAGGGACAAAGTCGGCCATTTTTCATGAATTTAGTTTGATACGAGATTCTGCTTATATTGTTTGACATGTTGAGAAATACTGAATGAATGGGTGACCATGCATATATTTGACCCCGGTTTTATACACGATAAACTCTTGCGATGGTTTCATTTAATTTGTCTAAAAGTGGGGTCGAATATATGCATGGTCACCCATTTATTCAGTATTTTTCAACATGTCAAAACAATATAAGTTGTATCTTGCATCAAACAAAATTCATGAAAAATGGCCGACTTTGTCCCTTTAAGTATTTTTAGTCGTTTCTCATTTTCTTCACCTTCTCCAAATTCCTCATACATTTCTCGATCTAAACTGCATTTTATATTTAAAAATAGCGGCTGACTCGCAGCGTGTTTGCAAGGTTATATCTGATTGGTCGATTGTCACTATTCACAGCCACTTAGGGAGTCTATTTGTATTGTTTTCATTATATTGGTAACATTCAGCCACCCAATTGGATAACAGCTTCGAAATCGCTGCGAGTCGGCCCAAAATAGTAGTTCACATTTGGTTCACTTTGTTACCTTTACATTTTTGCCTAGCAATATTGTCACAACACAGTCATCTGATCTTCTTGACTGTCACTCAAAATTATGTTCTGAACTCGTATCACACATGTGTGATGTCCTTGTTTGATTTGCCTTTGTAGCATGGGTGAAGATTGGCAGTTATTCCGCCTTTGAAACTCAGTTTATGGAAGCAATTCCACATACAACCCTGGCAAACAACACTACATGTGGGGTTCCTACGGACGAAGTTTGGCATATTTTCCGCCCCGTCGACTCTAGTATGCCTTGGCCGGGTATTTTGATAGGCGTTCACATTCTGTCTCTCTACTACTGGTGTTCAAATCAGGTTGGTACATTAGAAACGATTAAGAATTAATTTAAATTAATGTCATCGCACATAATTCTTCTTCTTATTATTATTATTTTATTATAAAGCCTTCAAAAGAAGAGAAATACAAAAACTAATACAATGACAATTTAAAAATCAGGTATTAAATGAAAACACTCTGTACAAGACAAAAAAATCCCAAGTTTAAAATGGTCTTAATAACATATTAAGAAGATGACGACTGTGTAAATCTTTTGCAAGTAACAACTGGCGAATGCTGTCAGTCAGCCCATCTGGCCTTGAACATGTCTTCATATTTTTAAGGATCGACTGAGAATATCGCTTGTCAAAAATATACCGCAAAAGTGAAATACCATTTCTGACACAAATTCTATTAACACGTGATACTAAATCAGTGTGACCATGCAATCTACCACATAAATGCATATTCAAAAGATGCAGGTAAAAACAACGTGCACGAGATTTATTACTGAAGATGGATTTTATCAAATCAAGAGAACTGATTTCAAGAGACGTATCAATTTTCATAACATTAATTGCCTTCAGGAAAGAAGTACTTCTACAATATTTATGAATGCCAAACCCAGCTTTTAATAATTTTGACTGGATTTTTTCGGCCTCATTAATTGATGATTTAGACATGTGTACACAGTTAATACCATACAATAAACTGGTCTTATGGCAACATTCCATACATAAGCGAGTACATTACAGTTAATATGGCCATTACTGAATCCAGCGCCTTGAAGTCCATAAAAAGCTTTCCTACATGCATTTATTCTATTTCTGATGTGATCATTAGGATTAGACGATGAAAGTGTAACACCTAAATAGTTCACACTTTCGCATTCATCCAGTCTTACACCACTCAGTAACCAATATGGATGCGGAGTAAGTGTACACTTACCGAAAATAACACAGCTTTGTCTTTTTAGGATTGAAACACAAGCCATGATTTGTAATATATTTGTTTGCAATCTCGATCATATTTTGAAGACCAGTAACAGAAAGGCTAGCTAACAATAAGTCGTCAGCATAACAAAAAACATTAAAAGACAAATTATTAATCCTGATACCTCCAACACATGACGACAATTCATCCACTAAATCTTGATAAAACAAATTGAAAAGAAAAGGAGACGATAATCCTCCTTGACGGGTACCTACAGACACAATAACTGGTTCACTCAAACTAGAACCCCACTTAATTTGTACGCTTAGATGCCTATACCAATACACTAAAATCTTCCAGCAATGATTAGGAAGTACATCCATTGCTTTATAAAACAAAACATCATGAGGTACAGCATCAAAGGCTCCCTCTGCATCTAGAGAGCAAGTATAAACTGTCGATCCTCGTTTGTTACAGTATGAAATTACATCATTTGCTAAGGCTGCAGCAGTGGCAGTTCCTCTACCAGTGACAAAACCAACTGTAAATCACTAAATTCATGTTGACCGGAAACATCGAGAATATAAAGTTCAATAATTTTCGAAAATGTACAGGATAAGGTCAAAGGTCTATAATGTTTTGGTACTGCAGGATCAAGTGTCGATTTCTTTAACAAAGGGATAAGTAAACCTTTAGTAAATGACAAAGGAACAATACCAAATTTAAAACAGATAGAATACATTACACTCATATGATAAATAACCTTAGAGTTAATGGAATATTTCAAATGTTCAGACATTATACCGTCTGCTCCGGTGCACAGCCAGATCTCAGCTTCTTTATGTACGTAACGAGCATAGATTCAGACATAACAAAGTCAGAAAAGGTAACATCCATTAGGCTGGTGCATTTATCTCGAACCTTAAGTTTGGCAGTCGACATAGCCTCACTAGTACAACTAGTCATACTAAATTTACTGGTGAAGTGATCGTAGAACTTCGTAATATTAATACTGGCATCGTTATTTTGAGATGTATCATGTTTTGTCTTACGAATGCAATTCCAAAATTTCCTTAAACTACGACAAGTATACAGTGAGTTAAGCAAACGAGAAAAGCCATTAATCTTGCTATTCATTGCTCGATTACATGAATTCCTGTATGTCTTTTTCGCTGCTTTGTAGCATAAATAAATTTGTCCACTACGAGGTCTGCCACAGGATTTCCATATGCTAACCAAAAACGTTGCCTATTACGTGTCACAAGACAATCATTATTCCACCAGTTGTTTTTCTTGAAACGGCCTTTGTAACGTTGATGAGTATCAGAAACAACCTTCTTACATGAATTATGCATGATATTAGTGACGTCATTACACATGGTATCTAAAGTTTGCATGCTTCATCTCTGCTCTTAACATCCTCAATATTACAAGTATTTAATGACATAGCAGCCCGAGTAACATAATTACTATAGGCAGAACATATTCTGTCATCAGACCAATTAACAGCAGGATATTTGCGTGTTCTATCAAAGTTATCATCAGTACAACATATGAAGCAGAATAAAGAGAAATGAAGAGTTGTACATAACGGAAAATGATCACTTACATTTAAAGACAAATCAGACATTATAGTACAGTTCTTAATGATATCCATAGCCATACCAGAACAGAAAACATGATCAATATAAGATTTAGAAATCTCGTTAAAATATGTGTATGTAACGTTTTGTGCAAAATTAAAGTTAGCTACTTTGAATTCATTGTTGCATAAAAAATCATACAATATATAGCTATGCTTTGTAAATGGATGTTTCCGGTACCAGTTTTTATTGAGTTGACTTCCACTGGGTAATGAAGCATTCATATCACCCACGACCATTATAGGCGACAAATCCATGTTATCAATTGCAGATTGTAAAATATCTAACGTTTCGCACAAAAGATCGATTTGCTCAGGATGACCATTATAATAAGGCAAGTACACTCCAAAGATTGTTAGAATAATTCGTCCGCTAGCAATCAATTGAACACCAGATATTCTATCAGAGTCAACAGCTATTGGTTTATAAGAGATACCTGGAACTCTTTTTGCAATGAAACCAATACCGCCGTAAGGACGGCCGGACATAAGTTCTTCCGGATTAATACTAGATTTCATATGTAACCATCTGTTTTTGTCAATAAGCTGCATATTAAGACCTGACAATTCCTGAGACGTGAGCCAGTGTTCGCTGACAAACAAAAGATCACAATTATTGTCATTTAAAATGTTGTCAATAAGACCATAAGATGATTTCAAACCCTTACAGTTATAAGAGCAAACACTAAAATCCATTTGATATTTATCGAAATTCTCAATGTCAGAAAATAACAAAATATTTACATGACCCGGGGGTATTGGTGACGTCCTCTACCAGACGTCTCAAGCTGGTTATGTTGTTGTAGATAAGATCGATGAGGAGCATTATCCAAGTTGAGCGTCGAATAATGATGTCCTTGTGTATTAAAAGGATTATACGATTGATAGCGGTGACCTGGTGTGTTGAATCGATTATACGATTGATAACGGTGACCCTGTGATTTCGGGCGATTATTACGAGCGAGAGCCGAATTCTGTGTTCTGTCCTTGTACGGTCGAATGCGAGTGCCTTTGGGCCAGTTGTTGCCATTAAAAACAATATCTTCGTCATCTGTGGAGTCCAAACATACACAAAAGGAAGACTGGCCTGGTATTCTACATGTTAATTTAATGACATCCGTGACATGAGACACTCCAATGCTATGAAGATGATTTCTAATGTCGTCAACAGAAGTTTGAATATCCAATCTACCAATATAAACCGCACAAATACGATTGCTGTGCTGCTCGATGACATTGGGCTCGATGACATGGGGCACAGAAATATTGAAACTACGTGAACCTGTACCAACGACCTCTGAGTACTGCGTTGCCTTTAAATTTATTCCTCGACGAACTTTTCGTCTTTGATAGCTTTGTAGACGAAAGTTGTTACGTTGCTCGTCACTGTGGCCAGATGCCGCTACATGCAAATTAGGGTGTGCGTCCAAAGCAGCTGGTACATTTTCTGATGACGTAGTATCACCTGTAACTTGCACTGTTGTTGCAACGACTTCATCATCTGGTAATCTTGTTGAATTTTGCATATTCTCATCGATGTTTTCAAGATTGTTATGATGATTATTCTGAACAGCAGGGACATTCTGTGTCGATAGTCTCACTTCCAGACTGGCAACTTTCTCGCGAAGTAAAGTAATCTCGCTCGTTAGGGTAGACACAGCAGTAGATAATTGTGTGACCGTGTCACGATTACACAACAATTTTAATGCGTTCAAGTCGTTTAAGATCGTCAACCAGCCCTCCAGGTTTGCAGTTTGACGTCACCACCTAAGAAGGAAGCGTAGGCAATTTGACTCTTCGGCGTGGAAATCACTGTACGCAATATCAATAAGCAAATAAATATTTAATGATTAATTCACCCATACGAGATCGGCGGACAGAAAATAAGACAGACAGACAGACAGACAGACTCACTTACTGACTAACAAACCGGCAAGATGTACATTTTGGAGTAATGAAATGTGTCATTTTAACACCAGGTGATTGTACAGAGATGCCTTGCCGCCAAGAACATCTCACACGCCACTGCTGGAACAACGGTAGCTGGCTGGTTAAAAATGATGGCGATGTTTATCATGGTATGGCCAGGCATGATCAGCAGGATTCTGTACACAGGTAAAGTTGACCTTGACCGTTTGACCACACTTCGATTATTACATCCAATAGTGAATTTATCTCTTTATTTACGATGCATTCTCTAATGAGTGCTTTAAAATATTTTTTATTAAATTAAGGAAAATTTACAGACTTTACGAATTTGTTTCATATACCCTCTGTTATGATCCTATGGGTCTACAAAACAACAAAATATGCAAATTTGTAGTCCATTATAGTAACCTTCTGACCGATTCGTTTATTTTTCCCTGTCCCAAGACAACATAACTTCATACTTAATTGCAATACAAATAAAATTTTGAATTCATATTTGAAACCCCGTCGTGCTGGGGTCTGAAATTTTAGTTGGTATTAACATTATTTCAATGTATATTATAGAAATGTAAACCACAACGACATCCTCTGAGTGTACAACATCACCAGTCAACGTCCTCTACTCTAACATCAATACACTTTCGCTATTGAATAATCCATTGAATTAGAGAGGGATTTGTTATCGACTAAATCGAAAATGACTGTCTATTGAAGTTTGTCAAATTACTAGTTTATTTCTGACCTTGTGCTAAGCGTTGACCCTGTAGACCAGGATTAGACTTCTGGTAAAGCCAGTTTCTTTTCCCTTAACTAATTCTTCATCGGCAATACCTCTGAGTAAAACTGACCCTTATTGCCATTTGTCCTCTTTGCAGACACCGTAGCTTGCGTACACAAAGATGTTTGTTCAGACCGCTGTGGAAATTCCGCTGGCTGTTCCAACATGGCTTATCCTTACCTAATTCTGGATTTGTTACCCATAGGTGAGTACATTGACATTTTCCATTCACCCTCAATGCCTCCGACAAATCTGGGGTTAACATAGCAGCACTGAACTTATGCACTTGTGTGAAACATGAACATAGAAAAGTATAATTATATGTAAATATTGATATCGTATTGTCGTTTTCAAAGGAGTTCTCTTTTGTTGCTTTTGCTTCGTTTTTAATAGAAGTGAGAATACGATAAACCTTGGCCAGTATAGAGGTGGGTTGGGGTGTGGGTCCTGTCTATGGATAAGCTCGAATGATTTGCAACAAAACTTAAACAATAACCTGTTTGTTTGTTCGTTTTTAGGCTTGCGAGGACTCATTTTGGCGGCAATGTTGGCTGGTGTGATGAGTTCATTGACCTCGATATTCAACAGCGCCAGCACAGTTTTTACCCTGGATATCTGGAAGAAAATAAGACCAAAGGCGTCGAACAGGGAAGAAATGGTTGTCGGTCGGTGAGTGTTCACAAGCACGGAATCTTTGTGTGAAATCTATCGTGAGAATTTGTCGTCATGAATCACATTAATAAATAATGTAAAACATATTAATTGGCTTTTTGGAAACAACCATGAGTTATCCCCGAAGCCCTACTGAAAGTGGTAGTAGATAAGGACATCGGTGAATTCCTTATTTGACTGAAACTTAATGACGCGGCTATAATTTTAAACTGCCCGCACTCCGATATTATAGTATCGCCACTCTGCATGTAACTTGTATTGCTTACAACTTTTTATTTTTGCTTCTTACTCTTTGTACAATTTAGACATAGCAACCACCACCACTTTCAAGTTTTTGATCTCAAAAAATACTACTATTACACACCCCCGCAGATTATGGACACTTATTATGGTGGTGGCGTCGGTGCTATGGTTACCTGTCATGGAAACGTACGGACAAGGAGTTCTGTTCAACTATCTTCAGGCCGTCAGCGCTCACATAACCCCGCCGTTTATTGCCTGCTTCATACTTGCAATTTCCTGGGAAAGAATCAACGAACCGGTGAGAAGATCGTAACTATCAGCTGCAGTTGTATTGCAAAGAACGAAAGAAAGAAAGAAGAAGAGCAAACACGACAGCGCAATAGGAAGGGAGGGGGGGGAGAAGGAGCAAGAATGAAAATTCTCGAAATTCTTTCTTCATTATTTCAAAAGAATTGTAGGTTTACAGTTGATATGTTAATTGCCCCCTGAACTTCATCCTAAAACGCAAGGATAGAGTCAAAATACAAAAGTAGACATTTCCTCTCAAAGGCCTGGTAAGACATTTTGATGCCAAGAACGATCACTATTTTCTTATTACTTTCCCTGTAGGGTGCGTTCATCGGTGCTGTGTTCGGGACCCTCTTTGGTCTTGGTCGTATGGTGCTCAGCTTCGTCTACGTGGAACCTGGATGTGACGAACCTGACACTCGCATACCGTTCCTGCGAGATGTACACTTTCTCCATTTCGCCATCATTTTACTGGTCAGTTCGATCCTGGTCACTATCGGTATCAGTCTCGTAACAAAACCTCAACCGAAAGAACAAGTGAGTTATCGTCCATCTGAAACATTTGCCAACAGAACTGAGAAAATTTACGGGAAGGGTTTTTTATCATTCCCGTACCATTACCATTTATAGGAATTGTTTTTTTTATCACGTCTGAAGTCCGATGATATTTAATAATATGTAAGTGTGAGGTCATAAGATCAATATGTCTTGCATACTGTGAGTTTTCCTATGGTCCCTCTCTTACTCAGAGAGAGTTATTCGTAAATATCACTGTTATGAAGTCAGAATACATAACAGCATAAGAGCCTTCAGTATTATATATAACTTTTAAACCAATCATCTTTGTAAGAATGTGTTTCTGAGCACTGTATCCTAAGTGTAGCGTGGGTTTTGCAATTTTAGCTCGTACGCTTAACATGGTGGACGAGGCACAGCAAGGAACCGAGAGTTGACCCGAACGATCAAAGAGACGACGAACCAGGAGTCGACAAGGGTCACGTGAACACTGAGATGAAATTGGAAGTGGACGAGGAAACGGTGAAAGACAACGATGGCTCGCAGAAAGGCGGACAAGAAAAAACTGACGTCAATGAGGTGGAGATAAAAGATGAGTCGGGTTAGTTCTGTTGCTTTACATTGGTTGTCAACTTATCACGTGATTTACTGTACTATGCTGTGTTAACGATAGTATCACCAAATTGAGGTTATATTTATACATTGCAGCGCAGTGAAAAATGTCCTTCAACTTGGCAACAGATAAAATAATATTAATGTTAATGATAAAATCATATTATTGTATTGTTATTGTTATATTTTGTGTTGTTGTTGTTGTTGCTGCTGCTGCTTTTGTTGTCGTTGTAATATGTTATTGCTGTTATGGTACCGTTATTGGTTTTTATCATTCAGAGGCAGACACGGGAAATCAGAAGGAGTCTATCTGGATGTGCATGTATCATTACATGTGTGGTTACAGTCACGTCAGCGAGAAGACGATCCAGGAAGAGGCTGAGAGAGACAAGGCAATGACATCCTTGGACGAGGATCCGAAGTGGGCGAGCTTTGCTGTTGTCAACTCTGTCATCATGTTGCTAGCGTGTGTTTTCATGTGGGGTTATTTCGGCTAACGGTCGCGATTATAGAGTCACAGATTTAGAAAGTATGAACAATATTCGTCTTCATTGAGATAGTTTCTAATCATTACAGGCACATGAAGACCCTCTGCTAAATGTATGTTAATGCACTTCTTGTTGTACAGTATTTTATAGCAGTTTCGAATTTGGTTAGTTAAGTAAAACATTGCTGGCGATATAAGAAGTGCAAAGTATCAAGTTTTGGAATGGGACATTGGTTTGTTTGACTTTTAACTTGTTGGCGAGGACATCCGGCCACATATGCCAAGTAGATTAAACCGTTACATTCATCCTTATAAGTTACATACCTGTTACATACATATCATATTGCTTTGTGGTAAATTTCAGGGTTGCCTCTCACCTTATATTTTCAATCACTTGGGTTTCCAGTTTTCAGCGGAGAATTTTCAGGGTCTCAATTCTATTGTGGTACCGTATTTCCATAGACCACATTCACTGTACCCGACTTGCGTACGCGAAATCGAGCTGGTTTACGAATGAAATCTGACTTTGAGTGCTAAATGGATTTGCATCTGACTTTTATCTGTGAGTTTATAAGCACGTGATTGTACACCACTTCAGCAAGCATAACAAAAAAAATGCTCTTTCAAATAAACTGATAATTTTGATGAAAGTACACTTATACTGGTACTTTGGTTATTATCGATAAGATGACCGTCATTAGAGTTGCTGCGAGGGAAAGTATTATTTACTCCTGTATAAATATTGTCGTAATCTGATGTAGGTCATATCATAAGTTTCCATAGAAATATAAACATCATCTTGCTATACTAGAAATTTACTCTGGTGTCGTGTATTTAGTAAAAAACTTGGAGATCAAACTTTATCTGAGACCTCGATGTGGAATGTTGATAAATGCACCGATTGGGATCGTGCCAAGTTGACTAAAGGGCAATAAGAATCTGATCAACCTTACTGGCAAAGGAGAGGACTTTCATTGAAAGATTCCAATGGGTGCACACTTGTAACCAGAGTCACGTGATCGGCAAGGTCATGTTGTCGCTGATGACAGATAACTTTTATGGATTTACAAATCAATGGATAAACCAATTAAATTGATGAATAAATTGAGTTGATGAATAATTGCAACTTGAAAAATAATATAATTGACACTATTCCATCTTCAACATAATATATCGACACCTTCTCAGTCTAAAGAATGGCTCATTTTATTTCGGGGGGGGGGGGCGCTGTAGGAAATGGGTACGGCGACAATTTTTTTACCCACTCAGGCAGCAATATTTTTCCAGAGGTTGCTTCAAAGAAAATTCTTTTGGACAAGTAGAGTCAAAGTAATTTTTTTTCCGAAAATACAAAATCATTCAATCACAATCTTGTAAAATCGAGCCGTTTTAAACATTTAATTATGTGGAAATATCCTTGTCTTCGCACATGCAGATCATTGAATGTATATCCAACTTATGAACCTTTCCAATGTTACTTTCTGATGTAATGCACATGACTTGTAAAAAATCCAGAAGGTGCTGAATGGTCTCTGTGCACTGCTGCAAACCGCTGCCTTCTCTTGAGCTTTCCTTCAACTCATCACAGTAGGTCCACCGACTGCGTATCAAAATCGTGCAGGTATAATGAGTCCTGTTCCAAAATGTCACAGCGTGAAGAACAAACATTCCACGTCTATTCTGACACTAGCAGCATTGCATTGAGACCACTGAATGCTGGTCTACCACCCTAGAGTGCATCACACAAATGTTTTGCAGCCGTGTCCTATAAGCAAATTCTTTTCTTCCCTTCTGCAGAGACAGTTTTTTTCGAAAATCCTCCAGCGTCCCTAGATTTCAAATGGATCACCCCTAACCTATTCGTTTCACAAGATTACGGCCCGTAACCAGACGCCTTGATGATTGATCACGGTGCCTTTGTTCGGACATGACAAAAGTTGATTTTCGATCATTTGTAGATTATTTGCAAAGCAGGTATGCACAAACTTACTTGTGTAAACATCTCGATTATTGGCAAACATATGAACTATCGAATGACCTGTCACTGCCATTCATCATATCTTATCAATGCAGCTATCCCAGTCCCGGCTCCCTCGATCTTCATTCTTTGTCCTTCTACTGGAAGGACCTACAATACAAGCTCTTTCCATGCTCTGTGCGTCTTCAAGATTTCTGGGACGGTGAGAAATCTGTCATAGTATCGTCATGGCGTCCGAAATCGAGTATTTTGACCCGCTGCATGTCGTGGACTATGTGGTCATCATTGTGCTCCTACTCAGCGTTATAGCGCTTGGACTGTGGGTGAGTTATACAGAAAAAAAAACGACATGGTTTTTGTTTATCTTCTCTGTGGTGATATTTCTGATATTACAAGGGTGCAAGGAGAAAGACGACAAGAAGAATATAAGGTTTGCGCTGACACCGAATACAAAAATGGTGTGACATGAGAGTACAACAAAGTACAATGCCGTTCTTTAGCGGCAAAGTGGACCGCCTTGTCAACTTGGATATATTACCGCGGCCTGTCTCGTCATATTTATTGCATTTTCACACGACAGCTGTATTCATAAATCATTCAGTTGATTGTACACGTTGTTATCCCAATACTGCGCCGTATAACATTATGCTGCCTGCTCCTGATGGCCTTGTCATTCGACACAACCATTTACGCGGACTTAATAACCTCCGTATAGAGGTACTTCAACAGCCAAAGACATTGTATGTAATTAACTCACACGAGTGGAGTTTGTCTCCTGACAATGGAATTTCTTTACGGTACTCGTGTTCACATACCTGAGCTAATGTCATACCGGTTTTTGTGTATGTGTTAATTCTGCTTGTATGTGCTAAGGGTATCTCAAGAACAACAGATCCGATTAAAATTAAATCTGGTACTCAAATTTAGTTTTAAAATTGCAAAAAAAGAATAGGTTTCTGTAGGAATAAGTAATGCTTTTTTGCAGATTATCCAGTTCTTAGAAATTCTCAGAATATCGATCGTACAAACACATTAAGATTTCCAAGGTCATTTAGCAGTTCAATGTCCATGATATTGCTAATTTACATAAATCTCTGTAAAGACGTTGCTAAAATTGATGAAACTTGTCACATCTATTGAAGATACAAAGATATGACAGCAGTGAAAGCAATGAAGCAATTTAATGTCAGCTAATTGCTAATTTGCATGTTTGCATTCTTGCATTATACCCAATCGACGTTATAGTATATCAACAGCAATGACACCAAATTCATAAAAGCAACTTGGTACAGACATCGCTCATAGCAACAAATGAGTGAGCTCAAAGAACTATTGCACTTCCAAGTCAAATAACTGCAATGGTGATTCGCGCATTTTACGTAATTGAACATTCAGGCATATACATCTTGAAAGATTTGGCCACATATATGAAACTTGTCTTATATATTGAAATTGCAAATATTTGATAGAAGTGAAAGACGTTAAGCAGTTCAATGTCACCAAATTACTAATTTATATATCTGATGACACTTCCAATAAAAGCTATATGTAAATTACCACAGAAATAAATTTGTTGGAACTTTGTACTTGATTAAATTGAAAAGCATATGGTAGTTTGATGTCAAATGAGCGACAATTTGCATAAGCTTATTAGATGAATTTCTGAAATGTTGCTTCTATCTCAGTAATGGCTTTATCGAATTTGATATTCTTTATCTCGAGAATGAGTTAATCGAATTTGATAATCTCCTTCTCGAGAATGGCTGAATCAAATTTGACAATCTTTCATCTAGATCACAGCAAGACATGAGCGGATCGTCAGGGAAAGAAAACGTTTCTGTCTACAGACAACTGATAACACTACACATGGTGAATCATGGGAGCGTTTTCAGTTCACACTTTATTGTTGTACTTTAACTTGGACAAGCTAAGTTTGATGATAACAGTAACAACAAATACAATGTGTAGAATAAAATGCTACTTTAAAATAAATCCATGTATCAGTTGTATAAACATTTTTGCCGAAAAACGAGAGCAAAAAAAATGCTCTTTCTCACTGAGAAGTTGGCATTTGTCTTCGAATAAAATGTCCACGCACCTTTTTATTTATTTTTGCTGAAGAGCTTTTAACCCCTCCCAGGCATTTTGTTCCTTGTTCAAACACATATGAGCTAAATAAGGCTGGGTTTGTTTGTTGGTTTAGCCGTGTATAAAGTAGTAAGGAAATACACACGTTTTGACTTGACGAATCACTACTATAGGGTCAACACTTGCTTGTATGTCTGTCTATAGTTGTTTTCTTACGTCCATATGCCTGGCATACTTTTCCTTGCCTCGCTATGACCCTTCACCATCTGTAAGTTTCTAACTCTTCATACTTTTTCACTTTCTCCAAAGTCATCGCGGTATGCACAACGATCCACAACAGGCGGATACTTTTTGACGGGAAGGACGATGACATGGTGGTTGGTAAGTCGAATGGCACGTCGAAATACAGACCTAGCGAGCTCTGAAAATCTTCATTTTTCTGCAGACCTAATGTTGAGGGCGCACGCTTCACAGGCGGTTGTTTCTTGAACCCACACTTTGTTCATGTTCATATTCGCTGACGCTATTACATGTAGATACTGCCCTGGTTTACGTGCAAAGTACCGTCGATATTGATTTGATAATCATATATTTTATGAACAAAAACATCTGTAAGTAAAGTAATCTTGCACACTCCTAACAGCTTAATGCCGTGTTGGTCGTGGCCATCATCATCATCATCATCATCATCATCATCATCATCATCGTCGTCGTCGTCGTCGTCGTCTCATCATCATCATCATCATCATCATCATCATCACCCCCCCCCCCCCACCACCACCCTATCATCATCTAAGGAATTGAAACTCAATTATCGTCTTGAAAAACTAATCCTCTATCGTTGCTCACAGGTAGGACTTTCTCTGTACGTCAGTAATATCGGGCCGGACAACTTCTTTGGAGTAGCCGGTTCGGCAGCAGTCGATGGAATTGCTGTGGTTTTCTACGAGTTCTCGGTAAGTTTCAAACACACGTAGTTTCTCCATCAAGAACTGTGAATTACATCCTTCGCAAAGGCGAACAAACATTGATAATGATCACACACATAGATAAATCAGAATATTCATACAGTTGTTCTTGATTCATCAGCGGACAAAAGTAAATACTTCTAGTGATGTACACGAGTCAATATCAGAATGAGGTTCTATAGGAAAATACAATTTCACGGAGTAATTTTTTTCTTTTCGTTTCTAGGCAGTGACGTGTCTCTTTCTCCTTGGTTACGTCTTTGCACCTGTCTACGTCTCATCCGGGGTAAGGCAAATAAAATGATTACTTTACGTTCCTCATTGAGATCTGATCACGGTGAATTTGCTCAATGTGTGAAATTATTCTAAATCTTGCGAATCGTACACATCATAATATATTTATGACATTTTTCCTGACGAAGTGTTTACTTTCATAAAAGTTTTCTAACCGTACTTACACAAGGTTTAAAGTTCATTGATTCATCATCACTTATACGTACAATATTTGATTTGAATTATTCAGCTCAAAATATACAATTCTCTGGATAAAAGAAAAGGATCACTGTGTTAGCAGATGCATAATATTTAACGAAACTTATTTCCACTCTAGTCCAAGGGGAAGTGATTTAAAAAAATTCTTAAACGGTGGACGTTATAAACTATCAAAACTTAACACCAACAAAAGAGAAAGTCTTCTTGAACAAACTGGTCCCCCATCCCACCCGAATTCATAAAATACAAGCGTTTTAACATCTCGTCGAGGACAGAGTCAGAAGCAAAGCCCTGAATGTCATTGGGTACTTTGGTACAAACGAAATGCCTCGTAGCATATTAACGATTCATAGCATTAAGCAAGTACTGTAAGTATTTATGTAGACCACTTTTCTTTATTATCCAGGCATTCACTACACCAGAGTACATACAAAAACGTTTTGGAGGCAACCGGTTACGATTGTATCTTGCATTCACTCAATTATTCTTGAATATATTTGCTCACACAACGGTGAGTTCCGTCTTGAAGTTCAATCCAATTTCCTTTTAGAACAAACTTATTTTAAATCAAAATTGATCTACAACGATTCACACTTTGCATAAGAACTAAACAAAAAATTGTGATTTCAAGCCCACCACCAGGGACATCGAATGCACATTTTAATGAGTATGTTACGTTTGACCTGAGACACAAGTCAACAAGAACATCACCATACACACGACGAATTACCGGTAATTAACTATGAGAACACCACATCGGCAATGCAATTGACTACTTCATCTATCTTCTCCTAAGGGAGCAATGCACGTTACACAGCGTTTTTCCAAATATATCTCTTTTTTGTAAAGATTCACATAATTTCATCCTTCGAGTAAACCGAGTGAACTATTACTTCCTTACTAGACTTTATATTCTCTCATTTTTAAAAATATTACGAGTGAGTTTCATGTTATTTTATTAAGAAATATTACTTTGAGGAAACTGTTGTTACGCGCAACGCCAAAAATAAATTTATTAAAATCGAGTTTTGTAGAGTAAAATGACTATGTAAAATGGGAATAATTTTAGAAACCACAGCGAATATAAATTAAATAATTCGTCATTTAATTTCTCCGTGTTTTTTATGTACACAGGGTGAGCTGTATTCAGGTGTCTTACTGATTCGTCTTGCTTTAGGATGGAATATCTATGCCTCTGTAATAGTACTGTTCATCTTGACAGCAATATACACAGTTGCCGGTAAGATACGAAAACAGTGATCACATTCCATCATTTAGAATCTTGTCATTGACTTAAACGATACTCGAGACTATAAAAAGTAATTCTAATTTTTATAATAGGCCAGGAAGAAAAAATTAATTGTTCATCGGAATCGCCGCTTCTACTTTGTCCGATTTGGAAATTTTTTTTTTTGATTTCGCCAAATTTATACTGAATGTCACGTTGTGTATGTGCGTATTGTTTGATAATTTCGATAACAGTGTCTTTCTTGAAGATGTAAAAGACGTTTCTGGACGAATATGATTTCTGCTTCAATGAAACAGAAAAAACTCACTAAGTTTACAAAATCTATTGCAAATTGTATGTTTTACTCAAAATGACATCCAGTACAGTCACAATCCTGTCGTTCACACTTGCAGTAACTTAAGTTTGTTATTTTTTATGGTGTTAACATAGGTGGATTGACGGCTGTGATGCATACAGATGCTTTACAGGGCTTTATCATGCTGATTGGAGCCGTTATTTTGATGATTCTCAGTGAGTAGGTTTCAAATATCCATGACAACAGTTGTTATGGTAATGGCGACTCGACACGAGAGAAACAACGGATATAATGACGTCAATAAAAACGACTAAAAAACTGATAATAAATGTCAAAAATTGTACCTCAGAAATAATGCCTGAAATTTATTCATGTTGGATGACATCAAAATTTCCAAGCCACGGTGTCAGTGTCTTTCGGCAGTGACGTATAAGTCGTGTAAGCCAAGTATCAAGTCATTCATTAGATTCATGTATACACTTCTTTGAGCACGCATTGGCTCTTACTATGCACCATTCTCACGCACCTTTAGGCTAGCAAAATGACGATACCTGACATTGTTATTCGGTTCACCATATAAATTTCCTCTCCATGAATTTTCCAGGTTGGGTAACGATTGGAAGTTATTCAACCTTTGAGACCCAGTACATGGAGGCCATTCCTCACACCACACTTGCTGGTAACACAACATGCGGGGTGCCGTCACAGTGGGCTTGGCATATCTTCCGCCCTGCCGACTCTAGTATGCCATGGCCAGGTGTACTCTTCGGCATCCACATCTTATCACTCTACTATTGGTGCTGCAACCAGGTGAGATATAGTTTGTAACTACCCTTTAGTGTTGCTCATTGGTTTAATGTCTTGAATAATAACTACTGAAGCAAAGATTGGCTCAACACCTGCATAAATCGCTCTTGTTTAACTTTTGAAACTAATGCAGTAAATATTATTTATAAACATGTGTTTTTCTTTCAAGCACTTGCATATCTTGGGAACATCTCTAGCCAGAAAATATACAAGTTTAGTGTCAAAGAGACAAATTACAGATATGTCGATCTATCAATCAATCAATTTTGACCAATGAAGCAAGCGTTCCATGTAAGATATACACGCAAATATTTCCAGTCCGATAGCTATCACTCAGACTCTAGAGGGCAGCATCATGTTGGAAGGGCAATTTGATTTGCTTTTAAATAACTGTCAGTAGTGGACCCACAGGGAACCCAGAAATCTAATTGTCGTTGTTGTAGTTGTTTGTATTGTTGTTTATGTTTATTAGTCTTGTAGTTGTTGTTGACCAATAAAATGCAACGAACATAACTGTTGTTAAGAGTGTGTACGTTCAACTTGGCAGATAGTTGCATCAGGTCAAATAGTGATAGTGTCCTTGTAGCATTTCTTATGACATCTACATTACTTTTGGGAGATTAAATATGATAATTCATAATTAAAAATGATAAAATTGGAGTAATGTCGAATATCTTTTGAAGAAGGGGATGGGGATTCCCCTCTGTTGACATGTTGGCACGGCCAAGTAATTTATCAAGGGGGACCAGCCCCCCCCCCCCCCCCCCCATTGAAATGGTGCCAGTCACACCTTTGAGATAGAAGTACAACACATGAACTGGTGAAATTCGCTGGTAATCCCCCTAACTTTTCTGGTAAAGGGGGAAATCCCTCTGTTAATGCCATCCTTGATGAAACACTATGATATATATACTAAACACAGAAAACGATGAACTTTTCATTATTGTACAATGTTGTGCTTTAAATTAAGAACCCTGATTTTGGGTATGAAAATTGGAAATTGGTAAATGAAGAACATTAATACCATTTCAGGAGGTAAAAATGATAATCTATTTATCAATAATGATTAAAAATGATTATAGTGACCATATTTCACAAATAGAACTTGAACAAAGTGAGAACCTTCATATGGGATATAAAAGTTTGTACGTTCAGTAGCTCACATAATGGATTTAACCTGACGATCGTTTTTGAAGTGAGTTCGAAGGTCTGCTCGTATTTTTAACCACTCAGGGCGCATTCGTATCGGCGTGGATAGACCGAAAGCAGTACATATCGTACCTTCAGGTGTACGTACACATTGACGTCTATGGCAATGCAACGCACGTCGCCTACTAAAATTCAAACTGTAATAAATCGAGGTTTTTCGTAAGAAAAAAATCAGGCCATTACTTTCGAAAACAGTTTAAACTCTCATAATTATTCTTCTCTTGTTCCTTGGTGCGCTTTAAAAACCCAAGATCGTACAGCGAAGCTTGACTTCGCGATCGCTTCTTCCTTTGTTTCGGTCATTTTGGATTGAGCTGATGAGGGCCGACAGGTGTAGTTCGCACGTTTTCATTGGCGGATATAAAGGTTACCACATAGGGGTCAGCAATTGCAGTAGCCAATAGAATTGTCCATTGTAATTCCGATTTTTACTTAGGCAATACACCCCAGACGTGTTACACGGCGATCGCAGTGCTCGTCTACTGAACTTTGTTTCACATAAAACCCGTTGAAGTTTGATAACACAGCTTGTGATACTTTTCCAAACCATTTCAGAAGGTAAAAAATATTTTAGCGATGCAAGAGTCCAAATTTTTCAAAAAAGTAGCCGGCGAAATCGTCAGAGTGACCGGTCAATTTCACCGGGGCATGCCGGCTCTTAATGAAACCCCTGTGATTCAGAAAGGGGCACTTTGTGCCCAATACATCAAAACCAGGGGCAGACTTGACATTTTAAGGGGCTGGAAGTCACTGTTGATGCTGATTTTACCTTCCTTTGAATCGCTTTCCTGATATCATTACGATATTGATCATCACCCAGTTCAGCAGTTTCGTCGTCTATGTCGCACGCAGCATCCGTACTAACATCGACATCATAATGTTTGTTAGTGTTTGATGTGCTCGGCTACTCTCAATCTTCTGTCGATTTGTCACCGGACAGGTTTCCCAGACTCTGAGGTATTAGTTTCCTTCTACACGATTTGTTCCGAATTTTGGTGTTTAATCCATGAAAATATGCGCCGATCAAACGATTGTGTTTCATTATTGCAATCGAGATCGATTGTCACTGCAGCGTGCGTATACAATGCTATTGTAAGTTGGAATTTTCGAAAATTCCCTCATTGATAAAATGTTTCAAGTTCTGCTTTCAAATTTGACAGGCGATATTTTGTCTTTTCCGAGGGAGTGCGAGTGCACAAGCGTGACTAAATACCCAGCAAAGTCACAGATCGTTACACTGTGCGCTTACGTCACGGTCAGGACGTCTATGCTTGCTTTGTTTTGTGCGCGATTTCCGCGCTATCAATAACTTTTCCAGGGCAGACATTGCAATGGCTCGAAATGCGCAATTTGCGCCATCGCGCAGTCGAGAGAAAACCCTGGATGACATCCTACTGAAAGTCCAGAGTCACGTACTAGTGAACGAAGGGGTTCACCTTACTTCATTTAGTAGCGTCGGCCTTACTCTGTATGAGACAGAGGGAAATACAACAACAATATCAAAATCTCTTAAATGATTTACTATAAGATACTATGAGATCCGTTTAAATTGCTCCCGGCACACATACATTACATGTGTAAACTATGAAAAACTACTTGTATTTATATCCACCATGCTGTAGGTAATCGTACAGCGCACACTGGCAGCCAAGGATATGACCCACGCCAAGGGTGGTACAATAGTAGGCGGTTATCTGAAAATGACGGCCATGTTTCTCATGGTATGGCCTGGTATGATTAGTCGTATACTCTACACAGGTAAGTTTAGACTGGTTGCAATCAGTTGTTACTTTGTCTTTAAAATATATGCATGACGTAAGTGAATCTCATCATGCCTATTAGTTTCTTTGCTTTTCTTTGCGGTGCACAGCAACTTGATCTTGAAACTAATTCGAGAGAACAGGTTACCGTTTTAATGTTGATATAATCAGCAAATTTAAGCTCAGCTACTTTTCTTTTTATGCAGTTCACATGTATTTAGGGTAAGTTGTAATATTACAACTTGAGCTATAGGGCACCTAACACTTTCGATAAATTTGAACGATTAAAAGATCCTATTTTCCCAAAATAGTTCCAATCGTGTTCATAGCAGACTTCATTTTGTATTCGACCAGAACCACCAGTTATATGTTCTAAATAATCTGCAGTTCCTTACAAGGTCAAACAATAAACTTGTTTAAGGGTTTGGATAAATTTGGTTTGAAAATTTCATCAAAATTTACCTATTCTAAAATCATTCACGTTTACCTTTTCGTCTTTACCGTACTTTCTCATTGTATGCATTTATTTCTGGGTTCAGATTTTGTGTTCGCACCGACGAAATGTTTGAATACATCAAACAATATACGTCTGGACCGCCAGCACCGAATTATGGTAATTTAACGATTGTGAAATCTTGATCTTTAAATAAGTATTCTGCATTCCTGCATAAAACTACCACAAATACAGGTAAGGGAGCATTAAAAACAGTGTGTTTCTACATGTATGCAACTTTTGTAATATCAAAGAGGAGTTGCACAGTGACAATCTGTGCAATCGATGCACTGACGTACTGATTTCTCAAAACTACTTCAGATACAGTAGCGTGCGTGGATAGCGATGTCTGTGAAGAGCGTTGTGAAAACCCTACAGGCTGTTCCAATGTAGCCTATCCGTATCTCATCCTGGACCTCATGCCAATAGGTGAGCAATGTTGTTGTATCGGTTTCCAAGAAAAATCATCGCAGAGCTTTATCACACGGACGAATTTGTTGCTTCAACCGTAGGTGACAAAGAAAAGACTTTTAATTAAGCAATAACCACCGCCGCAGGAGGGTATACACGAGATTTTGGTACAATGCATGACATATAGCACGAGTATATAGGCGGTACTATACGGAGTGAATTGTACCAAAATCAAGTGTGTACAGTGTGTACCCGACTGCAGCGTGAGGTTATGGAGCGCTCAGTTATTACGACCGGGGTGGGCTGGCAAAATCCAGGGTCACCTTAAATTTGAAAGCTGCAGAAGGGGGGGGGGGGTCTTGTGTTTTTCAAACATCAAAGATCACTTAATTTTTATAAGTATCCGTCCTGCCAAAAGCAGTTTCAGTGTTCCCAAATAATCGCGATCATACCAATCCATAATCCAATAACACTAGGTCAAAATTTGTAATACAACAGTTGTAAACATAGACACAAAACAGCACAGAACAGAAGTAAATAGACGGTACACAAACAAAGTCAAATTCATGAAAGAAAGATATATGGACCTCTGGCCAAAAGAACAAGACCAATCTGTAAGTCAAATAGGTAGTGGTCACTAACTAAGGCCCAATGTCACTGATGCCATCAGCGATCATTTGTCGAAGAGAGATATTGTATTTATCTACCAGCTTGCGATACCTGCCAAAAAGCGTTTGAATGTAGAGACAAGTCTTGCTCTGGTGTAACCTTGATTTAACAGTTTATAAGAGAGATGGCCATGTCTCTCTACAAAATCACCATATGAACTGCATGCTCTTGCATATCGAATAAGCTGGGAAATGTATACCCCATAAGCTGGTGAGAGTGGAATATTACTGATGAGATGTGGGAAATTGATGATACTAAAGTTGAAATCATCTCTCTTGTCATATAGCCTAGTAGAAAGGTGACCATTAGAGTCAAATTCAAGGAAAATATCCAGATATGAAGCAGAAGTTAGTGTAAGTGTAGTTTCTTTAATCTCAAATTCTGGAGGATATATCATAGCGAGATAGTCACTGAATTTTGAGTTATTCATTGAAATAACATCGTCTATGTATCTATATGTTAGGTTAAAATTTCTAGCTACAGAGACCTTTTTGTTTGATTAGTTTCTTAATAAATTCTGCCTCGTATGAGAACAGAAATAAGTCGGCAAGCAAGGGAGCACAGTTAGTACCCATGGGAATTCCTATGCACGATTTTGAAATCATAAATTATCCCCACTTGTCAAGCAATATTCCGCCTGCACCTGCTTATGGTGTGTCAACTTTTCAGATATAGTATACGGCTTGTGATTCCTACGCTGATTTTCTAATGAGACACAGCTCATTGACATCCAAACTAATGAGATAGGATGCACATCAAAAAGACTCGTTTATATAATAGGACTTTCAAAAAGTTCTACAGTGGATATTACGACATTGTGGCCAAATATGACACCTCGGTCACTCAAATGATTAGCGACAGCATTCCCGGCTTTGACTTAATACAGTGATTCATATACTGTATCACTTCATACAATATTTAGACAATTTTGGACCAATCCTGACGGGTGTAGCATGCTAGCAGGGTACGCTTACCCATTCCGGACACCTGGTACCACCACTAACTATCAGTGGTTCAGGATGGTCCTACTTAAATTTGTAAATCACAAATGTCCCATGGACCTGGTAATTTATTACCTTGAATGGAAATGATTATTGGACCAGTTTAGTGTCATATTGGAAAATGTGTCCTCCAAATTCTACAAATATGTTGTCAATGAGGAAATCAAGCATGCTGATAATGTCTTTCTCGGTATAAAAATCTTTAGAATTGGTAGTATTTTTAACAAAATGTAGAATTATACCCTAATACTACATATTTGTAACGGCATGAATGTTTTTGTAGAAAATGCTTCGTTGATGATGTTTTTCAAGTTTTCTTTCAATTTATCATGTGGTATTGTGGTATATACAATGTGGAAAAATAGAAAGTTTTAATTGATGTTATTTTTGAAACAGATCTTGATTTCAAATTATCAAAGAGTTCCTTCGAAAATACTCTGGGAGATAAATAATTTGCTGCATGATTTCATTCTCTGAAGTCATTTAACTGTAAATCTGAATAAAAGTATAATTATTGTCGCATAAATATCTTGCCTTGGCAACTCTAAGGCTTGTCTTCTGGTAAATTGAGCTTACTTGGGGCAATGAACAATTCCTATTACTTACATATTAGAGGTATATCAAGTATTGTGAGAGAAAATATTTAACAGTTTACCGGTACACCACTAGTATCATGAAATGTGAAATAATACTTTTAGGTGAAATTCCAATATCATAATGGTTGTCCATATCAGAACTTTCAAATACCCTATTTGAATCAAGTACATTTGTATCAATTGTCAAACACCTATAAAAGCACAGATTTAGTTAGTTTAGCATTGTAAAAAAATTATTCATAGTTTTCTCATAGACTCCAATGTCTAATGAATCAATATGTCAGTGAAATTCTAAAATCCAATTTCTTGCACACACATCAACCACCCTAGTCTTATCAAGTATACTGGTATGATATAATTAACATTATATCATACCAGTATATTGATGGCGCAAATACAGCGATCTGATTGGTCGAGACGCGAAAAGAACCGTGGTATATTGGCGATATACCACTGCTGGCACACGCGCGAGCTCTCAGCTTGAGCAAAATCCGTTTTTGACGTTCCATGCCAGAATTTCAATATACTGTTATGATATAATAGCAATAAATCACACCCAGCGACGGTATACCACTCGATTTTGACCAGTTCACTTCATATATGCACTCGCTATCGCTCGTGCATATATGTCGTGAACTGGTCAAAATCTCGTGGTATACCATCGCTGGGTGTGCTTTATTAATTAAATAAACCATGAGAAGTCCAATGTTGTAACCATTGTAGAATGTATTCCAACGAGCGTTTTGCTGCAACTGGCGCTATTTTTCAAACTTTCAAGAGCTGTGCCTTATTTTTTCACTGCTTCTCAATGAGCCAATAGAAATACGTGATACAAATGTTTACTGTAATGTTTTTACGATGTAGTGTTAAGAGGGCTACTATTGGCTGGAATGATAGCAGGCGTGATGAGCTCTCTGACGTCAATATTCAACAGCGCCAGTAGTGTCTTCACTTTGGATATCTGGAAACGAATCAGACCAAAGGCGTCGAACACGGAAGAGATGATCGTAAGCAGGTACGCTTGGAGCCTTAGAATTTGGTAGAGGTGGGGGGGGGGGGGGGGGGGGGGGTTAAAGGGGAAATTTACCCAGACTTTCTTAGGTAATCAGGTCGTTATTTAGTGAAAAATAAACAAAATAGCGTTGGTTTCATTCACTTTCACTTGCGCGTATTAGCGCAGTGGCCACAAGCTGAACGCACGGAAACCGGAAGTGACGTATCAAACTTGCTAGTCACAGCGGGTTCAAAGCGAGGTCACTTATAACCAAGCTCTTCTACGCCAAGTAGAGTACGCGTACGCGGTACGCAAACCTCAGCGCTCGACTGAAAATCATAATGGCGAAGATAATCGGTATAACTGCAAACCTGAACGAGCAATCGATGATCCAAGACTGACATCGTCAGAAAGTTACAGCGACTCGAGTTCGGAAAGTGACTATTCTAGCTCCGATGACGAAGTTCAAATTACTCTCGGCGATCAATCATGCCTGTCACGTCATTGTCAATCCAATCGCTGTGAAATCATGCCGACACAGAAGTAATGCCAATGCTCTAAAGAGATCGACATTAATTCTAAAAGTGCAAGCATTTTTAATGTGTTACAGAACACCCTGATGTAGCCATGATTAGTCTAGAACCAGCGGTCCTGTCTACAGCGTTCCGTTTCTAGTGCCTGAGCGTACGTATAGTCCCATATGTACAAGCGAAGCACTTGGGCTGGATATGCCCCGGACAGTTTTCTTTTAGGCTTGTAGTTCAGTAGTTGGACTTGCAACTTTCGCTAAAAGCAGCCCTTCTCAAAGTGGTATTCGCAGAAAACTTTATTTCTGCTCGACTTAAACATCGACACCGAGTGCTTGGCCCCTATATTCTGTAGCCATTCTATACACTGTAAGTGGAAAAGCTTACAGTTGCACACGTCGACTGCACGCGTCGACTGCTTCAATGACCAAGTTTACGACGTCACTTCCGGTATTTTAGTACACTGCTGTTTGTTAGCCAGTGAGTGAAAGTGAATAAAATCGACTCGAAAGCCTTTCAATGACCATATTAGTTTAATATTCCAAAATTAATTTTCAGGGTAAATTTCCCCTTTAAATGGGGAAGAAATTGCGGCTGACTCGCAGCGTGTTTGCAAGGTTATATCTAATTGGTCGATTGTCACTATTCACAGCAACTTAGGGAGTTTATTTGTATTGTTTTAATTATATTGGTAAGATTCAGCCAACCAATAGGATAACAGCTTCGAATCGCTGCAAGTCGGCCCAGAAATTGCAGCCCCAAAATTCTTGTAAATCTTTTACAACTTTTCCGTTTCTGAAAGAGATAATCACTTAGTTTGAGGTGGAGATAATGGTAAACCATCATTCTGGCCAATACTTTCTAAAGCTAAAATTTTGTAACTATATACAAAGATCTCTGCAATATAATTATAACTTAGACGACTATGATTGCGTTTGCAACAGCCTTTTATCACGTCAATAAAGAGAGAGTCTTTGGAGACTTCAATTGAGTTATTTAAACGATATTCTGTTTTGAACATTGAATTTAGAGTGTGGATATTGGTCATGGCTGGCATTGGCATTGTCTGGTTACCATTTATGGAGACATCCGGAGATGGGCAACTCCTCAACTATATGCAGAATGTCAATTCTCACATCGCTCCTCCAATCCTGGCTGCCTACTTGTTGGGAATGTTCTGGGAACGAGCCACTGAGCCGGTGAATCATTATATTACTATTTCTTGTCTTTGACGTTTCAAAGGCAACCGTTTAAATTCTTCAAAATACTTGATGACCATCATAAAGTTATTTACTTTAAATCGATCACATTCGATACCGATACGAATAGGTGTGTGATGGTGTTTGATCATGCTGGTAAAAGCAGGTTGTAAAGTTTCATTTATAATTTATCGAATAAGCATTAGTTCATAAGATTGGTTAAATTACGATGAGTTTTGAACGATATAACCTAAAACGAATTCAAAATCGCCCTTTACCGTTCAAAGGTAAAATTGAAAAACCAAGTCAATTGGCGTGGTTCTGTTGACTGGAACTCCAACGAGCAAAATACAATACACCCATCCGTACCTCTGGCGCTAACTGAGACGTACAAATCGGAACATAAACAGCGCCCCCTCGCCAGATTTGTTTTAACTGTTCGAACATTCATTATTATTCTTTGCTCCAGGGTGTATTCTGGGGTTTGATGATCGGCCTCGTTCTCGGCATGACTCGGATGATCCTATCATTCGTGTATCCCGGGCCTGGGTGCGATGAACCAGATACTCGACCATCATTCCTAAGTGAAATTCATTTCCTACACTTTGCAATTATCTTGTTAGTAGCGTCCGCTATCTTGATTGTCTGTATCAGTCTAATCACCAAGGCACAGCCAAAAGAAGAGGTAAGCGACGAGATAAGAATATTGTGCTACCAACGGCTATAACCTAATAGTAAATTATAATAATAAATGAAGTACAAAAATAATAATAGTATAAACTTATATTGAAAAAACGAAACAACACGTTGTTTACAATAAAATACTAACAGGTTATGTGCAATATGAATTTCTGTTTGTAGCTGCTAAACAGTATCTACTGCCTCCCTCATTTTAGGTAAAAAGCGTGATCCTTGAAATTTTAGATTTTTTTTAATCTACTTTCTGCGCTACTTACGTCATCTGTTGTTGTCGGAAGTTTAATCCTGCACACAATAGTAGCAATCAGCAAAAGGCAACATCTGAGCACGAAACAATTTTTAAACCTGTGCATATATTTCACATATTTTGAGAGTGAATAGCACTGGCTTTGTCGGGGTTGATGGGATTACTGGCACGGCTAATTAATTTACACTTTCAGTTAATTGGAATGACATGGTGGACAGTCGGACAGAAAGCTCCAGCTGATCAGAAGACTGATGAGATTGAGATGAATGAGGCTGGAGTCGTCCTTGCGCACGTGGCGCTGCAAACCGACGATAAAGACCAAGACGCGGACACGAAATGTGACACGAAATGTGAAGAGCAGTCGACGAAGGACGAAAATGGAGATGCGGTAGATAAATCCACCACCAAGGAGGCCATAGTAGTTGAAGACACGGGTAAGTTGGATGGTTCCAAGTTTTGTAGAAACTTAAAATAAGAATACCCCTGGGAACATCAATATAATTTGGAAAGACCTGAGAAAGTAGATTTGAAGAAGACAGAATTTGACAAAGTTTAACAAAGAAATGTTCTGAACACATGATGACGCCACCAGTGCCATAGTTCGAAAAGTCTTAGCGAAAACATCACTTGGTTACGTACTAAATGTCAAAGCAATTTCGCTCCACAAAAGTTTGATAATAGACGCTATTTATTGCCCACAAAGTTCTCTGGGCTCATTTAAAGGTGAAAACTATAAAACTTTAAGAAAACTTTTATGAAAATTCTAAGCACAGAAGGAACATAGACAGTCTATGTTTCTCTGTGTTTTAAGGTAAGAATATATGTCTAATCCACCAATACGCATTGTAATGAACTCGGGCACTGTGGTATTATCCGATGGGATGTACCTTTGTACGATATACACCTGGCCAAGTATATCATTGGTGCATGTACTACAATTCCAAGTTATGTATTATCGATTAAAATTTTTGTTCTAATATTAGAAGACGAGGCGAAATATTCTTCAACCTGGGGGTGCCTGCTGTATTGGTTCTGCGGTGTCACTAAGGATGGTAAATTATCAAGTGGTGACGAGGATGAAGTGAACATAGACATGACATTGGAAGAGAATCCCAAATGGTCTTCATTCGTCACGGTCAATGCCGTCATAATGTTACTAATCTGTTTCTTTATGTGGGGATATTTCGCCTGAAGACACACGAGAATAGTGCTAAGTATGAAGGGAACGCGCACGCATTGCAGAAATAGCATATCGCTGATACTGTCAAAACTTCAGTTCAAAACTTTTAGCTGTTAGTGACGTTATACAATGTCTGCGTGCAAGGAAAACAAATGTGACTCACATATAGACTTTATTCACAATAAACTCCAGAGGCAACTGAGGCATAACAATGACTCTCAAAATCCTCGTAAGGACGATGATTTGTCGTATACATTCAAGTTTAATTATAGCAGAACATTTGAATATAAACCTTGGTAGTTGGTGGCAGGAACGGGTATAGCGATGGAAACATCTCATTTGCTTTCGTTACTATGATGTATTATAAAAGCACGATGAAATATTCATTTACTGTTTTTTTACTCTCTGGACAAAACTATCTGTGGAAACATTGATCTCAAGTCATGTGTATACAATACATATGCTCTGTTACTGCAGATAAAGTACAATTTGTTAATGTTTTGGTCTAAGAATTTCATAATCTATGAAAATCTACAGAAAAAAATACACATTACTAAGTGTGGGGAAAAATGAGAAACATTGGTGTTCTCAGCTTATTATTTGAGATACATAGTATGGGAAAACACGTCTTGACCCTTGTACGTAATAACAATTTCAACCTTCAAAGATTCCTGAAACTTTCGACGTCTTTTTAAAACTACATGAAGACATAAGTGTATTATTGGATGACGAAGACACATAGGACACTTTCGTCGTAAAATTTGAATTAAAAAACAGGGGATTCAGCACTTTGTCAGTCTTTTTGTCCTGTATCCAACAGAGCGGCAGCGTGTTGTGAATATGTGTTACAATAGGTTTCCCTGCATCTTTTTGTGCAAATTAATGTCGAAGATATCAGAACAATGGTTAGGTCAGTGGAATGGGTTGATACAGCACCCAATGTCCCCGATGATAACCTTCTGCATCAACTATAGTTTCTTGAGCAGCAAAGAAAGCTGAAGTGCACATGCTTTGCACCAAATCGTAACAAAAAAACCCCGAAATGATATGCATTTCTAGTATCTTTATGCATGACTTATATATCTAGATATAGATGTGTGTTTATTTGAATAGAGTGACAAAGGTTTATATGGGTTATCTGTACATTTGCACTGTGAAATAGTGCATTGCACTGCTTTTGGACCATGCCTTGCAAAACAGAAGCGGCGTTAGCGACTCAAATACGAAGAACAGAGTAGTGGCTTTGCATAATCGCGATAGATTATAGCCCACAGGTCACTGTGAGGTCAAGTCTGTTGCCGCCTCTGTCTGTCAACAGTAAAACCTTACTAAGAAGACACAAAAACACACAAGAGCGGGAAAAAATTAAACAGGCCGAACCTGCAGTTCAATTTTTATCTGATCAATGTTGTTGTACTCCTGGTACCAGTCTGAAATGAAGCAACCTGGCGCTTCAGCTTGATAGTCAGGCGATTTTAGGTTATACTTTTTGGTTAAAAAAAGTGTGGCATGTGAATGTTAAAAGAACACACCCCTTTCAAGGCTGGCTGCTAGTCGTATGACTTTCCTCGGGCCTACACAGTAGTAACTGTCTAATGGCCAAACCATCGCCCACACGTTCACCACACGATCCACGCGATCACCTCACCGTCAACGCAACAGTCTGCAGAGGTTTATTCCTTAAAGTTACTCTGTTTTGATAATAATATGCCCACGGACTTGAGGCAAGTGTAACTCCTCTCTCTTAACCCCGATGATGTTTACGTCACGAAAGTTTACAAACATCGTCTGCTTCAAAGGTCCGAAAGGAATGCTATAATGTCTCATTCAGTGGAAGAGGATGACACAGATAAATCGGCCAATGGTCCATCTGATTACACATGATAAAGTTGTTCACTGATGACACCTCGATGCGTCTAGAATTATCTGTTTGAAAAACCTCACAAACAAAGAGACTGCACAGCCAGCGTACCAGGCACCCCTGGGCCTGGCACTAGATTTGATCTACCATCTCTCCGAGCAACACAGGGTACACACAAAGATACATTTTTCCAAGATGACTGACGGAAGTCTTGCAACTGTTGATTACCTGGTCGTTATTCTCACTCTGTTGGGAATTTTTGTTCTCGGGTTATGGGTAAGTATTTAGTTTACACACTCCTAGCTGCCTTGAAGCTTGTGTTTGATAGTCACACTGGAAACGCCCACACATCGTACATAGTAAATACACTGCAGGACAGAGACATACATCTGTAATTTTGATTCACTTTCTACAATAAACCGGCTTTTGCTGCAAACTGACAACGCAATTTTCGTTGTATCTAACAGTTCTATTGCAGTGTCACAGTTTTGACATTGAGAATATACCATTTGACCTTCGTAAAGCTAGCAGACCAAAACTAGTTTTATCGTTCTGTTTGTCTGCTTTGCAGACTTTAATATTGTAGATAATATCGCGTGATCGATTCAATCAATCAATCAGTCGTGTGAATGGTCAAACAAACTATGCCCTGGAAACTTTGATGAGTCAGCATTAGTTAGTACGGTACCATGATTCCATGAAGCGATGAGAATTATTTATGGTCAGGTGGTATAATGAAGTGTGCGTACCTTCTGTGATACAGACTTGTTAATCAACGACATCCCACTCTAGTTTGCCATTTTGTCGATAAACAACTTTATGTGAACTGATAACATAGAATAGATCACATTAAATGAGGAAACTGGAGTTAAGCCAAATATCGCTTGTTTTGTAGCTATCAGTTCAATTCCTTCTAGTAGTGTGGTTTACTTATGAAACAGCGTATGTTCGGGACGGGTACTTTGTCCTTTATTTACTCTGAGGGTCGCAGATCACGTTGTAAAACACTCTATTATAAGTTATTTGACTGTTCCAGAGCGTTTTATGGTGGACAAACTTTACATATTTTACATTGTATGCATTCTGTTAGGATATAGACTAACTGGTACATTTGCCAAATTTGCAGATGAAAAAAACTGAATCACAAACAATCTTACAGTGCGTACATGCTCCCCGAATCCGTTCAACATTTAAGAACTAAACCAATACACTTATGACAATCTAAAGCAACGTTGATGTAAGCAAAAACTCTCTGTGCAACAAAACCAAATCAGTGGTGCTCAAAGTGATCGTCATTTTATAATCAGCTCCAACTGTCATGATTGAAGGGACGGAACTGTGCTCAAAGGTCTTAGGGGCCCATACGACCAATGACAATACTGTATCCAAGGGCGTTGGTGATTGATGAAAGTTAAAACATGTCTGTCATAATCTACATCGTATAATTCAAATGTTGCAGCTATAATGATAACGGTTTGCATCTAGATATCGTGCACGAAATACATGGTTTGTAAACAAAAAACTCGCACAGGCGTAGTTCAGACGACTGTTTCCATTTAAGTGGTGTTCCGCCATCACATTTGAAATGCGACGTTACTTGTGAAATGAGATTGCATTACATGGTACCATTTCAATTCTTTAATTTTATGCTTTTAATCAATTTGTCTCAATCAAGAATTTGATAACAGTGAGTTTACTTCAGAGTGATTTATTTTGCCTTCACAACTCTATAACATGTTATAATAGTCTCCGAAATGTGTGTAGTGTACAGTTTTACTTTAAGAAATATTGCAATCAGTCATTAAAAATATTTGCTATAATACGAGAAAAGGACTGAGATTGCCTTTAATAACTGAGCAGTACTCTAATTTCGAGGACAACAAAGCAGTGATCAAAGAAATTCAAAATGATTTTAAATAATTCAATGCAACAAACAAACAAACAAACAAACAAACAAACAAACAAACAAACAAACAAACAAACAAAGACACAAACGTAAAAGTAGATAAAATATGTTTAGTGATTAACAAATTCATTAATTATCTATTTAGCGACATCGCAAGGAGAAATAATTGAAAAATACAGTACAGAGTGAAATAGTACGTCCATTGTGTTCTCAAGAAAGGGTTTGATGCATGCTTCGATCACAGACTGTCAACTGCAGCTTTGTCAAATAGAACTCCTGATGACGTCATCTCTGATGTAATGTAAATCGAAAAGAAAATTTCAGTGAGGAGAAATTTTATCTTGAGGAGAAATTTGTAATCTTTTACAAACACATTGTTTTCACTTTATCTTAGTCATCCAGGTCTGCAAACCGTGGAAGCTCCCAGGGTTACTTCCTGGCTGGTAGAAGCATGAGTTGGTGGGTGGTGAGTAACTTCTTTTATGAGAGAGAGAGAGAGAGAGAGAGAGAGAGAGAGAGAGAGAGAGAGAGAGAGAGAGAGAGTTTCGTGTTACATATCTATCTATCTATCTATCTATCTATCTATCTATCTATCTATCTATCTGTCCCTTTAAACTTATTTGATTCTCAAATATAGGTTGGCTTATCTCTATACGTTAGTAACATCGGCAGTGGTACTTTCATCGGCATCTCTGGGGCTGCTGCTGTAGATGGCATTGCTGTTGTCGTCTATGAATTCACGGTAGGTTTCCTTTACCAGTGAACTTTCGGAATTTGTTAATTATACAAATGGCACACTCTATGTAATTATTCAATAAGCATGAAAAAATGCAAATACTTCTGATTAACATTAGTCTTTTTTATACACGTTTTTCTAACCGTTACTACAAAACCTTGACCTAGGGTACAACCTGTCTGGCGTTGCTGGGTTTCATCTTCGTACCTGTCTACATAGCTTCTGGGGTAAGTATCATTTTGTTGATAAACATGAAAAAAGCAACACAGAGACAAACAAAATTTGTTCAAAGGAATATCTATCGCGAGTTTTTATCATGAATAGCCCGTTGTTTTTAAGGCCATGACGCATTTATATTAACCACTTACAGTTTCCAACCCGAAAACCCATATCTTTCAAAACATTCTCAAAGACTTGTATCATTTCCTGACTACAAATACTATACGATCACTTAAAAACCATTGTAAAAGTTTGAACTTTACGACTAACATTACGCCAGATTAAATTGATACTAATAAGTTGCTGCACACACATTTCTTTCAAAGGCTTACACAATGCCCGACTACCTGGAGAAGAGATTTGGCGGTCAGCGAATTCGTGTCTACGTTGCCGTCGTACAACTCTTGTTGATGCTCTTCTGTTATATCGCGGTGAGTTGGTTGAACTTTTAGAGACCTTACTTATTTAATGCCAGAAACATCCTCACGAATTAAGTCTGTGTAATTATGTCGCTTGGCAGACTTGCTCCGTTCCCAATAAAAGCTGTATATTTTGCCTAAAATAAAACTGATGTCACGAAATCGTGACCAAGATAACTCGTAATTATTTGTACTTCGCGACTTGAGTTAAACGCAATATACTCAGAGGGCGTTTTCTATCAAATCACATGCATCTGTGAAAGGCCAGATATTATTGTGGCGTTATGGTCAACATACTAAAAATTGATAGAGTCATTGTTACGTGTTTTTTCAGGGGGAGATGTATGCCGGTTCTCTGATCATTCAAGTCACGTTAGGTTGGAATGTCTACGCCTCTGTCATAGCTCTTCTTATCCTGACGGCAATTTACACTGTGGCAGGTAAGGATTTCCAACACACTGCGACCTGTACAACATCTCTGATTCGGTTTTCAAAGTTCAAATCTCACGCTTTGTCAAACCGATGGGTTTCAGCGCCTTAAGTGAAGGTGCACTGAGATGTTGTCAGTTGTGTAAATCTATGACAGTGATGTGGCATTCAAATATTAAATGCCATCACACAGGACTATATCTCTATTCCATTGACATGACAGTAGGTATTTTATTGAAGAAATCAGAATAAAGGATTGACATTTTGTAGGGATTTGTAATTTGTTTGAGGACGGACGTTGTATTCTTTTAGTTTTGCTCTGTTTTTGACTTGGAGCCGACTTTTCATGTCATGCCTTCTTCTCTCTCCTTACCGCTACGGCTCAGCCAAGGCCTCGCCTCGCATGCATGGCCGTGGGAGGCGCTCTGACTTCTGATCCCGCAGGTCTATCGAAGCAACACTGCACGCGGCTGTGATTCCATAAGTGTGGAGTGGTACTCCCGTAAGACGGTTTTAAAACAGGACAAGTTCCAGAGCAGCTACTCACACACAAAATGACGTCCATGTTCACTTTTAAAGAAAATAATAATGTCAATTTCAAACGTCGAGAAAGGAGCGTTCATCACAACTTTGACAACATAGACTATATAAAAGAACTCATTTGGTAAGGTCATAATGTTGTTTCCATGGTTATCCGTAGGTGGACTGACTGCAGTAATGCACACCGACGCGTTGATGGCTATTATTATCCTAATAGGGGCATTCATTCTGATGGTGATAAGTAAGTTGAAATATTCTGTGTATATTTTTAGTTGGAGAATACTTTTGCTATTTAAAACAGACTAAGTCCAAGACCAAATAATATTGGCTAAGGGCCTTATTCAGAAAATCTACATGCGCCTTTGGTCCGTTATTCATGAATTATTTGCCTCTGTCTATCTGTCTTTCTGTCTCAATGTCTGTTTTTGTTTGTTTGTCAGTCTGTCTGTCGACAGTCGGTCTGTGGGTCTTTTATTTTGTGTGCCAGAACGACAGTCTATCTCAAGGGTCTTACATCACACGGAAAATAACAACCGTTTTAGTGTACTTCTTCATTTTCTTCTTTCAACTCAACAGGTTATGTTGAAATGGGAAGCTATTATTTGTTTGAGAGTCTGTACATGGACGCCGTGCCCAGTACCACTTTAGCGGGAAACCTGTCGTGTGGAATTCCTGAAGCCGAAGCTTGGCATCTGTTTCGACCTGTGGACAGCAGTATGCCCTGGCCAGGTGTCTTCTTTGGCATTCACATTCTATCAGGGTATTACTTCTGTGCAAATCAGGCAAGTGGCCATCGCTTCTTATAGTGACACGCTCTGCCTATAAATCCAGTAATTTTCATCGGTGAAAGCAAATCAAGGAGTAATTCCCTTTAATACTTAAGTTTGCGTAGCCGAGCCCTAAAAGCCGACTCAATGTTATATGCCTTTCTCTCGTCTCAGCAAATAATTAACTGTCTAAACTGTAATTAAAAGTTTTGAATTCAAATGTTAGATTATCAAGGTTGAATAATTTTGGATTTATGCACTTCTATCGTGCTCATGTTTTGAATTGGCTGATATAGCTACCATTGCTTCTATCAAGCTATAGAAAACCATAAGTGACTTGGTATATCTTTATTAATTAAAACCAAGGCGATTCAGTCTGGTCAGATGCGTCATCGTGGAAGCAATGTGCAATAAAAAGTGAACCGAGTGGGACTGTGACGGGCTTGTTTTATAGAAAAAATGTCGAGCGAAGATAAAATTTGATCAACTCCATATCGGCTTCCATTTTGATGAAATTACTTGATTCTGGCTCAGCAGAACTTACTTCAACGAGGAAATCTGATGATAAATATCACGCTTATTCCTAAAAGTATGATTGTACTGTCGTTCAGGTTTTGGTCCAAAGAACTCTAGCGGCGAAGAACCTCACGCATGCGCAAGCAGGTACTATACTGGCAGGATACTTGAAGATTTTACCCATGTTTCTAATGGTTTATCCCGGTATGATTAGTAGGATTCTGCATACAGGTTAGTTATCTTCAAATCCTACAGTGAATGTACCTTTCAATGCCAAAGTTCGAAATGAAGTCCTCTAAAACAGTCGGTGGCCGTTCAGCTGAGCTGAATGTACTTACGTGCACATTTGAGGAATCTTGAGATGACCAAAATAAAGCTGTCTTTCTGTAAGGAATGATAAGAAATATCATGGTTTCGTGAGAAAACTTTTACTTAGGTGGTCGTAAGGGCTGTGGCACTGTAATAAAAATATGTTGCATTTTATTGAAATTCATTGTCGGATGGTTCCTCCAATCGTCAAAATCGTCATTTGTCTTTTGATGACCGTCGATCAATGTGCCAAATAAACAATAACCAATAATACAGACGAATAAAATGGCATTTTATTTGACAGAAACTGTGGCCTGTGTTGATCCAGACGTCTGTTTCGAAGCTTGCGGTAGTTATAACGGTTGTTCTGATGTAGCCTACCCTTATCTTATACTCACTTTGATGCCCATTGGTGAGTGTGAAAGCGCCATCATTGTCGATGCACTTTACTATTTGTATTTTGAACTTGAAAATGATTAGGAAATGACGATTTTTCATTCCAAGTGTTAAGCAAAGACCATGAACTCATGTTGTCTCTAGCTGAGGCAAAATATTAAACTTTCACATATGCCGTATTGTGGAGATTTAGTTTGATCATTCTTTTTGAAATACCTGACATCGCATACAGGTTTCTTTTTCATTGATTCAATCCATCTCTTTGCCGATGTGTGTTTGCATCGTGTGCTGTCTTTTTCAAAGGTGATTTATTTTTGTATTTCTGGAAAATGTACACGTTACTATGGACACACTGCAAGGATTCAATTACTCATGATTGTTGCTTCCAACTGCGTGATTTTCGCACACTTTATTCAAAAACAAACTTTTTTCGCTCACAGTGTTGAAGGGGTTAATGTTGGCCGCCATGTTGGCAGGTGTCATGAGCTCCTTCACATCGATATTCAACAGCGCCAGCAGTTTGTTTACAGTCGACATCTGGAAAATGGCAAGACCGAAATGCAGTGCGAATGAGGAAATGGTGGTTGGCAGGCTCGTTGAAAATATTATATTTTACATTCCAGTTAACAAATCTTGTGACCCTAACGTGACGTAACATCCTGGTATTCTCTTTGGTACAAACCCACCACCGTGACGTCACACTGTATTCTGTACAACCAACCACATTCAACGAATACTGTACTATTTGATAACTTTCAAGGATAAAATTTACGTTTCGCTTGATGCAAAATGCTGAATTTTTATTGCCTTTTATCATTAAAAAAATGATGGTTGGAGTCGTAAAATGGCATATTTCAATCACGTGTTAGGTATCAAAGATGTTGCCCCAACATATGAGTTAAATTTACGGAGTTTTCTTTTAACATTCTTCGCGACAAAATTACAATACATAACAAACGAAGTAAGACGCGATCAATATCACAAAAAGACACTGTACAACTCAACTTCATAAGAAGAATTTTCTTGCATTTCAGAGTATTCACCGTCATATTGGTATGTCTCAGTGTTCTATGGTTGCCGTTGATTGAAGCCTTTGGAGCCGGACAGCTGTTTATCTATCTCCAATCTATTGCTTCTTATCTCTCTCCGCCGATGTTGGCCGCCTTCATCCTTGCAATATGCTGGGAACGAATCAATGAACCAGTGAGTATTAATTTTTTTCTCGCGAGACTATAATTATGTTTCTTGGAGTCTGTGACGTAATAGCATCATTGTGAATTTAAAACAATCGCCAGGTGTTCGCAAATTTATTCAAAACTGTCGTCAGATTTCGGGTCTTCGTATCGGGTCCTACAAAGGAATACATTATCTTTGTTTTCATGGCATAAGTGATATGAAGTATCATTCATAGATATGAAAAGTACATGTACTAGCAATCGTTGAGTAAATGTAATGTTTGTGTGCTACAAAAGTTTCGCAGATTTCACTTTATGAATGCCCTCATATTTCATTTTCTAAAACCAATCTTTACGAGTGAAGTATTGTTTGATTCAGGGTTCATTCTGGGGCTTGATGGTTGGACTTGTATTCGGTCTCGTGAGAATGATTCGTGATTTCGTCTATGCACCTCCTAAATGTGACGAAGAAGACACTAGACCATACTTGATCAGAACTGTCCATTACCTGCACTTCGCAATCCTTTTATTCTGTGTTACTTTTGTAGCGATAATACTTGTTAGTTTGGTGACCAAAGCCCAGTCTAAGGACAAAGTAAGTATCCATTCTCTCAATTTAGCTGTTCTTGTTATACATTATTTGCAATTATTATTCACGAGAGGATAGTTTTGTTTTCAACTCCTATCTAGTTTGTTCTACTATTACATGCCGTCAACTTTGGCAGCCACTAACTTACTTTTCAGCTGTTGTTGTGATGATTCATCGACATTGAGTCGGAAGATTATGGATGAATGCAATTCCTGATGACGGTTAAGACTAACCGCGGAATACATTTTCACATTATACCTTTCATGTTCATGATTGATCACACTATGAAAGCTATTTCCTGCAATTTCGTTAATTAGCCGAGGCCTTGTTTTGGACTATTGGTAAATGTTGAAGGTCTCGATTCATAGAACTAATAAATTTTATCGCAAATGATAAAATACTCTAATTCATTTTTATTCAAATTTTTCTCTAGTTGATTGGTTTAACTTGGTGGACTCGACACAACGCAGCTGAACGCATTGGCAGAGAAGCTCGTGAGAAAGAACTCAAGGAAAAATTGGAACAGCAATATTTTGATAACATAGAACTGCAGCACACCGATGGGTCCGTGCAGGGCGTTGCTTGTTCTGCAGCAGACAAAACCGACCAATCAGACGACGAGATCAGCACGAAAGAAAGTGATGTAAATATAGCAGAGGTCTCTGAAGGTTTGTACCAGTAGCAATGATATAATTACAGCATATCTTATTACAATATTAGAGGTTTACATAGGTTATGCAAAATGCACTCACGACGAATATATCTCTAAGGTATAATAGTCACGTGTAAATGTAAGATTATAGTAAGAGTGGTCGTTTAAATTAATCTGGAAATCACCATCCAACCTGTATGATGGTCAGTTGCCCATCGCAATCCATATTGTGGTTCAAATTTAGTTAGAGAAGTTAGATAAGCATTTAAACCTTAACTGTGTCCGTGCAACCTAAGTAATGACATTGCTCAATCGGATAGTTCGGTTGCAATATTTTAATGACCACGCTGCCCCATCATTCCCCAGTTGATCGTACTATGACTATGTACACATACCTGACAGCTTGCATGTTGTAGATCTTACGTCTGAGTATACAGACTATTTCTGCCATTGCATTTAAGTATAATTGAAGTCCATTATTTCAGACGCTGAAAGCAGCGTGACCGACTGCCTGAATAGATGGCTATGCGGCATCAACAAAGACGCCAAGGACCAGGAAATTCAAAATCAGAAGGAAGCCGAGGCTGCCTTTGAAGTAATGACGATGAATGAAGATCCAAAATGGAGTCGAATTGCCAAAATTAACTGCCTCGTCATGCTTTGTGTCTCCGGATTTTTCTGGGGGTTTTACGCCTAGTCTCAAGTCCTCGGACTGTATCCTAGGCAAACAGTGTCAACTAATGAAAAAGCATATGTTTCTTTTGTGTGATAGCATGACTGATATAAATCAGTTGTTCATAAAAAATCAGTAAATCATCTAAAACACCTAAACTCCTTTAAAATGATCTTTACTTCAATTATTTCTTTCTCGTTTTCTCACATCTTTGCGAGTCACGCTGGCGTAGTGATTGCAGCCCTTAAATTTATACAGGTTGTTCATCAATTAACTTTATGAAAAAACGAACGAAATTTACAAACGCTGTTCAAGAACCAGATATAGCCATGGAAAGTACAAAAGGGACCTGTTACATCGCTATGGTCTGCATATTTTTTTTTTGAAAAAGATGAATTTATTTCCACATAGTCACAAATAAAACAAATCTACATAACTGTAAATGCATTAAAATTACAATGCGTCTTGTCTGAAACAAAAAAACACCAAATAATTAGCTGTTTAATTAAAAGATCACCATATGAATGCATTCAGGATGCATTCTTCTCCTTCAAGTCTTACAAGGCTTGAAAACTTTGTGATAAAATCCTCAGTTTTGTTCATCATCTTATAAGTGACATACAATGTATTCATCCATGAGGAGAGATAACATTTTAATTGCATGACATAGGATTGAAGGGAAACTTTAATCCCATCAAGAGTAACCGAATTTCGAATATTCCAAACTGTATATTTTACAAAGGAAGTAATACAGTAAATAATGTAGATGTTGCATTATTATCACTTTCGATTCCTGCAATTGCTAATCTTTGATATTGACATTATTATCAAAGTTGTATTTTCTGACAAAGAAAGAAATACATTTCTGCCAGATTTCTTTAACATATTTACACTCAAATAAGATGTGTTCCAATATTTCTTCTTGGCCACAAATATGGCATTTCCCATCACTTAAATTGAAAGTTTTGGCCTAGCTTCCGGTGTCTAGGCCTCGATGGAAAGTCTTCCAATTTAAATCATTTACTGAATTGCTGACAATTCCTGTTGAATTAAGACGGCTGAATAGAGTAGCTTTGTAACTGTCTGTGAGGCTTAGATTCTCAGCCCATTTTGACTAATCTGACCTTTGACTGCATGCCATTTCTTATCAACTAATTTCCAATAAAGTGACTTGGTTTTGACGTCACTTTTTGTCAGACCATAATTCTCTAAGTCTAAAATATCATAGTTTTCTTCAGTTTGGATGTTTGACGAGATGATTTGTTTCCAGGAATCTGGAATACCATTGAGGAGTGTTTCATACTCTGTCTTGATTTTCTCTTGCACATGTCTGTTTGTACCCCCTCTAATATTTGCAATTATTTCCCATGGTTGAAGCCAGTCATTTCTGTCATCATTCCAGATGTCCTTAAGCCTTAAAATTCCACTCTTTGACCATTTTTTATACAAGAGGACACTTCCTTCATTCTTAATATTGTCATTATACCACAGAACTTCTCTAAGAAGATTCTGTTTTGATGTTGGTAGATTCACTCTTGTAAGTCTAAGTGACTTCCAGGTATTTAACATATCCCCATACACCATTGGGGTTCGTTTGTTGTTGACTTTGAAATTGAGATGGAGGTAGTGATAATCACTATTCAGTTTATTGTCATAATTCGCCATGAAATATTTTGATAAGCTGGCCCATTTAGGAGTCCCTTTATCTGGATTTTTCTCAAATAATTTCATAAGCCACTTTAATTGGAGTGCATTGATTTTTTCTTCAATGTCGACAACTTTTTTGCCACAGTCATCATATCTTTGAATGAAAATGCCCCTTTTTATAACTTCTCGTTTGCCTCTCCAAATAAAATTCCATAATTTACTATTTGCTTCATTAATAATTTCCTTAGGTACGTGATCAAATGATGCCAGGTACCATAATTTTGATGCAGCCAGCATATTAGCTACTATTGCCCTGCCTTTAAACGACAGATTTCTAGTATTCCAGATCTTAAGACAATTCGTAAATTTTTCCATCACTGTTTTCCAGTTTTCTCTAGATGTGTTACTGTTTCCAAACCCAACTCCCAAGATCTGTAAAACCTTGTTTGAAAAATCGATCCCTTCCACTGAATCAGTGCGGTTTTTAAAACTCCCAGCCCATAAACCTTTGGATTTCTTTTTGTTCAGCTTTGCACCTGTTGCTTTTTCATATTTGTTGAACATTTTCAACGACTGAGTAATGCTTTTCAAATTTCTCAAGTAAAGAGTCGTATCATCTGCAAAACTCTTAATTTTTTCCTCTTGTTTGTCTGGTAGTATGAATCCTGATATGCTGTCATCTTTACGAATATTTTCAGCTAGCACTTCTGCTGCCATAATATACAGTAACGGTGATAATAAGGGGCACCTCTGTCTCACACCCTAAGGCTTATGAAGATGAATACTGCGAGAAAGAAAGCCATTACACTTAATTTTGCATGTAGTATTATTATAAAGAATTTTTATCCACATGATAAAGTCAGTGCCAAAGTTGATTTGTCAAGGACTTGAAGAAGGAAATCTCTGTTTAACCTGTCAAAAGCTTTTGTTTGGTCAAGACTTATGACAATAAGAGGTTTATCAGTAAAATTAGCGTATTCAATAATATCTCTAGTAAAGACAATATTATCACCTATCTCCCGCCCGGGGATGTATCCACACTGATCTGGGCTACATATTTTGCCAATTACCTTCCGCACCCTATTAGCAATTACTTTTGCAAGAATCTTATAGTCTACATTGAGGAGACTTATTGGTCTCCAATTGTTTAAGTCTGCCTTATCTCCCTTTTTATAGAGCAAAGAAACTAAACCAAGTTTCTGGCTGTTCGCGTCAATTCCCCTGACTTTAAGCAAGCGTTAAATGTTTCAATTAGGTCAGACTCTAAAATATGCCAGAAGCATGGTCTGCATATGGTTGTCGTTTGAACATAACAGCGCCCTCAATCGGTATATGTCTTTATATTATGTTCCCGTCGCTGTGACTGTTGTATAGATTTAGAGAACACAGAGTCTCTACATTCTCGTTAACGATGCTGACTTTCGGCGGTTTGACGGTCAGAATTAAGAGGAAAAAATATAGTATTGACCAAAACTTGTTAACTTAACGACTAAGCGTCTCGCAAAGTTCAATTATTTCCACCCAAATCACCTGCCTTTCAATAACACGACGAAAAACCTCTGTCAGTAAGTTAACGTAAAAAACTTGGCGTTACTCCAGACTATGACAGTGTGATGAGAAAATGGAAGAAATCATGGAGAAGTATACGTCAATGCCTGAATATCAACAATACTGACGCAAATGAGAGCTGTGAAGACGTATTCAGACACCACAGGTTTTTTTACCAGCAATGGTTGTCATCATTGGTAAACTGGCTGAAAATGACAATAGACAGTCGGTTACGACAACAGGAGGTCTCACCATCATCAAATGATGATGCTGTCCTAACATTGACATATATAAGAGTTCCCCAGACTCGGGGCTATTGTATTGCAAAAACTATACGACAAAAGTATATCGTCGATTTGACATTAATTGGCAACACAAGTCTTCTTATTGGACGGCTGACGTTTGATATATCTGTGGAGGATCATTTTAGTACCCACGGCAGTAACGTTACCACCGATTACAAAAACGACAAGCTAGATTATGGACGATAAGAACACTACCAGTAGACAGATGAAAGACCGCAAATTTCTCTTTTAGGTTAAATCATATGATGCCAAATGTTTTTATAACTCTGCTTTTTATAATGTGTAATCAGGTTTGCTGTATTCTTTTTATCCACACTGATGCAGCGATGTCAACCCTTTTGAATTACGACTTTATTTAGTTTCCCGATAGACTCTAGTTTGGTCCCCTGCCTCGTTTCTACCGGTGGCTCTGGCGCTGCTCACGAAAATAAGGGTCCCTATTTTCGTGAGCAGCGCAGTCAGCGGTAGAAATTGGGCAGGGGACCAGACAAAATAGACTCATGGAGTTTAGGATCACTTAATTTAAAGCGCTCAATAAAGTACAACAAGATGTGTGAGGGCGACTAAAAGTGGTTATGCTGAAGTTGGAGTTGAGGGCGAGGCCTGGGTCTGTCAAATACGAGCTGGGGTGTTCAAAAGCAGGATATTAACGACAACATCGAGAAAAAAACTGAGGCTCCATTGGATACGCTAATTCAAGAGTAGCTAGTGTGCTATTCATGTCACTCTGATAAAGGAACCCTGCTATTTGCATGTTGACATCCCGGTCACCTGTTTTTTCACAGTCTGGTCTGGTTCCCTGAATAAGAATTGACTTTCAAATTGGTAACGAGGCGCAGCCAGCGACAGAAATGGGACAGGCAATTTAACCTGACTTAATTGCCGTCATCCTCAATACTCGTCTTTCGTCCATACACAAAAGTCGTCGTGGCTACTCCAGCTTTCCACCTCCGTACAATTTGCCAGGAGTTCCTGTCAGTCTAAAGAATATCAAAGCCTGAAACATCAATACCCTCAGATATCGATATATGTTTAGACCAACAATACATGAAAGCACGCAGCTCAAACATACTTCTAACTCTAGGTTGTTTCCATTGTCGAAAAGTCTTAGGCAGTGCTTCCAGACTTTGTTTTTATTGGTAAATATCATTGAGGTAGTACACAGATGTATTTTTATGATCATGATATGATCGATTAAAATGAAAACTTAATATTGTTACAAGTACCAGTTTTGCTGCCGAAGAAGTCTACCTGTACATTTTTCATCTTCTAATTTTATTGTTGCCTGAACTCAAATATCTAAGTCTGTCTGTCTTTGTATCCTTTTCTGTCTGTTGTGTCTGTCCATCCCTTTATGTATTCTGTACCACTCTCTTTGATCTTTCTTTTATCTTTCCTCTGTTTGATCACTTTAATTGCCTGCTGAAAGATTGCCCTAAGCCCTTTGTTAAGCTATTGACATATATCATTCTGTGCATGTTTTGACACATTGAACCAATATAATTTATGTCAGTTTAAACTCTGTAAACATTTACATTTTAACTTTCTCGAGAGACTGTAACATTGATAGATTGACAAGATAAATGTGTCCTCTGCTTGTATTGTGTTATTTTGAGAGATGATTTAGCCTGACAGTGCAAGGGAATAATTTTTCGTCTGTCAAATATCTGAGCTAAGTGATATCACTATAGTGTCTGCAAGTGCAATGTGCGGTGATCCCCACGACACACTGTGCTCACTATCAAGTTTTTACGAAGGAAAAAGTCAATATTGGTTGATCCTAATCTAAGACGTCCAAAATGTCCCGGATGAAAACACCAAGTGAGATAAAGTTGGTTACAGTTTAACAGAAACCAGACTAAGGGTTCGACGAAGTCAGATTAACGTCTTCGCCACTCCCTCGACGACGAACCTTCATGCCACATCCAGCTCAGAGTCAGTTCTACTCTAAACTATGCCGTCCGGTGAAGAACTCGTTGCCCTTGACTACGTGATTATCGCCCTTTATTTTGTCGTTGTTCTGGGCGTTGGATTATGGGTAAGTAAAATGTTGTGATTTCTCTACACAATCTTGCGGTTTTATCTTGCGACCTTTTGACGTAGTGATTACACACGAACAGAGAAAAACTCTGACTTTTAATCCACAAACCTCTTCTCAAATATCAATGAGAGACAGTGACATTGGGAGAACACAACATGAAATTTTATTGACTACTATTCAGAGACCGCCCATCTTACATGTTTCTGCATAGTTGTACTGTAAACAGTCAAAACGCTTTGATAGTGTTATCTTATCGTACATATAATGCCAGGTTCACACGTGAATTCACCGAAGCGCGTTACTTGAACTGAGATTGGCTCGATTTTGTCTGTAAATATATATTGCCTGCGTTTTGAAAATCATGTTCACATAACTTAATTAATTACGAGGATGCGACAAAGGGCCTCTTCACTGCTGGTTTTTGCTATAATGAGTGGAAACTTGTCGAGGAAGGCGCAGCTGTCGTCAACCCCTCCTTTGAATGGCAAATGTACATACTGCAATGAAAAGTTAGTTTTGAATTTATTAATGATTGCGGGCACGACTGTCTTGCAATATTGCATCGACTGTAACAAGATATAACCCTCATTCAATGTTGAACTGAGTTGTTTTCTATCTTTTAACAACAACGACTGTCGAAATGATGAAACTTCATAGTCTAGAGTTGCCATATATCGACCCATGTACTGTGGACATGTCCAGAATTGGAAGCGATTGTCTAAGGTTTAGGTCACTTGGTATCCTGTGCACACGTATTTGGTCGTATCACGCCAACTTCTTCTTAAAGGTGCAAGTTATTGTAAACAACTATAATCGTTTACTTTAATAATGCAAGTAAGTGTTCGTTAGTGGCATGTTTGATCACACAGGGTTTACTGTTTCTAAACTGTCATCCTCTGATCCATAAACTTGAACGTACGATTGGTTGCAAGCTGGTTAGATAGATAAAACGGATGGATTTCAACAAAATCATAATTAGGTTATACTGTTACATAGGTTCATCGTCAGTATTCAGGACAAGATATCGCATTTTAATCGTTTCGGGTTTATCATCATTCTCTATTTGACTTTTCAATGCGAGTACGCAACAAGTGAAACACAGCGAGACAGAGATAGAAAAAAAAAAAACTTTATAAGGCGAGAAAACAAAAATTATCTGTTCAACGGGCCCGACCGACCCATATTTGGACCACTCCACATTTTTCTTTCCCCCCCCCCCCCGAAATCTTTACGAATCTGAAGAAACGCGGAGATGTTATTCAGTGAACATCTGTCTGTAAGATGAATGACCTTCACATTTTCGATGACATGGACTTGAGTGAGATTGATACAGGCTATGATTTGAAGAGTAAAGGTGGAAGCGCATCACAAACATTTGGTCAAGGTGATGGGCAGGGTTACGCCGTGGAAAATAAACTATTACGCCACGTGTTCCGTATAGCTTAGACACTCTGTACTGTATTGTTTCACCGGCGTTTATTTCACGTCCAACTGGTTGTACAGTCTATATTTTCTAGTGTTCCTATTTTCAGTGTTCCTTGAAAATTCTTTATTGTTCTTTGAGTTATCACTCGTTCCGATTTTCGTCATGGCTTTCTCCTATCGAATGTGTGATTGTAAGCAGGAGTTCTCACTGCAGGACGGACATGATTTGTGTTCCCGTTGTCGAGACTGCACAAGGAGTCAACCTTGTGACATTTGTTTGACTTGGACACAGGAAGAATGGTCTAATTTCGCTCCCTCGCTCGACGACGTCCCCCCCGGACATTCCCGGGGCTGATCCGTCAGTTTCTGAGTCGCGAGTTTTGGTTGGAATGCACCGTGCTCATATGGCTGGTGACACCAACACAGAAATTGGCTCCGTTAGATTCAGGTGCCGCCAACGAAGCTGTTCGTGCAAAAAAGGTGTTCGCGCGAAGTTTTTCAGTGGGCGGGCAGATTTCAAAACTAATGAGCGGGCGGGGAGAAAATATCGATATTTACTGTGGGCGGGGAAGAAATTTCATTACTTCCAGCAGGCGGGGAGAACATTTTGACAGTGGGCACCGGAAAATACTTTGAGGGAGGGGAAAGCTGCGTGCTTAATAGAACCTAACTAGAGGGGGGGGGGGCAATGTTCCAAGGTATACTGCTAACTGCTTGCATGGTTTTGTGTTGATCTGGGTTGCCTAGTTGGCATCTAGTTGGCAATGGGGAATTTCAGTAGTGGGGAGAGGGCAGCGGGGAGCTTGAATTGTTGTGGGGAGTGGGGAGCGGGCAGACTGTAGATACCGGAGGGCAGTGGGCATCAAAATTCAGTGGGAGGGCACATTTTCAGTGTATACCAGTGGGAGGGCAGTTACGAACAGCTCTAACTTTCCCCTCCAAATTTTCGGTCTTGGTCAAAAATAAGAAAAATCGGTATATCAGCCTTCAAAACAGGGTTTTGTGATGATTTTGAGAAATTCATGAAATTTACCTGTTGGCGGCACCTGTAGATTGAACTGTAGAAGTGAAGGCAAAGAAGCTGTTGTGAGACAACCAACCCATGTTAATAAAAAATTGAAAAAATCATGAACGTACTAAACAACATATCCAATATATGTTATGTGACTGAGAAAAAGCATGAAACACACAAAAAGTGTTTATATTATATGTTCTGTTTAAGAAAAACAAAAAAAAAATAAATTCAAAACCAAAAAAAATAAATTAAAAAAAAATAAATCCGACCTACCTACCCAACTTTGAAGTCATCCCGCCCGTTGAACAGCTTTTTTTTTTTTTTTTTGGCCTAAAGCGACTTCTTGTAGCACCGAGTGTTTGTCACAGACAAATCAACTGATCGTACTATCAATAAAACTTAGAGATTGTATCACTTCATTCGTCCTTTTTATTGCATAAAATTACGACCTCATTTGTATTTTGTCTGAGAGCGTTATTTTCAACCCTACATTCACTTGTTTTCACAATTTCAAGTTACATTTTGTTAAATTCGTTGTAGGGAAGTAGCACGGTTGTGTCATTATGGCACGCATGGCAACGTACAACGGTGCCTTTGAAAGGGAGAGGAAACTGGCAGGGATTGTAGGCTTGGGTCCGATCAGATTGCTATCGTGTACACGTGTATGATGCATGGCATGTCAGTCAATCGGTCTTCTCATTTAGATTACTTCATCGAAGTAATCAATATTTTGTAGTTTATAGCCCTACTCAGTCGGTGTATGATAAATACATACCTACTGTCATAAAAATGATGCCCCCCCCCTGCTTGCGTAATATGTCCATATACCCGAGTTTGTGGAGGGTATACTAGTATGTCGCAAAGGAGGAGGGTCACATACAATTGGATAGCGATGCAAACAAAGCTGACATACTCAATAAAAGAGAAACCCGAGTGTATCTAATGAACATGTGGCATTTCAATAATTCCTTTCCACGATGCCGGGAGGAGGCACCTTGAGGCAGGGGTGCGCGAGCGTTGCTTGGATAGTCGATATAGTCGATCGAAGGTCCGTTATCGAATTGTAAGGCCGAATACCGAACCTTGGGTACCAATGTTAAGAATAGAAGGTATGACATGATAAATCGGAGAGAAGTCCAAATCCTCCAAAACACAATAAAATAACATAGGGCGGTCGAAAATACCTTCAAAATTCCAAATCTTTACTCTGGTGACTGAATTGACTGATGCATGAAATTCTGGCGAAATTCACCGTCGGGTGATTCTCCGTATCTCCCCTTGCCAGTCCGCCATCCTGCATTGGTGAACATGCGAGTAAAAGGGACTATGGGACTAAAAGTACACATGCCTTGGACGTCCCACTTCGACCCCGGGCCTTCGTTCGACTATCCAAGAAACGCTGCACATGGCTGTGCCGTGAGACAGTGGTTAGGGTGCCGGTTTCATTATCGGAGGACCGTGAGTTCGAGACCCGGCAAGCAAAGTAACAGACCGTCACTGTAGGACGATGTTGAGACGAGAGACCTTGCAACCTGTAAGTCCAGAGTATCAGACTTACTGTTGGAGGATGGTGAGTTCAAGACTCGAGCGCGGTGTTGTGTTCTATAGCTGGGCACTTTACTCCTCATTGCGCCATTGGGTGGTTTATGGGTACCCCATCTTGGAGTTCGCCTGTTGGATTGTTAATTGAATGAAATAAAATTAAAATGGAAATAGTAACACCATCGAGTAAATCTGTTCCGTAAACGATTATATTTTTCGTCAATCAGAAAGGAAAAAAATAGTCTTATTTTCCACAGCATGAACTGTCGAGTCTATATTTGAATAAGGTAATTTGCATTTATGTACAGTATAGGCTAGTTTATTTTTCATGTAAGTCAACAGAAGTTTACAACCTGAGGAAATCACAGCATCGTCAATCTGTCATCACTAATACACACAGAGTCGTATAAATCTGTGAATGTTTAGCAAGTGACCGTCTTGCTATCAGTGTAAGGTGTCTTCTCAGACTTTATGATATCTCTCTAGTTTGATTGCTCTAGCTGAATAGCTTTGCGGTGACAGGGGTGCCACTTCAAACTTGTCCCGATATCCCACGATATAGCAGGTCGTTCAAGGACAGCGAACAACATTATTAGACTTAGTTCAAGTTTGTGATTTGCAAATGTTTGAGTGAATGCGATGATTTGTGTTCTGTTTTTATATGAAACGTGTGAGTCGAGTGAACGCGATGAATTGGGTGAACGCGATACTGGTGAGTTTCACTCGGAATCCGGTTGAAAAAAACTCACTACTGCGCAGACTCAAAGGTAACGCGTTCGATCGCTTGGAAACCCTGACCTTGGCTGCCAAATTTTTAATACAGTGGCATGAAATAGAAGAGACGCAAGAGAGACTGTTGGAAACTTTATAACACTATTAAATCTATAAAAACCAAGTTGAGTTGAAAGAAAAGCGCAGAATAAATGTCAGACTGTACAATCGGAGAGGAAAATGCCGTTCTCGTCATCACAGTTACTGAAGCAATTGTAACATCAATTTTTTGTGCCATTATCAAAATTTGAATTTAAACTTCCATAAGCTACTGTCACTTTTTTCTTAATCTAATCAAGTTTTGAGAATATAATACCTCGTTCTACCAGCATAAATACGTCGAAATATATATCCAGGTTTTAATGTGTCAACACTGCTTGCATATATAAATTTACCGATAAAATAACTGAAAATTGAACACAGTTCGGACAAGAGTACATTTGACAACAAACAACTTAGATTGCATATTTTAAGGAATGCATTGTTTTTGCAAGACGGACGTTTGTATTTTGACAAATTCTAGGGAGTAAGAATGAGAACATTTCTTTCAAGTTTCTTTATGGAACAAAAATAATCAATAATTATCAAGTTGTTCCGATCACAATCTTTATAAGTAATGTAATAACTATGGTTCAAGAAAACTGAGATGTGACTACGAGGATACCCTCTTAAATGCAGTGAAAAAATACTTGCTTTCCACAGAAAATGTAAATAGTTCTGTTGCTCCGCTGTAATGTAAAAATAACAATGTTTTGATCATTGTATACAGTGGCATTGATCCAGTGAAGCAGGCAGCCCGGTTAGCTCAGTCGGTAGAGCGTGGGACTTTTAATCCTAAGGTCAAGGGTTCGACCCCCTTAGCGGGCGTGTTCATTTTTTCCTGACATTTGATTTTAGTTCCTTGAATTTCTTCTGTTAGTGCTACATTTAAGTTGGTAGTACTTATCACTCATCGTTCGATTTGCCAGTCAGTGTTTTGTACTACACAGAGTGGAAAACGTTGCCGTTGACATGTCGTCTTCATCACTTGAATTATCACTGAATCAATACTAACATGAACAAAAGAATCCCCCGGTGACACCAACGGCCTTATCTAACAACCCTTGAGAATATGCTAATTTTGTGCTCAGCGCCCTCTACGACCAAACATTTATTTTCTAACGTGTAGTTGCCTGCTTTGCCTTCTTTTTCGATGTTTGACTCTTGTCTGATTATAGCTACTGAGACTTGAATTCATGAGGGAGCCGTCATTGTTTACAGCGGGGGGGTCAATAGAATTTCATCGGAGACTCTAAAAGTGCGAGTGACCACAGTGAATTCGAGTAACCTCCCTCTCTAACACAAAAAAAATTGACTGAACCCTCTACTCAGAAAAGTTAAATATCAATACAAGTATTTGTAAAATTTTCAAAAATACAGTAATAGTAAAGACCTTTCAAATCCTGGTGTACCCTGCTAGATTATCATCGGTTATCTCATGACAACAAAATGAAATTCAAAGTCGCAACAAAATGTAGATACAAATACTCACGCTATAACTAGTATCCAACCATATAGTGTTGTTTACTTTGGATGGGTATCATGACAGAGTTTCCACTAAGATACCTGGCAGGGCAGAATTTGAAAGTACAGGGGGGCCGGGGGAGAACACGAGGGAGGCTGAAGGGAAAAGTGTCAGGGTGGGTTGCGTGGAAAATTTAAGAAATTGATGTTTGCAATGGTGCAGTCTGGTGCAATCTGAGAGGTGTTTAAATTCATTTCACACCAAAATTGAGTAACCCCCTTCTTTCTCTCCACATTTTTAGCAACCCCCTTGTAGCGTTCAATTGTTTCCGAATGACGCCCCTTAGATTCCGTCGACCGCCCAGGCCGTTAATAATGACAACTCCCTAATTCATGAAACAGTTTCTCCTTTCATCAAACAAACAAGGCTGCACCCAAAAGCAAAAGTCTCAATCATATTTCAAGTATTTTCGTAGAAAAGGCGGATGACAATGCGTAATATGCATCAGAATATATACGGCAAAAGGGCCGGAAATGCAATGTCGGAGTCTAGCTTTGAATTCCAAGATTTGGATTAGTCAGTCCGTATGCTGGATGAAGAGATGAAGCCCGAGAGAGCGACGGCAGAAGCAATACTCGTTTCCGTTTTTGGCCAATGCTGCTACAGCAATCTTTTCTGAAGTAACGTTTGCTTATCTTTGCACTCTTCAAAGATCTATCAGCTTTGGGAAGATGCCGATGCAGTTTCCTTCTGTAGGGACCACACTTAGGGCGAGAATACTTGTTCGCTGAGAAATTTACAGATGGCTGGGTTAAACTATGATTCAAATTTTTTTATAGATATTTTTGACGGCAGTTTGAATAAAATTCTTGTACCCTTGTTGATTTTATTTTGCAGGCGTCAATACGGGCAAACCGAGGTACTACAACTGGTTATTTCTTGGCGGGAAGAGGAATGTTATGGTGGCCAGTAAGTGACTCGTAAAACCACAAACAGAAATTGTGAACGTATTCTGTTAAATTTGCTTCAAAAATATTGTGTTTAATGCAACTTCAGGGATTGCATCCTCACTTTGTTTCTGCTTGGTGTCGAAAACACCTGAGAAGTGTTTGAATCGCGATTGCGAAAGTTTGTTGTTCATAGATTGTTGTTTTACATATCTGCGCAGGTGGGCCTGTCTCTTTTCGTCACCAATATTGGTAGCAGCAGTTTCATTGGGATAGCTGGCTCGGCTGCAGTGGATGGTATAGCTGTCGTCTTCTATGAATTCTCGGTAAGAAACCGAAGAAGTTCATTCAGTGTTTTAGCGTGAATACTATACTTTAAAAATTACTACACTGCGCAGGACGTGTCATAACGTCCTCGAACGTTGCTATAGAAATGATAATCATCAAGAATTACCGAAAAATGTCGGTATTGAAAAATTTATCAGTCGGAAGTTGATTGCCAAATGCTTTGTGGGTATAAAAGTAAAGTAATCTTGATAAATTGCCTTTGACACTTATTTTAATAGCCTTGAACTCAATATTGAACATCTGAGATTTACTTATTATATTTCTGTATCAACTAGATCGTTCTTTATTATTTGCTTCCAGGGTTTAGCATGCCTTATACTTATGGGTTTTATCTTCGTACCCATCTACATTTGCAGTGGGGTAAGTAACGTGAACAAATAATGTGTTGGACTTGGAAATTTATCAAGCCGGATGGTGTGCTTTTTCTTTTTCTGTTGTAGAGTCCTTGTGAGAGAGAGAGAGAGAGAGAGAGAGAGAGAGAGAGAGAGAGAGAGAGAGAGAGAGAGAGAGAGAGAGAGAGAGAGAGAGAGAGAGAGAGAGACAGAGACAGACAGGCAGACAGACAGACAGACAGACAGACAGAGACTAGACATAAAGAGAGTGCATATTATATCATAAAGAGTATCTCTACCACTAGTGCTGTCCCTGTTCTAGTTTGATAAGCATTCCTGAAACCGCTGTCACGCCCCTTATCACCTTCTTATTGTACTCAGAGTAGATTGAAAGATCCGTCGCTCCAGGGCGCTCTCTACGCTCCCCCCCCTCTCACGAGAAGGGGAGCGTAGAGAGCATCCCCGAGCGACGGATCTCACAGTCTAGGCTCAGAGAAATCGGGTAAAGAAAATCAAAACATCAATCCAAACGGAAGAATATCATTTCTTTCCAGTCGTTCACTATGCCAGATTATTTACAAAAACGATTTGGAGGAGAACGTCTTCGACTCTACATGGCAGCGGCGTCTATCTTTCTTGCAATCTTTACAGCACTTGCGGTAAGTCTTTTTCTGCAACCTTAACCAGTCCCCTTTGGTGAGTCATCCATCCTCTTTCATAGACTGATCCTCCGGATCGAAGTTCTGTTTAGCCTCTACCGTTTCCATATGTCAGCGTAACACTCTCTTCATGTGGTCGGCGGTATTTTCTGACGCAAAAATTGTATTCTGCAAAGCATAATTGTTATACAGCAATTTTTAGTTTGATTGTAGAATGTTTTATTTTAATGAACTGTAACGATTCCCCAAGGGTTGAGTGAAGTTGAATGATCAAACTGGAAAGTCCAGTGTATACAAACAGTAAGTATGGAAAGAATATGTTCAACAGATTAATGCATATAACCATTTAATTCATCCCGGTTATCAATTTTGCTATATTAGTGTCGGACAACACAAAATCGTTCAATGAACAGTCTCTCCACGTAGTTTATATTTTTGTAGCTATGAGTGCAAATAGTCACAAGTCACAAGAAGAAACATTCGTATTTGCTGGCCTGGAAAGGTTATAAATATTGGGACTCATGCTATTGGGTAACGTTTTCTCTTCCCAGGGTGAGATGTATGCCGGTTCAATTATCATACAACAAGCCGTTGGTTGGGATATTTACGTGTCGTGTGTCACACTTGTCGCTCTGACGGCTATATACACCGTGTTAGGTAAGTTTGACATAATACAACTAAACACGACACTAACTCTCTGTTCTGTAGTAATAACTACTTTTGGATGGGAAATCACTTCTACATAGTGTAGCATTCCTCACTACATAGATAAATAGAAACTATGAAGATATGGTAGAAAATGACGGATAATTCGATCATCATGAGCGTGGTCAGATGAACGACATGTGAATGTTTCCCGTGTCCCGAAACGAGACATATGAATTTTCGAAATCCACACAGAAAGCAAACAAAGCTTATTCTTTAGGATTTCACATGTTTTCTTTTACTTCTCAACAACATACATAATCAAAAAGAAACAACACTGCAGTTCCATTTTTGCCCTGTATATTCCCCGACCCTCTTTCGATCACATATCTGTTTTAAGTATTTCAGACGGAGCGGAAAAGCAGCTCAACCGTCGTGATACACGAAAACAATTTTACAAATAATATTCATATTTCATATTGATATGATATTAATATAATATTTCTGAGACTGTTCTCGCCTAGTGAAGTATAGCTTTGTCGCTTAGACGGCGGTCTTTGCTCGCTATTAAAACACAGAAAAAAACAAAAAACATAAAGCTATTTAAATCTGTTGAAATCTATATCCTACATCATTCAGCTTGTTTCGATACAATTCATGTACCTGACATATTTTCCATACAGGGGGCTTGACAGCTGTGATTTACACAGACGCTGTTCAGTCGTTCATCATCATAGGAAGTGCGATAGTTCTCACCATATTGGGTAAGTATCAAAACTAATTCGAAATGATTTATAACATATCCTTAGCGTTACCCTAACAACATCAAGGATAATTTCATTATGTTTATGATATAATTCGTTATCACTTATCCGGGCAATTGCTGTTGTCGAAACGAATACGTCATCTGAAGAGTATTTTTCAGAGTTAAGCCATTATTTTATGTTGATGCTCTCACCTTTCCTAACGTTCTCAGAATATTTTTTAAAATTGATCATGAATGGCGAAAGGTTTGAAGACAAAAAATTGCCACAAAACGTTATCGCGAATACGCATGGCGATGTTGAGTTAAACTTTGAAAAGGAAACAATTTGACTGTCGTGTGGTTATTTTTGCTAGCCTTCCTTGAGGTTGGCACGTACGACGAATTCAAGAATCTGTACATGGACGCTGTTCCAAACACGACGATCGAGGGCAATTCGACTTGTGGTATACCATCGGAAGAAGCCTGGCACATCTTCCGTCCCGTTGACAGTGGATTTCCCTGGCCCGGAGCTCTCTTTGGGATCAACATTCTATCGGCTTATTATTTTTGCACAAATCAGGTTAGGGAACTCTTACATTTTTCATCGCATGTCAGAATTTTGTGATCGTTATCCTCAATGTCCCTGAAAATAAAAGTTTTGTTTATTCGTTGATACTGACGTCATATTGGTTTTTTTTCCATAGTGCCTCCATTTCAAAACATAGAAACAAAATCGGTTTGTCTTTTTTCTGTATGCACTTTGCGAACTGTATATTAACCTCATTTGTCCTCGCTGTAAAGTGTACTGTGTCATAATATGTCGTCATTATCACTGGCGCTTATGGAGTGGAGCGCCTATAGTAGTATAGCAAAGGGGCCTTCTTGACTACTATAGACGATCGTCTTCACAAGCGCTTGTGGTCTGTATGACGTAAATTACGTAAAATGACGTGAAAATGGTTAACTTATAGTTGCTAACGGTTGCTAATGGATTCAGGTTCTACAACACTGAGATAACATCCGACAACGTCAGTACGCTCTTAAAGACGGAGTGAATTCGAAAACCAAAAACCAGGAACTATTTGAATAATTAAACTACAAGCATTTGGCTGTGGTCATCGAATGTGGTATCAATCGTTTGGCGAAACACATCAGTATAAAAGAGTATTCGCTTGCTAAAACAATGACATATAGTATATATGAGGTAGCTGCAAGAACATATCTTTCTGCCATGGACTAACCCATCGATGCTTCATCATCAGCTACTGTATCTCTTCTCATACATTCACAGGTTATCGTTCAGAGATGTCTGGCGGCTAAAAACGTCACACACGCCAAAGCAGGGTCCATCCTTGCAGCTTTTCTAAAAGTCCTACCTTTGTTCTTAATGGTTTGGCCCGGTATGATTGCCAGAATCCTCTACCCAGGTAATCAGAATTGGTTTCTCTCTAGATGTCGTACCTCTGCTCTTTCGGTTTATTTCATCATAGTCCTCCAAAAGATGGCTTTTAGGGGTGTACCCCCAGCTACCCTCTGTTTTTTGCGCATGATGTGTTAATAACCATACGAAACAAAACAATACCAAAAATATGCAAATTATGAATTATTATATTAAAGAGGCACTCCCACTTGGTAACATTTTTAAAACACATTTTTTTAATGCCAACGGTCGATATTTGACGTGGCGACTGCGCGCGGATCGCGAGATATCGATAAAAACATGTCTTCAAAAAAGTAAAATTTTGAATTCCGGTGGCCCACCTAAATTCAGCTTCCGAACATCGAACGTTCGGCACTGGGGCCATTGTCAACTAAGCTATGGAGTACGAATCTACGCTGACGCTTCTGTACGCCACAGTACCACTTGCGTCAGTGATCGGTCATGCCCCGTGGGGGAAAGCTGAGTCTTACTGACTTGGCGAAAAAACGAAAAACAATTTTTGCTGATTCCACCAGAATTCGCATAGGTGACTAGCACAGTTACGTGCGGTTGATACATAGCGGCCGCCGCGTGGTATGCATAGACGCATACCACGCGCGCGGCGAACCACACGTACTGTGTGGCAGACGACAAAATGTAGTCATCGGAGGCGGCTAATATTTAACACGTAAAAACTGATGTTTATGTGGTGTTGGTTAAAAATATAATACAACTGATTTAGAATAATGAAAACGACAAAAACTAAGGAGAATTTAAAAAAACTTACCTGAGGTAAAGGCATAATGCTGTATATAAAGTCTTTGCAGTGGGAAGTAAATTCATTGCGTCGTTCGAACTTATTGTAGACTCCCTAGAAGATCGTCAATCAGCACAACAACAAACCTTCGGGGGATTTCGGGTCAAAATCAGAAACGATCGTAAAACTTCGGGATGTAAAAAATACGCTCGGGAAATGACATGTTTTTATTGATATCTCGCGATCCGCGTGCAGTCGCCACGTCAAACATCGACCGTTGGCATTAAAAATGTGTTTTAAAAATGTTACCAAGTGGGAGTGCCTCTTTAAGTAGCCATCCCTCTGTTTCCAAACTGTTGAGAACACTTTTCTTTGTGGTCGATGTTATAAATGTAAAGCTTCAATCCTTTGATACTGTCAGCACTTCGACCAATTCATATAATATAGAATCCTAGAACAAACAACACCATAGCTTGAAGAAATTAGGGCAATTCTTATAAATGTTCGTAATTTGCTCTGCTCGTCTCCAGAACAATATTGGATATCCTTTTACAATTTCAGACGAAGTAGCGTGCAATGATCCGGACGAATGTAGCAAGTACTGTGACAACCCGGCCGGCTGCTCAAACTTAGCCTACCCAATACTCATGATGCGAATTATGCCCATGGGTAAGAATATATCGCATATATAGCTTCGTATCAAAGTAACTTTGAGTAAGAAACCAGCAATCAAGAGAATTACAGACAGTGATGGCTGTCGTGAGCAGTACACTTTGTCAGGGACAGTGACAGTGAATCTAAACAACACTAAAGGTGCGGACTGAGAGACAGACAGACAGACAGACAGACAGACAGACAGACATACATATGACTGACCAGTAAAACAGAAGTCGACGTTGATATTGAACAGTAACAAGGGTTCAAGAGACAAAAATATACCATATCGTGTCACAGAATTTATGTTTATGTTATGTTGAGTTATATTCACCATTTAGAACGAAAATGAACAAGCTAATTTATTTTTCGTCCGTTTTTTCCTAGGGCTTCGTGGTTTGATGATGGCGGCCATGTTAGCCACTATTATGAGTTCATTGACCTCAATCTTCAACAGCACCAGTACCATGATAACGGTAGATTTGTGGCAGAGAATTCGACCGAAAGCTTCACAGTTGAGCTCATGATTTTCGGAAAGTAAGTTTGATAGAAGCCTGTTAGTTCCCGCGAAGACGTTTACGCACCGTCCCTCCACAACCCGACCGTTTTGTTGAGGGACCGTGGTTTGCGTAAGGGTTAAAAGTTTGTTTGATTTCTGGGGCATTCATGTAGTCTGGGGTTATGTCAAATATCACATCCACGAACACCTGGAGATAGTTATAGTATGACAACGTGAATTGTTGAGGCATATATTCCACTTCTCTTATTTGAAATCTATGTGTCACGTGGTTTCATTTGTGTGCAATCACCTACCACACTATACTGATAGAGATAGGAAATTTTGTTACATTCTATTAGGCTTCATGAAGCCTATGTGATCAAAACGAAAGATACAAGGAAACAATACGTCGTATATGTTTCATTATTAGAGCTGGACATTCTCACATGTTCTAAATTGGGAATCAGGACCTCCTATAGGAATGACTTAGGGTTTAGTTTTTTTCACACAGAGTTATCGTGTTGTTGCTGGTCGGCATTAGTATAGTCTGGCTGCCCGTCATCCAGGCCTTTGGAAACGCACAACTGTTTGTCTACCTCCAGTCGATCGCGTCATATTTCGACCCACCGGTTATAGCTTGCTACATCCTGGCTATATTCTGGGAAAGAATGACAGAAGCGGTGAGGAATATTTTTTGTGTTTTGCTACCACTGGATGATGTTAGTAAATTTCAGCTTTCATCTAAGTACTTACATCACTGGGCAACCGTCTCAGTATTGCACCTGAAAGAATGATCACATCGCATCACATAGAAGTCAGACTTGGCTTCATCGTGGTCGGAACTTCTACATCTCATTTTCTCGATTACCGCTCACTGTGACTTTGGTTTTGCCGTCAAACATGCCGTTTTTCGGGGGGCGGGGGATAGAGGTACGACACTTATAATGATGAAAGTACGAAATGTACTCAAATGTATTTTATAGTCTCGTCCGCAACGAAGTGAGAAAATGATTGGCGGAGCCGAGGAACCGCTGTGCATGTTGCTCGCATATCGCGGCTTCGCTGCCTTTTGCGTGCTTCGTTAGCCATTACAGGTGTATATTGGCAGTTCTGGCAAGCGACTCTATGCATTTAACAGCGCTATTTTTACAATTAATTAGTCACTAACGGAAACTTTTATTTCCTCCCAGGCTGCATTCTGGGGTCTTATAATTGGCTTGGTGATCGGGATGACCCGGATGATCTTGGATTTCGTTTTTCCAGCTCCCGGATGTGACGAACCTGACGACCGTCCTCTGTTGCTTTCAACTCTTGTCTACCTCTACTTCGCCATCATTCTCTTCGTGTTCTCACTGATATTGATGGTTGTCATAAGTCTGTTTACTACTCCAGTCCCCAAAGAAAAGGTAAATTATAACCATAATTTCAATTCCTCTTTAAAATGCATGTAACTACAAGCAAAATTATGAAAAATATCTTACTGTCACATTTAAATTCTTGCAGTGCTCATATCAACATTTTTAAAGTGTCAATTTTATTTCACCTTATAAGGTTTAATGACTTCATAGATCTTAATTGATGTGTACACCGGAAGAGCAATTGAATGACTTGATAGGCTAGTCAGTCCGATACTCTGATGGTATCACAATAGAGGCTCCGTAATCCCTTTGGACGTGTGATGCCACCAACAGCCAACAAAAGTCTTTGCCTCCTGAAACTCTCGCTTGCTTCAACTTTAGACTAATACATAACAAGGTGTTGATATTGATTTGATATGCTGGCAGGTTTTCGATCTACAGACTGACATTGAAAAGCTGACTGAACTGTGGTTGAGTACCAGAGCTCCAAATGGTGGAACCGCGGCTTGGAGTTTGCAGTTTGTGCAAACTTAAGCATGATAATCAAAATAATCAAAATAAAGGCCACCCTTTCTAGACGCGATCAGTTTTCGTTGTCATGCGCGTGTTTTATTTACCTACGCTCGCTAATTCAGAATGGAGGTTCAAGGCAAATCACCTTGTGAAAGCTGTAATCGTAGCCACTAATAAGCCGTGTAATGACTATATGCATTTACTAATCATCCATACCTATACACAGATCATGGATAGACACTGCAGCATAAATAATACACGATTTCCCATGTTACAGCTGATCCGTTTGACGTGGTGGACACGTCACTCTAAGGAAGAACGGGTTGACATGTCAGAGAAGACTGACGACAAGGCAGAGGAATTGGAGATGCATGAAAACAAAGGTATTGATGTCGAGGAAAAAGAAGCAGAGGACGATAAGAAAGAAACAGAAGGCAAAGAAGCGGAAATGTCGAAGGAAGATCAGATTGATGACGCCAATGATGAAACAGAAGGTCAGTTGATGTATGATTGCCATCATCATTTTGGTTCGTAAGAAATACTGTGGTCTGTTTTAGAGTTCACAGTGTCTTTTGTCGGCTAACATGTTGCAGTGCTACTAATACATTGTAATATATACTCTAAAAGTTGATTCCCCAGTCAGAACCCGCTTTTAAGTGTCTTCCTTTCCTTGACATATTTGTTCTATCTCTCCGTTTTGTGTCTGCCTGTCTGTCTGTCTGTCAACCTATCTATTCACCAGTCTGTCTGCCTACACGACTCTTGTCTGACTGCAATGGTAAATCTTCCGACCTTTCTGTTTTCTCGTCAGATCGTTCAAGGTTGCGTCGCGGATTTGATTGGTTGTGTGGTTTCAACAACAGCAAACTACAGAAACTCTCCCAAGAAGAGCTAGCACAGATGGAGAAAGAGATGTGCTCACTGGAAGAAGACCCTTTCTGGGCGAAATTTGTCAACATAGCTGGCGTAATCTCATTGGGCCTTGGTGCATTCTGCTGGGGGTTCTTCGCTTAAAATCTGTCGTTACAGAAAATGAACTGATCTCTATAATCCTTCAATATAAGACCTTCAGTAATATACTTAAAATAAAAACTTTGATAATGAGTCCGCCTGTAACGTTGGTGCACTTTTGTACTTGCAACGAGCCTTTGGTTGGAAAACGTCATCGGCTTAAAACTTGATACGTCAGAGACACGTCAGGGACAGATAGAAATCTCAACCTATTGGACCGATATAATTAATGAATATACAGTAACAGAGACACGAACAGATGTTGTGAATTGTATAGCGAACACTGTGCACATTTTAATAATGATAATGAAGACGAGAGAGGCACCACGAAGACAACTAACAGTCCTAGAATATACTTACTTTTTAAAAAAACATATTGATTTAATAAATGTGAGTTAATTTAAATCATAACGAATCATAACCTTATTTAGAAAAACAATAATTATGTCCATCTTAAAACTTCTTATTTTAGTCGTGTTGCTATTGTGACAAGTTCTGCCCTAAACAAATGTCGACGTAGAGGGCACTATCATTATACAAAATCGGTTGAGAACGCGTCGAACGCCAGAACTGGAAAGATATTTCTGCTCTGAAGGATGTAATGAAGTCACATACGTTATGCATGTAAAATACTCAATTACGACGAGAAAGAATGATCAAAAACAGCATACGCCCGCTAAGGGGGTCGAACCCTTGACCTTAGGATTAAAAGTCCCACGCTCTACCGACTGAGCTAACCGGGCTGCTCATACTATAATTGATATTCATCTTTCTATATAAGATGAATTATTTCCATTCAAGGTTTGTTGATGAACAACGAAGTGAGGATGATCTTGGATGGAAAGGCTGTGACAACCCGTGATAAACCATTCCGCAGGTTTTCAGCAACGGTAAATGAACCACAAAGGCACTGCTACAGGCAGTGTGTGATTTCTAAACTCATCGGACAGCAAACCAAGAAAACAGCTCTGCCATGAAAAATATCCAATACTTAAACAAAATGGGACAGAAGCTGATTATTAAAGTATCTATATATTGTGTAATGCTTCATTTAGGGCCTGTTGTTAGGAGAAGCCGTGATTATTACAACTCATTTTAAACGTGTCAGTTGTAAATGATCATCAAGTAATTTTCGTCGTTCTTAATCATGCACTTTTTTGGTATTGTTTGTTTTTGCTGTTTTGGTCACTCTGAGGCGACCACGTTTGCAGCCTGAGGTAGTGATGATGATCCGACAACAGGGCAATAAAAATGCTGAGTATTGCAAAGTATAGACATTGATCCATCTGACTCCGATTGCAACTGTAGCATCCTTTGCATTTAGAGGACAATGCGACAGAAGAATGTCAATGTTTCAAAGGCTATCGTAGTGGCCATATCCACGTTCCGGTGTATTGTCTTTGAAGACAATAACTTATCTGCTTTATAGATTTCAACACCGACAGTGCTTTTTTTTGGAGGGTAAACCAAAACGTTTCATAGGTCCAGAGAATAGTCAAGCCATCTGTAGTCCTTGCCATCGACGTAGCATTCCTCAAATCGGATATAGACGGATTGAGACCGCTTTATCACGACGGCCAATTACAGAGTCGTTGATTCCACAGGTGGCCATTGTCCTGTGCACATCATCTCTCGTTTGCTTCGTCCTTTTTCGTCTAATTCTGGTATTTTACGTGCAGTTTGCGTTTCCTGTTTGATGTCAACGTCCTTGTACATCCCAAACTTCTTGTTTTAATAATATTACGCGTTGGAAGCCCTTTGAAGAAGCCATTTGAAGAATATAAAGAACAGCGTCTGCTCATCGCTGCCCCTTGTCACATACAACACCAACCTCGTGGTTGTTCAACGTCGACAGCAAGTGGACTGGTGCTTGTATTCACTGTGAACTGGTGAGAGCCTGGAATCTTTCTTGTTGCACCAGGGTCCCTATAGGGACCTTGGTTGCACTGTACGATGTCGGAAAGCAGTATTACCTGTGAGTCCTACCTACGGAATATTTTACTCGACACGAACATTTTCCAGTGTACTGAGAGTAATGACTTCTATTGAGGCCACTTTACGGTCGATCGTCCCTCGTACCATCGCACCATCGCCAGTCCTGAAGAAATCGACTTTGTAGGACAGTTTACGACAACAAAAACGGACACATCAGCACAGGTCATAATTTTAAGATAATTAGTGGAAAAATTTACACATCATATAGTAAATGTGCAAGGACGTTTTCACATCGTTAACTTGTTCATCTCCTTATGACGACTTTTGCGGACCTTCGCTGTCTTAGTGTTTTTCACCGACGGATGGTTGCTTCGTCACTCACAGAGAAAGACATTTACTTTACCAAGAGTCTTTAGGTTCTCGACTCATTTTTTCTACCATGGTCATATCATCAGACAATTGCAAATGTGAAAACACATTTCCTGAACTCGCATCAGGAGAAGTTTGCGTAATCGTTGTATCGTTTTTCATCGCCCAAATACAGCTGGCATTATGATATCATATCTCTTAGTATCCTGTGATATTCACCCGAACCAAGGACTTTGAAACATATCCGTGTGGTGACTGTCATAAACCCATAAAGGCAAATCAGCATGGTGTTGTATGTACAACCTGTGAGAACTGGTATCACACATAATGTCAAAGTATATCCTAGAGAGAATATCAACGTGTGTGGAAAAACCCTGACAAATCTTGGTATTGCGTACATTGTTCGCTTTCAAAGTTTACAGATTACATTCCTGATGTATTTTCGGATGCTGAAAGAAATTCGACGACTACAACTACACAAAACTTTCATTCTTCATCAGGACCTCGTATAAATGGCTTACTTATAGCGCATGTAAACGTCAATAATCTGTTTACTAAAGTTAATCATCTTCATGATTTCATCGTCAAGTGGAAGTTGACAGTTTTAAGTACAACCGAAATCCATCTGGATGATTCATTTTCGAACAATGAATTATCGATCGATGATTTTCGCTTTTTTTAGGAAAAATCGTCATGGGCGGTGTGGCAACATACGTACACAACTCCTTGCCAGTTTTGCCGAGAAAGATTTAGACTTTTCTGAGCTCGAATCAATTTTGATAGAGATTAATTTACATACCAAATCAATTCTGGTATCTTCCCCCTAATAGTAATGATAACTTGTTACAATAATTGGGAGGTTTATATCTTAGGTGACTTTAACATCGATCTTTGCTCTACCTGATCGACCAAGTAACGCAAATTAACAATGATGATGAAAACATTCAATTATCTCAAGTCATCACATCTGCAACACGGACAACGACAATGCGGATATATGCATTGACCACATTTATATCACCGGCAGTCACCGTACCGGTGAGTTAGGGGTGTTAATCACAGCGGGTCTCTTAGACTTACTCCAAGTCTGTGGGCGTATAGATATCAAAACAGAATAAATTGAAGGAATGAACTTCAACAGACTGTCACGCTAGGTGGTAGGCTGACGCTTACTTAGATCGTGGGGTGAGCGCCTTGGCCCCCACGCTTGGCCAGCCAATATGCTGCCGCCGAGAAAAGCCAGGCGATTGGAGGGGGGAGGGTTAAGTCTACGGGTTTCTCAGATCATGATGCTGTTCTGTCACTAGCAGGTCAAAGGTGCCAATTGGTAAACCACAGACAAGGAGAATTTTTTCCCGTCGTCTGTGGGTAAACCAAGCTTTAAAGAGACATGCAAATTAAGAATTTCATGAGGCTTCTTTATTAGCGACTTGCATTGTGTTCCATTGAACATCATCTGTGTGTCGGGATACATTATCGAGCGGCTATGGTCTACTTTCAAGAGCTATTATTGGACGTGTGCGATCGTCATGCACTCATCGTTACTCAACGTGACAGGAGATTCAATTGTCATTGATTACCGATGAAATTACAGCAATTAATTATGTTGGAAAGAGACAACGTGAAACAATCCGTAAAATAGACGAGGGTCGCACGTATCTGGGAAGCTTATAAACAACTATACGTAACAAAATAGCGACCATCTCTGGCCAAGAGTGAATATTATTGTTAACTTACTTCAGAAAATTCAAATAGTCGGTCAAAATTACAGGAAATTATCAAGAGGCTCGTGAACAGTAAATTGTGGTTGTCGGTAAATTCATTGAAAGTACATAATACTGAGTTCTTTAAACCCAAAGAAATTGCCAATATGGTATGAAGAAAACGTGAGAAAACATGATAAACTGAAAAATCCCCAAACTTGGTTTAAATCATACGTTCATGAAAGTACCTGATTGCGATTAAAAACTGTTCAAAATATTATATCACTGTTGCTAATTATATTTTTTCAAGCGATGAAAGCTGTACATGATATGAGTATACTTGACAGTAACTTAAAGGCTTACATAGAGAAATAAAATGCACAATTCACGCTGGAAATAGGTCTTTATGTCGCCAGTAACTTTTCAAATCTACTTAGACATTTCTGCTAGTTGCGTAGCCTCATTTAACGTATTTTATTTGTTTTGTTAATCTCTAAATTATCGCTGATTACAATAAGACTCATCTCTTTTTATTGCTAGCGCAGTGATGTTTACAACAATCACCACAACATGACAAGACACCAACGAATTCTTAAGAAAACTTAAACTTTACAAGTATCATTACTAATAATATGTGTTATATACAATCTCCCTCCTGCGTTCAAGAATGTTCACTTCAAAGTATCTTTCGCTCTGCATTGCGTTGCCATTGATATCACTGAAGGTCCCTGTCTTTGAACTCGATCGGGGCTTTAAATCTCTTTTGTCGTTGACGTCTTTTCGTAAAGCCCTGTAAATTGAATGAGAAACAGAACAAGAACTTCAAGTATGAAAAAGTAAACATTTATACTTTCTAACTCAAATCGAACAGCTTAGAATATCTCTGATTCTCATTGAATATGTGACGTCAGCCTACCCCAACACTACATTATGTCTTCTTCATTCAAATGACAGGAATGTACTACCAGCGTGAACGGAAAATGTATGACTAGCGTAAAGTTCTGCTCCCCTTTAATTGAAAAGTGCTTCATATGAAGAATGTCATTCACTTAGCTTGGACAGCTTTAAAAGGAGCGTCAAGGTTTACCTGCTTTACTGAGACTGAGCATGTCAAATTGTTGCTTTTCTTTTTAGAGAACAGCACAATATTACTGTGTGCATGAGTTTGGCGCTGGTAAAAAAGCGTTTCATTGGATGACCCCAGCTGTCAAGCGAAAGGGCAAATGGATATTTGCATCACCGGGTGTTCGCAAATCAGCTCAGCTGGCAACATCTTATTTCTTTTTCTAGCAAGTACTAAATGCTTTTTATTTGTCAAAGAGTTGAATTCATTCATATTCAAATAGAATTATAGACAGAAAAATGAAAGGCAATAAAAATAATTTCACATGAGGTATGATTCAGTATATTGGGTTACCTTGGCAATTTCCTCCAACAGGTCGTTGAGACACACTTCTCTATTTTGTGACTCAGTCTCGGAATTGTAATTTTGCTCCTTGTCATCGTATTTTCGTTTCACTTTCAGTTTTCGTGGTTCTTCTTCTTTCATTGTCTGCTCCTCGACATTCAAAATTTCGTTTTCCTGACAAAAGTGAATGCTGAGTGTTACCAAGACATCAAAACTATAATACCTTCCGACGTTTTAGTCAATAGCATCGTCACGTAAGTGACCGATGTACCTATTTTACGATATAAAGATATGCCTATTGAGACACAGACGTAACGTCACTGGATAGTTATCATTAAAATTGAGAACTAACTCAGTTGAAACAAAGATATTAAAGTTCCTACATACTGCAATAGATGATGACGTCAAAGTCTTCTACATAGTAAAACAAGTGACCATGACATTACGATATGTCACCTATGACTCTCTCTCTCTCTCTCTCTCTCTCTCTCTCTCTCTCTCTCTCTCTCTCTCTCTCTCTCTCTCTCTCACCTGCCTGCACTGCTGCACACATTGTGAGAATTCATCGATGGTTGAAATCAACTCCTCGAGTTGAAAAGTTGTCTCGTCTTCGCAGAGATAGCTGGACAATTTAACGACTAGCTGGTCGATTTCTTGCACCAGGCTTTGTAACACAGCAAACTCTTTCGAAGCTTTCTGGATAAAAGTAAAACGTTTATCTCTAATTTGAAAACTATAACGTGAATGGCTCATAGATAGCTGTTTTTACTGAGCGTCACTCAAAGCATGCATTGTTGACGTCAGATTTAAATAAAAATATGTCGTATTCTCATTTATATTTTGTGCACTTAACGGTTAATCGTGTAACCTTTGACCTTTATTGAATGAACTCGAGACATTAAGTCTGATAACCAACATAATTTTACTATTCGTTTCTTCCCATACTCTTGCTTCCACTCGCAGTTCCAATACGCGTGTCTCTCACCACTGACATTCATTTGAAATCCGACATCAATATTGTTAATATTTAGAAATTGCTAATTTTGTCAATGTTTCAAAATATTTATTAGATATCGATAAAGAGGTTATCAATCGAAGTATTTTAAAAGGCAAGTAGCAATAACGTTTGATGTTTTTTAACTGTTTTTGATTGTGGTGTCCTACTCCCCAAAGCATGTTGAGATACACAGTATTCAGCTTGTTAGCTCAGCCTTTTCATGTGTAGATATCGTTGTTATTTTTGACAAGTGAATTCTTGTCCGGACTGGAATTCAAATGTAAGCAACAGTGCATTGTACACGTACAGACACTGCTGATAAAATAAAATGTAGGTTTTTCAAAATGCTTTTGGGAGTAGAACAAGATCGTGCAACTGACAAACAGAACAATAACCATGAAAAAATTAGCAAAAGTAACACTTGTTGTCCCATTCAGCCTCAAAGATAGACTGCTCTCTGATTGATTAACTTTTTTGTTTGAAACAATATTCATAACTTACAGGAAGAAAATCCTTCATTTGCATCTTGATATCTTCCTCTGCCATGTTCACTTCCTGTTCCATTTTGTCAAGTCTTTTCGACAGTTCACGTACTTCGGTTTTTAGATCAGTAAGGGAATATCTACAAGACAAAAGACAAATAGCTGTAAGCGGTATAAGACATCTACCACCTCGATTCGTGGAGAGCAATGTTTTAACCTTTTCCTATGGACTTAACCTGGCCATGTTGGCCATTTTTGACCCTATAGAAAGGGTTTATTTCTTCAGTCTTGGTCGTTAATGACAGAAATTGGTCCATCAAAAATCGATCAGTGAACCTAGACTTTCTTGTGATTTTTATGGCATTCGTTGTCCAGGGCGTCCTTGATGAAGTTGGTCAACCTTTCATTTTCAAAGATCACACTATCTGGAGTGGAGTCTACAATCATCCACTGATACACATGTGTACATCTCTCAAGAGCAATGTTGATTTTGTAATACACAACGAGTGATCTATCAATGAAGGTATGAACACAATGTTGCTTGGAATAGTGACCGACCTCACCTCGATGCTTTTGACACTGTTTTGAAATCGTCTAATAACTGCGTCAATTGTTGGTGGGATTTCTGATCGAAGACTTTCACTAAATGATGTAGCAATGTCAACCTCGATTTATTGGAAAGGGTCTCCTTTAACTTCAACAGAGAAGACATCTTGAAACCGTTGGCATTTCCGGCATATCTGTGATACTGACGGGATAGATAAGGGGTATGTGTAATATCGGTGATAATAATGGGACAGATAAGGGGTACATGTAAAATGACCGATATTAAAAATGATGACGTAATATTGATATATTCAAAAGCAAAGTCAATAAGCGCTCTTTAAGATATAATATTATGTTTTTCACAAATTTTATTTTGGAAAAATCTACTGGTCGTTTTTAATAATTATTTTATAATATTTTCATTTTGTATCTTGATAACTAGGCCAGTAATTCTCGTCACCTTTGCGTAATTTAATTCACCTATGGATGAATAATTCTAGAGGTCTATGCCGAAAAAGTGTGACAACAGTTTTTTCCTCTTTTATTTATTCAATATTTTAAAATGTTTTATACCTGCTAAAGTTAACATTGGGGATAGATTAAGCAACATGTACAAATCGAGGAAAAAATAGCTAACTTACACAAATTTTCATGTGCGATATTATCCTTTCAAAAATGATTAATCAATCCCTGTTGTTACAAATTTCCTTGTCTAAATTTGTACTTCAGAGTAAACTCACATTGTATCATAAAACGTTTTGGTATTTTCTAGTTAAGTCACCTAATAGTACATCACATCACATTATCTTACAGCACATTGCATTACATTGCATTGCAGTACATTAAATTACAGCACATTGCATTACATTGCATTGCAGTACATTAAATTACAGTACATTCTTAAAAACCTTTGTGACGTATTTTGGTGAGCAAGACTTTTACTTACATAGTTCATGTAGTTGCCTGTTACAAGGACAAGCTTTAAAAATCTCTCCAATGCTGCGCTTTTCATTAAACCTAAAATGAAATTTGAATATTCACATTCAATTATACATCAGTATGGTTATTGTTACGGGCAAACATCTCGAAAACAAAGTGCTTACAGAAAGTGGAATTAGTTAATTTAGCTCTCATCAACAGGCTACGGCCATTTCTTGTTGATGGTAACATTTCCACAATAGTGCTAGTGTGGTATAGGTGACTCTAGGATGAATGAGAGTGTTACACGATGAGCTGTTACAAAAATGTTCTGCCTTTTCGGAGAACAATTATTTAATGTTTCATAACATTAACTTTTATTGAAACCTAGGATATTATAGTAGTAATTTTGTTGAAGCCAAACGAGTTGTCTGAATTTTTTTCATGCTATTCTACATTATCCGAAAACTTACATTTAACGCTTGTTATCACTAACATGAAGGCTGTCTTCAAGGAGCTCAGTGTTTTGCCAAACTCTTCCTTCAACAACATGCAGTCGATTCTCAGCCTGTAACTGTGAGGAGAAACGTTCAAGTCAACTCTGATGTACATCTTTTTATGGGTTGAGCAAACGGATTAAAGTTGGACTTCTACATATACGTTTGTCAGATGTTCTTCCGTCTTTGAAGTTCAAGAAACAAGGAGGCAGTCTTACTCTGATGAGGGCTACCAGTGCCTTACCGAAATATTGGTATGTCAAGTAATGGGTGTGCGAAGTGTCGACGCTGGTCGAAACGATTTCCTGTTCTGAATTCTCAAAAGTCTGCAATGCTTTGCATGAACGTATTCTGTAAGTTCCAAAGTCATATTTGGATTACAACTGTAACTATTTAACTTGAGTCTCCTGGGGTATTTCGTTTTTCAATCTTAATAGATGATGCCACTGTATGTTATTTCAAATACGTGCGAACAACCGTTCGTTAATTAGTCATATACGAAGGATTGTAAGAGAATAAAGTGATGATTTTTATCTAGTATTGGCTTCAATCTGGACTAAAATACTGCACTTACTTTTTGAGTTTGAGAAGTTCGAGAAAAAACTGTTCAGTGGTGTTTAACTTGTCTTCGTCACCAGAGAAAGACATTAAATCTTCTATCTGTACGAAAGTATGGTAAATGTAAGAAAATATGCAATTATAAGTGTATAAATATCCTACCATAGTAGTAAAGTAAACGTGGTCAACTGGGATTAAGTAAGAATTTTACACCCCATTTTATTCATTTATCTACATGAAGCGAAGGAAAAATTAACCATCCATGTAACTAAAGTGTGACCCTGACCTATATACGAACTCACGCATGCGCAGCTTGCGCAGCAGTGCATTGTCCTGAACTAAGCGGGAAATTCCCTGCTGAGCATGTTTATACACGTTCCGAAGGTGTATGGGAAATTCCGCGTGAGTCATCACCATCAAACTAGCCTATATAAAGGACCCGTTGTCAGTCCGGCCGCCGGTCGCGGAGTCTAGCTGATGTTGAACACGAAGTTCCTATCGGTACGAACTTGTTCACCTGATAGATAAAATTTTAGTAATTTCCTCTGAACTTAAAATGTGACGGAAGACCATTACTTCAAATAATATGAGACGTTTCAGATGAATGGTACTGATATCTAAAGTGTTCACTCTTTTATCTTTACGTACAAATGTAGTTCCTAAGTCGTTCTCTATTCTATTCCCACCAACAAAACATTCAATACTCATTTCCCCTCCCCGATCTTTATCAATACTTATGATAATATCACAAGTTGTTCTGTTATCTGTTTTCATAGCATAATATCCAACCAAATCGTCAAATTCATCTCCAATAGCTAACTTTACACATCTAATGAGAACTGTACCATGTTGAAGTATTTTCATATTATCAGTCATCTGTTGATTTACAGTCTGTAAAGTTAATTCAGCTGCCTCATCACCGACGCTTTTCAGACCCAGTTTCTTTAAAGTTGTGTCCCAAAATAATCTAACTGGAACTCCGCTAGCTGTATACGAGCAATAATTCTCCCCCTCGTTTATCCACCTTCTTAGTGTATTATCTGCCTTCATTATTGTATTAAGAGGACTAATTTTAAGGTGAATCGGTATACCAAGAAGTGCAATGTATGGATTTGTAGGAGTAAGCCAACTACGAAAATCTAACAATTTATATTTGTTTACATTGCTATCAAAATAAATCACATTCGGAGTTCCTGGTGGTTCAGCAACACCTCCTGCAATTTCACTATCCAATATATCTAAGATGTTACGCGGCACATTATAAGGCATGAATTTCTGACTATCCCCATCCCATGTCAGAGCAAAAGGAGTAGGATCATTCGAAGCCTTTGTGGCGTCAATTACAGTTTCATCAATGTCTTTAAGTTCGGAAAATTCTACAGCATGCTCGTGGGATTGCACCGCGGCATTGGCTAAAACGAAATATTTTTCGCGGTCCTTGTAACGAAGGACGTAATCCTTATTATGATTAGCAGCCATCTTAGTATTATTGTTAACTTTAACATCACTCAGATCTTCAAGCTCAAGATTTTGCATACGAATTGTACCTAGACCGAAGCCACTTGGATCAGACATACTCCGTAGGGACCTATATACAGTGAAAATTAAAATAATACCTTGTAATATACACAACCATGGCTTCAGCTATAGGAATGACAGTTCTCGGTGCTGTATTAAATGCAACGGCATTCACAGGAGGAAATATTATCGGACAAAAGCTTTCTGGGAATGGTGACGCTCTTATTGAAGAGAAGGTCCGACATGATAAAGCATTAGAAAAATTTGAACATGATCGCAACGTCTGGTCAGAAAAAGATTACTACAGGCTGACTGGGAAAGAGAAAATCAGGCAAAGGACGCACATGCTGCGGCAGAATTAAGAGATACAGATGCAGAAATCCTGGAAGAAGCAGAAGCGGTGCAAAGCAACTCTACGTCAGGCAAAGAAGTTCAATTCTCAGATTATTATCAGCCCAGTCCTGAGCAAAAGAAATATGAGATGATCTATATTGCTGGAGGATTGGTCGTGGGATGGTTTATCTTCCGATAGGGTTACACCGGCCCCGCTTCGGGACTACAATAATTCAATACAAAAGCTAATTGGCCAGTTATTGAAATCGATCATGTTCCCATCCTGATCCGTTATCCAGATACGCATTGAATTCATGTAATCTCCCCCTTTTCTCAATGGCATAGAAATTGCTCCGTTTTAAAATCGTAAGTAACCTTTTCACTTATTTCTCTCGTATCCCGGATGGGAAGTATTTGTAAACAGTTCGATACTTTCCCCTGTATGTATCCTCCGGAGGCACCCGAACCAAATGAAACATAATTTCCAGTAACATCGACTACATCTGAATGAACTATATATTTAGTGACTGTTAAGAAATCCACTTTCTTCGGACTCATAGTACTTTTTATAACTGGGTTGTCCTCAGGTTTATCTGAAAAACCAACTACGTTGGCAAAGCTACCTGTAGCATTGAAATAAACTTTAACATCTTTAGCCAAAGTTAGAAGAACGTGGTTTGTCGGCAGATGTTTTTCAAAATTAATTTTTGCTTCAACCCGATTGCTTTGTTTAACGTATCGATATTGTAGTTACCTGGACGTATTGATTTAGTCTTCTTTGGTTGGTCACCTTCTTGATATTTTATTACATTATTCGTCGATGTTATGTTATGCCATGAATTATATAGTCCGCACTCTAGCAGTCTTATCTTCGTAAACTGTGTCGTGTCAATACAAGGGTAAAAATTAACAGTAACAGGTTCACCTGTTTTACTTTCAATCCAAATGATCATCGTTGTACGTTGTATGTATATATTACTAAGTATAAATGTTCGATGAATATTATTATTACGAAGTATAAGGTTCTGCAGGAATAATATTTTTCTGTTCAAGGAGATCTTTTGTCGCAACTGCGGCAGCAGTCGCACCGCCTAATTTTGCCAAGCGAGTCAAATTGGACGACTTGGATCGCCCATATCAATTTTAGAAATTTGCTGGAGATCATAAGATATCCCATCGCAAGTCCTGCGATTACAATTCCATCGTACATTGTGTTTACAACTGTTTTAATATCCATGATTGCTGACTAGTATATAAAATAAAAAAAATAAAAATAAAAAATGGGGAGTTAATCCATCTCATACAATGTAGAGGAGCTGGGAACACCCCCTCCCCCTCCCCTCCCGTCGGAACTGTTCCGGATGGAGCTGCTACGTGCTCTGTTTTTTTCGCTTTCTGTGGAGGATCTTTCCGGACGGAACAGGGGGTATGTCGAGCACGCCCCCAATATAGCCCTAATGCAGTCAATGAAACTCCCATAATTCCTAAAACAAGATAACATTTATTATACCAGCGTGAATTATTATCACACTGTTCTTTCATTGTAGGCGGTAGGTCTGCTACCGCATCATTCCCCTCCCCCCCTCTCCCCCCCTCCATTGCTTTTAGTTTCTTCTCCCTGTTTTGCCTGTTCCATTCCGCTAGTCGCTTCCCTGAAGCAACTCTCCCTGGATGCTTCGGCGGTAACGTCACTTTCTCTATGTTGCGCTGTGTCGGAGTCGGCGGAGTCGTTTGCGGTGTGGGCTCCGTCGGCGGGGCTTCTGACGGAGTCGTTTGCTGAGTCGGCGAAGTTGAATCCATTTATTTCAGGTACTATATTAAACCCGATTTTTTTAAAATTTAAATGTTTACCCGTAATTAAACCGGTGGAAATTAGAGCAATCACGGCCCCCACGTGTACCCTATCCCCCTGATAATCGTTTTATTTCACTGTTTAGAATAAAATCCTTTTAAGATCAGTGGCATAGTTATCTCGATCATCGATTGGAACTACCTGACTAATTGCGCGGGCTCCTAGATCTATGAAACTTTGAGTGATGGTATCACTTATAAGAGAACTGTATTTCGCTTCATAGACTTTAAAGGCTCGTGTTATGAATTCATCTTTCCACGTTTCCACTTCTCTAACTGTAAACTCCTTACCAAAAAATAACTTACTTTGACCACTTGCGATGACACAGAGTATTTTTTCACGTTTTGTCTCTATTATGGATTGATTATTGTCCGAAGGCGCTGAAGGTGCCGAAGCCCCTTCCGTTCCGATAGGGGAACCGTTCCGGTAGGGCGCTGCCATATTTGCCGCTGCCGATGACTTTATTAAATTCTCCATTGTTTGCAGTATGTTATCTATTCTTAGTAAAAAATAAAAAATTCGTTTAAACCTGAATCCGAAATAAAGTATTAACATAGTCTGGAATGTTAGTACCCCTAACAGAACCGTACCGACAGGGATTCCGACAGGGATTCCGAGAAAATTCTCCTCCATTTAAATCTATCTGTATATAGAAACACGAATAATGAGTACAGACTTATTCCCAGTTGCTTTTCAATTGAATAAGACGAGCGTACCGACAGTACAGCATGCTGATATTCCTTCCAAACCGGACGGGGGAATAAAACCTATTCTCATGGACTTAGAAATATATGTAACGCCGACAGAAAAATTTACTTTTCATCCTCGGATGTGTTCAAAGATAACGTAATCACTCATCGATCAGCGAAAGAAAGTAATGTCTGGCTGGGCAGTCCGCATATGAAATATTGGGACCAGCAACTGAATTTCGCTGTATGGTGTAGCACTACTGGTTGTGGTATATCATTCGCCCATCTCTTTGATAAGAAATTTCCGCCCCAAATACGATCATTCTGCCGTTTCCATGTATATTTACAATACGTCGTATCCTTCACGAAATGGGAGTTGCACTTCCAGACGATACCCCCACCTTCAAAGCGGGCGACAATCCGTACAATCTCGTCCAATATGAACTTCTATGTACTGAATTTGGAAATATAAGCCCAACGAAGTCCGACTTTCGTTATCGAAAAGGTCAAAATAAAGGTCTTGGTTATGGATATGAATATTACACTAATCGTGGCCCTGTTCGACAGCCAAAAGCAATATACAACGGTCGGGACTTTTTCCTCTCCGCCGACGGAGGCGTTTTCTATACACATACCATTTTTGGAAAGAAAAAACATGTACTGTCCGACAAAGAACGACCACACTACTATTTCTTCCGAAATGATGGATCGGAGGGACAATATAATAGTTTCATTCCTCTGACAGGAGACTCGGGACTAACAAAGGCCGGTCTCGCTCGCCTCAACGAAAGTCTTGAAGCCTACGTATATTGCATACTTGGCGCACAAGCAAATATTCGCAGTACCATTGTGGGCGATACTGGCAGTGCAGAGCAAGTTCGAAAAGAATTCGGTGTTCTCCTCGAAGATGAAATTCGCAATACCGACAAAGTAATTAGTTATAGGCGATATCAAGACACAATAATGAATACTGGTGTAAACTTGATATGGCAGTCTCTCCCAATTTACTTCTCTTACCGTCTGAGATGGTTATTCTTTCGGGCCCGGCAATCTCAGGTTATAATAATGAATTGCAATACGCAACAGAATCTATGGCCTTCGGGGTGAATGGTGATATAAACACGGAAGTTCGAGAAAGTGCTATACATGAGATGGAGGGGAGGGATCCTGTGAAGTGGCAGGACGAGCCCGGAGAGTCACCTCACAATGACACGACTCGGATTCGGCCCCTCCCCTCCCCTCCCCAGAACGGGCAGCAGCCGTGACCAGCGTAGACCCTATTCACGAATATGGTAAAATTGGTTTGTTATCTTTAGCAATATTCATTACTATTGTAGGTACTGGAATAAAGTCACTAACTATATAGTTCATTCAGATGCTGTCGATGTGACTGGGTTTCATCTAACTCGAACCAGTAACTTAAAAGAACTAGAAGAGATTCATTAATTTACAGTATATAGATCCAGAGAAATGTCAATATACGTAACCCCACCATTCAACATGATTATAACTGGACCGACATATTCTGGCAAAACAGAATTTATGTTGGACCTCCTCACCGGTCCGTACTTAAGGAAATTCGAATATGTGATATTCATTTGCCCAACATTCATGAATAATAAAGCGTATAATAGAAGATTCATTTTCACCGATGATAATGTGTTTATATTTCCAGTCGGACTCGATGCAGTGGATGATACATTAACCTACGTGCATAAAGAATGGGCCGGCACGAACACTTTAATAATCCTCGACGACTGCGCCTCGTCCAAAGATATGAAGAAGCGCAGTAACGTTTTAGTCCAACTTGGTTTCAGCGCAAGACACGACGGATTATCTGTCTGGGTTCTGACTCAACAATATACTAGTATTAGTAAACCATTCAGGGAAAACATACAGATGTTAGTACTATTTTACACACCGAACAAGATAGACAACAAAACTATTATAAAAGAATATGGAATGGAGGTGTCAGAACGGGAAGCCGTGGGCCTAATCAAGCAATTGAAAAGTAGACCATTCAGTAAACTAGTATTTCGTTTACGGCAACCGTACGACATAAAATTATTCGTATAATATAACAATTATGGAAGCTGAAGCCGAAGGTACTCTTAGAGAATTATATTACAACCCAAAACTGGTTTTGGAGGTGTACAAAAATTGTATGACGCAGCACGGGCCAGCGGACTGAAAGTGACCAAGAAAGAGGTGCAGGAGTGGTTAAAAACTCAGCTAACTTATAATCTACATAAACCGGTACCTCGTACTCGTGGGGTGCCTTCCGGGGCGGCCGGCGCGTTTTCGTAACATCGATAGACTCTCAATGGCAAGCGGATCTCGTGGAATTCCCTCCCCCGTTCGCAAAAGAGAATCGTAACATTCGATACATGCTAACAGTAATCGATGTACTCAGTAAATACGCATGGGCCAGGCCGATACAGTCAAAAACGGCTGATGATACGTTACAGGCGCTACAAGACGTGATTAAGAAATCCGGGAGAAGGCCCGACAAACTTCAGACAGATGAGGGGCGGGAATTTACTAACCGAAAAATGCAGGGGTGGTTGGAGGAGGCGGGAATTCACTGGTTTCACACCTACAGTGACAAAAAAGCTAGCGTCGTTGAACGTTTTAATCGGACTCTTAAGACGATGATGTGGAAATACTTACATATAACAGACACGTTCCTGGCTCCCCATTCTACCACAACTTCTCGAGAATTACAACAACACCGTTCACGGAAGTATCAAAATGAAACCCAGGGACGTAACAGAGGAGAACGATTGGCAGGCATTTTATACACTATTCGGTCCTGAGTTGGCAGCCATGGGAGTTGACCCTGAATTCAAGCCGGGAGAACGGGTCCGAATTACAAAATACAAGACCACTTTCAAGAAAGGATATTTACCAAATTGGACAGAGGAGATTTTCGTGGTTTCAAAAGTTGTGTATGCGGCTGGACTGGGAACGCCGCCAGTTTACAAAATAAAAGATCTGAATGGAGAGGAAATACTCGGCACTTTCTATTCTGATGAACTTCAGAGCGCCCTTTCGGAAGGTGCCGACGAGCTGTACAGAGTAGAACGAATTTTGAAGACGAAAAAAATTAGAGGAAAGAAATATTATCTGATAAAATGGGAAGGTTATCCGGAAAGTTTCAATAGTTGGAGCCAGAAGAAAATGTTATTAGAACTTCGTAAGTACTTCGTAAGTTCCTGTGCTGGTTCTTGTCAAGTACTAACGTAAGTACTAACGTAAGTATTTACGAAAGTTATTCAATAAGTACCATGGAAAAAGTCTTAATTTCTTGAAAGAAGAAAGTGTCAGTTTACCACCTCGCTTCCACCCACCTGGCCAAGTATTTATCATGTACTGTCGTAAGTAATGTTCACTTATTGCATCTTTTTCGGCAGTATGTGGATGAGGTGGTACCTCAGTTCCTGAACATATTAAGTTTGCAAGATCTCAAAGCGACTTCTCATGTTGCCACGGTCCGTTCTTTCCAATCCTCCTTGTTCAGCTTTATCAATAAGTTCTGGCTGAAGTATAATGTACACAACTGACATGAACCATAGACAAGTAACTCCAAAGTCCACCCTTTTCATCATATCAAGTGCTCGTAAGTCAAACGGAGCATTATAAGCACACACTGTTTCACAAGCATTAGAAGTTTGTGTAGGTTCTTGAGTGAGACTCGACGTTGTTCTAGTTGTTCTTGACCAGGTGGATAATAAGCTTTTTCAAGTTCCTCCTCCTCGAAACCGTCTATTAAAAATCCCTGGCTGCCGCCGCTCCATGCAATTCCAAAGTCAAAAGCTTGTGGAAATCTACTGGTCCGACTGTCTCTGTATCAATCGTTGGATTAAGTATATTCTTGAGAACTTCAGGCGTAAGGGCTGACTAATTACCAAACATGGAAGCCTGTAGTCGTGGCAAATTTCTAAGAAACTTTTTGAACTTATTGTGAATCTCTTCTAGTTCTTTTAAGGCGTTATTTCGTACGACCTGGCTCGAGTCAACACATTCCGCCTGCAATAATCCCAAGGCATATCTTTGAATATGATAATGAAACTGGGTAAATGGTCAAATGCTCTAGAAACAATCTTTTTTTCTTCCGTTGCCACGCCCCGGATTCTAGAAAAAGTTAGATGTTGAATTATGGAAGAGTCACAAATAATGTAGCGTTCCGAAGGAGAGGCCCTCCCAGCCCGACATTGTAAACTAAGAGTATGTTCTATAAACTGATTCTGAAAATCAGCAATCGAAACGTGGCGCCATTATAAAAGTCGGCAATGTTGCTAGAAAAACTAGTGTCAAATTCTGGTACGTGAGACGCAGACAAATTTACTGCATCGTAACTCTTACCACTTCCAGTTGGTCCATTTATGAATATGTATGACATTTTGGGGATACTATATCATAGAAATTTTTTTTAAATTATTATTAAGATATATACGATAAGACAATGACAATCCTTTCTATTTCAGATGCAATAAAAATACTTGAAACCGGAGAAAACATCAAAATTGATGATGGAGGCAAATTAGTATTTGGTGAATATGTAGATCCTATTATATATGTAGACAGTGAGCTAGAAGTGGTTTTCAATATCGGACCTAAGTACGGTTCAAAAGATCCAGCTACATGCGATGGGGTGTGTGTCCGTTGGCAACAAAGTCTTCAAAAGTTTACCGATCTGATAGTATTCCGTACCCTAGGTGAAAGTTTCGATGCAAGCACTGCTAAAAGTTATGCTGCAAGCCTGACCGCTCACTCCAAGAATACTACTGGATTTTACTATCCATCTAAAGTGTATCAGAAGCGAGGGAGCGAGACACAGGGCGTGGCGTATTTTAAATTTCGATTTAAAAGAGGGAGAGGGGCTCACGATTTCGCTACATGTATTGATATGGTTCAAGAAATTGACTGCGGTTTTAAAACAGTGAGCCCATTGCCAGTCCGAGAAAATCCTGCTATTGTACCTCGTAATATCCGAAAAGGTAGTAAGATAGAATTCTTAGCATTTAAACCGCGCTTAAGTAAGCGTGCTCTTTCTTCACTGTTGAGAGATTAATATTTTGTGCTGCGCCTAATAAACCAGAAATTCAAGATGCGGAAGAAATAGTCGACTTAGAAAGATTAGGTGAGATATATAAACAAATAAATGCTGACAAAAATATTATAGTGGATTTTGATGACCTATCATAGAATAATTATTTTTTCATTTTAAAAATTTTAGGATAGTATATATCATAAAGATTATTAGGCCAGTCAATTACATACAGCATTCAAGGGAGCAGTTTTACGAAAAGAATTTCCTGAAGTCAAGCGAGTCAAGGATATCGGGGAGCTGGTGGATATTGAAGGTATGGTCAAAGAAACGGAACGAAAGATGTACTCTGTTTATACCGAAATGGAAGTCAAATTATCGGATCCGAAAACTGGTAATACACAACGCGTACATTGTATGTTAAATTTAAAAGATACATACACAAAAGATGTAAGAGGGGCGGATGTGGGGCAACAATTAATAGATCGCTACGACCTTATGCTTGATACAATTGAAAATGTTGAGGGTTCTGGTCTCGTTCTCGAGGAGATACTTATTTTGAAGTAATTCTAGTAGAAGTTTTACTCGGGCTGGGCTGGCGCAGTCCAACTTCCCGGATGGTTAAAAAATAAGCATTGTGTTAGCGATCTGGTGCTACCTTCGGGCAGCGAGAACTGTTTTCAATACGCCATCGTAGCAAGTTTAAAGTTGGCCGACCCCGAGTTTCGTGAAAAGAAATGTGGTCAGGTAAGGAGAAAATGGAATACGTACGCCCCATTTATGGCTGACTACTGTTGGGAGGGAATACCCACGCCCACGCCCGCCGATATGACTGTATTCAGGTGCTTCGAGCAGCAAAATCCAGGGATCAAACTTCAAGTATTTCAGATCTACAAAATGATCCCACTCCCCCGTCCGACATAACTGTGTTATATAGTAGCGGAGCCGAAGGCGATCAAATAGCAAATATCTTACTGATAATCGGTGAAGCCCGAAGGTGCCACTATGTACCAATTACTGCGTTAAATCGCCTTCGTAATTCTCGTACTAATCGAAAGAATGAGCGCAGACAGAAGTGTATTTGTATGGTTTGTAAAAGAGGTTTTAAGTCAACAGAAGAATTAGAAATACATCAGGTGTACTGTGGAACAGACGACTCCCAGCCAGTTTTTCCTAAGGAAGTATGTCAATTTGAAGGACATCGGAAGAAGGTTCCTTCTCCCTACGTCGTCTATGCAGATACTGAGGCAATTATTGAGCGGGGCACTGGCCGACACATTCCAATTTGTCTTTCGTATGTTATGGTGGAACGGTGGGCGAAGGGCGACGGGCCACCCACTGTTTATGGTAAAAGAACATTCACAGGTCTCTCCTGTGTTACAGACTTTCTGAAGGATATGAAAGAACGGGCCGAGTATTATTCGAAATCGTATTATTGGAAAATAATACCGATGAAAGATAGATCTAATTACCAGCGTGACGGATGTGATCCAGTCTGTATTGCATGTGGAGAGCCGGCAGGATACCGAGTAGTGAAGGAGGAGGCGACCTTCTATTGCGAGGGATGTCGCCCGTCGAGAACCATTCCTATCTACTTTCACAACCTCAAGGGATACGATGGTTCTTTTATTTTGAAAAAGTTACATGAAATAGATGATGGTCCCGGACAAGAGCCAAATTTAATAGCTAAGACGGGTAATGGTGGAATTATGGGTCTCTCAAAAACATTTATTTTTAGTGGCTCAATTGTTGTCGATGGGAAGAGGGAGATAAAGAGACGTTTCTTTTCTATAAAGTTTATGGACAGTGCTCAGTTGATGATGGGGTCATTGGCGAAGTTGGCAAAAACTGTGCCGGACCACGGATGGACGACGGTACCACTTTCGTACCCGGACATTCAAAGGGCGAAAGGTTTCTTCCCCTACGAATATTTAGACTCGGTTGACAGACTGGGAGAGGGGGAGCTCCCGGAGAGGGAGGAATTTTATAGCGAATTGACGGAAGAGGGGATTTCTGAGTCTGATTACGAACATGCATTGCGAGTATGGGGCGAAGTTGGATGTCGTACGATTAAAGATTATATGGAATTCTATTGCGAGACTGACGTTCTCCTTCTTGCAAATATATTCGAAAATTTCGTGACACATGTTTAGAAGCATATAAGTTAGATCCAGCCCACTATATGTCAGCGCCCGGCTTGACATGGGATGCTATGTTACTTTACACGGGTAATAAGTTTAAACTCATTCAAGATGCTGAGCAGATGACTTTCGTACAACGGGAATACGAGGAGGTATCAGCCAGTGTAATATTCATTATTTACAGACAAATCATCCTGCTTACGCTGGCCCCGCCGGCGGGAATTACGATCCAGAGAAAACCGGTGACCGAAATAAAATATCTCGATGCAAACAATCTCTACGGCTGGCAATGAGTCAGGCAATGCCTACGGGTGGACTTCATTGGATGACGATGGAAGAGTGGGAGGAATGGGAAGGCGGAGCCGGCGGAGCGGGGGGCGGAGCCGGCGGAGGGTGGGGACCTGGTTCCACCTTTCCACCAAGTTTCTAGAAGTAGACTTAGAATACCCAGCCGAATTACATGAAGAACACAGCGATTTGCCATTAGCACCGCATCACTATGAATTTCCGAGGCAGGGCGGTCGACTGATTACAAGTGTGATGGATAGAGAGTCCTATGTCTTACACTACAAGTTGCTGGAATTCTATCTTCGGATGGGAATGAGATTGAAAAAGATTTATCGGGTGCTTGCTTTCGATGAAGCTCCATGTCTCGCGAAATATATAGACTTTAACACTAAAATGAGGGCAAAGGGGAGGACAGATTTTGAAAAGAATTTCTATAAGCTGATGAATAATGCAATGTTCGGTAAGACAATAGAAGATGTTCGAAAGTACAGAGACTTTAAATTTGTTTCGGACTGGAACGGCACGGATAGTGGACGTAAAAAGATTCAGAAGTATAATCCAAAGATGAAACATATAACTTTCATAACTTCCGAAGAGGATGGCGATTCCTGCGACAGTGCCCTACTGGAACTGAAAACGGATGAGCATAGATATGTAAAACCAGTTTTCATCGGCGCGGCGGTGCTTGAACTTTCTAAACTGCTTATGTATGAGACGCATTACAATTACTTTCGAAAGCAGTTCCCTGGAATACGATTAGCCTACATGGATACTGACAGTTTTGTTTACAGTGTGCCAATACCCTCCCCGGACCCGGACGTAACTTTCAATGATATAGTCCGAGAAGATGTTGAAAAGAATGGTGAGAAGTCTATATATGATACTAGTGGGATGAGCGGCCCCGCCCCCAACTTTCCGAAGATTAATAAAAAAGTGATAGGTAAATTTAAAGATGAGTTGAATGGTGAACCTATTCTTGATTTTGTCGGCATACGCTCGAAAGTGTATGCTTTTCGAACTCCCGTTTCCGAGACGAAAAAAAATAAAGGGATAAAAGATGTTTGTGTAAGAAAACATTTGAACTTTGAAGACTATAAGGATCTGTTTGAAACTGGGAAGAAGCCGGAGCCGGCACAATTTGTACAGTTTGTACGGAAAAAGGCTGGAGAAATCCGTAGTGAAAAGCGTAGTAAAATCATGATGGCGCCAAATGATATCAAACGTGTGCAGTTATACAATCCAGACACGGGCGAATGGCTGGCAGAAACATGGCCGATAGGACGGACGACGGGTCATGGTTAATATTGTAAAGACTTTAATCTACTATTTTCAATAGAGACCAGGGCATCACTGATAACATAAATGTGACCAAATATATTTTCATCGCGAGTGTCATCGCCAATCTTAATTGAGGTGTTTTTCTTCAAAATTTCAAGTTGAATTCCGTCCTTTGTGTTCATTACTTTTAAACCATTTCCATGAAACTCAATATCTTTAAAACTACGCAGATCGATAAACAGACAGAATTTATTCTTCAAATAATCGACCTCATCTATATCAATTTCACACCAATCTTTATCTTCAGCAAAATACCGTCGCACCTCTCGCCAAAATTGTCTTGGTATCATCTTCTGAGCGTACACTTTATTTGCAATGCCTTCAATCATTACAGACACAGATTCAATGGAGGGGTTAAAGAAAAATTCACTGTTCAGTTCTGCATTATACTGATTTTAGTGAAGAGTATAGCGATACCTCTAATGCTACGTCGTGGTACATTTATATTTTCATTGATAACCGTGTCCGATTCTTTGAATGGGATTGTTCTAAAATAAGTATATGCTCGTAAAGGTAACTTTTTCCACTGTTGTAATAACCAGCAGTTGACCTCGCGAGATCGAGGTCAGAAATTGTCTCGTATTCCATTTGAATGTTTTTAATTTATAATTGTTTGTAAAATATTATTATTACTGGAAAGTAATTTGAAGATGGGTGCCAACGTAATTTCCCATTCAATATGACTCCCTAACGCTTTTGGGTATGCAACTCCATGGCCTGTTATGAGGGGGTGAGTGAGACGAATAGCATATTTTGTTTTATATGTGTCGAAAAGTAACTTATCGCCCACGACGGCGGCATCTGCATCGGTCGAACCGCTTCTTAATTTTCTTAGATTTTCGTTCTGAATTCCATACAGTGTCATGTTCGTTCTCTCCTTTTTATGTTTGAAGAGATCGCGATAACATTCAATAAGGTATATTTATTCAAATCGAAAAGTGTCTGACCCTCAAATGTGAGTTTCATACGCTCCACCAAATTTTTTGCAACATTTTGTACTACTCGGTTATATTCATCTCCCATTACTTCGAGATCAAAAACCAGGTCGAAAGTATCTGGAACTAAGAGTACTCCGCTTTCTAACTTTGGACATCGTATGATAAGTGTCTGGCCTGGATCTGCCTCACTTGGATTATGAGCAATCACGTGATGAGTTCTTTCTGACTTCGTTCCATTCGGTATTCGGTTGGTGAAAGTCGGTGATAATGTTCTATCGTACCCCATTTTTCGTGTAATGTATATAGTAGAAGAAAAAAAGAAAATAAATCACATCTTACATTTCACTTCGTGTATATAATAACTTAGAAGAAAAAATCACATCTTTACGTAAATATTTCCGTCTGCCTGAAAGATAAATCGATTGCCTGTGTCGCGAATCAATCGAAGAACCCAATATTCTTGGAGATGATGAGCCTCCTGGTCATCCTCAGTATCCTGGAATACAGCTATGAATTCTAGTCGCTTAAAGAAGTTAGTCTTCTGACATTCCTTCACGAAAGCTAAAATGTTATGATATAGATTATCATCTTTGAGTCGGACACCTGGATTTGCTCGAAGTATATGTCGATTTACCCGCCGGAGTTTGCACCATTCCAATTCGACAGAGAAACCAAACAGGTCTTTATTTTTAGAAAGAAACTTTGCAATATTCTTTTCACCAAACATGTTGATGCCGTAGGGGTGTGTGATATATTAATACATAATTTTATTTATAATGACTAATGTTAATCCAGTTAAAAATATCCATAGCTGTTCTCCAACAAATCCGACAACCGATCCTGCTGTTTTTAATAGAAAACTGACGAGGAACCGATTAGACCGGGTATTGCAGCAGCACTTTTTGCGGCCAATGTTTTTAACCATTCGCCAAATTGCTTTACAATTTCTTTCGCTTTTGTATATACTTTGGGCGGACCTGAACCTCCTGCGTTTGCTCCTGCTCCCCCTGCTCCCCCTCCCCCTCCTTTAGTTACAGCCAGGGCAATTGTTGATATTGTCATTCCAAGGGCAGTCAGTATTGCAGCGATTGTTATACCATTTCGTTTAAATAACTCTGTCAGCTTCAGCCTGAGTGACAATTCTGGATCTGAAATTACATCACGAAGAGACCTAGTCGTAGCCAGACTTTCACGTGCCTCACTGATCTTACCATGTTCGTATTCAATTCGATTGTCAACTTTAGCTTCTCTTGTTATGAGTTCAGCTAGTAGTTTCTTGGCTTTTTCTTTTCCTTGGGTACTCGTTTCAGGATCCTTTAACTGTTTTTCAGCTTCTCTTTTCTCTAGCCTTATTTTAACTTTTTCGTTGTTAAGGTCGCTAATACGCATATTCGCAATCCTTAATTCATCATTAATAGCTCTATATTCTGGGTTTAGATTGTTCCATTGTTCGATTTTATTTTCAAAAGCTTGTATTTTGTCTGCATTACCAGAAGCATCTTGTCGTAAGAATGTCAGTTTATCTTTGTATATACCCATGTCTTTTGGTGTCATCTTTTCAGCCGGTATTTTATCGTTTTCCACATCTAAAGAATGCAATTCACGACTCACATTTTCGGGCTCACTATAATTATATACTTTCCTTACAAATTCAGATCCTCCTTCTACTCTTTTTACTGTCTCGAGTGATCTAAATCCACGTCCTGTAGTTTTTGATAGCCTGAGGTTTTTATAATACAGCTTTCCATACCTAATCTTTGCATTCAAAAATAATTCGTTCGTGCTGCTTCATCAGTAATATTATTCTCATTTAAGAATTTTTCAGCCACTTGTATTTCGATTGTTACTCTCTGTCTAGTCGAAGGATCTACCTGCGGGCTCTTCGCGCTTGAGCTATCCCGGTAAGGATCGACTTCTGCAAGGGCATTATCATCGTCTATAAAGAATGTTTCAGCAGTAGCGTCATCATCATCATTTACATTTGCATCATCTAAACCCTGGAGTGGTATATCTTCTCCTCCTTCTGCCATATTGTATTTCTATATTACTACAATTATTTTTTATCATCCCTTACATATACAGTAAAAATGCACATCTCAGTTGTTGAAAGCATTGAACAATTGGCTGATTACATAGAAAGAACAAGTGCTGCATATCGACGAAGTTATAAATTAATGGGTCGAATTGATATGGCTCTTAATATTACTAAAGGGAATTCTTGTAAGCTCTGCTGTAATAGCGGCAATTCCAACAGTTCCGGTACTGTTAGCTTTAACTCCTATACCAGGTGTATTATTGATGTGATACAAGGGAAAACTGGTGTAGCAAAGAGACGAGAGAAATATAAACATTATTATGTTCAATATAAACAGCTGCTTACACAAATACAAGAAAAAGGTGCAACCCTTCGGAACGAGGAGGCTCCGGGGTCAGAACTTATTCAGGACATATTTCATCAGGCGCTAGAAATTCAAAAACAAGAAGGATTTAGTCCGCCGCTGGAGCGATATCTACGATATTATGGATTGAATGGATATGAAAGTTAGTTCGCACCGATAGGAACTTCGTGTTCAACATCAGCTAGACTCCGCGACCGGCCGGCCGGACTGACAACGGGTCCTTTATATAGGCTAGTTTGATGGTGATGACTCACGCGGAATTTCCCTACACCTTCGGAACGTGTATAAACATGCTCAGCAGGGAATTTCCCGCTTAGTTCAGGACAATGCACTGCTGCGCAAGCTGCGCTGCGTGAGTTCGTATATAGGTCAGGGTCACACTTTAGTTACATGGATGGTTAATTTTTCCTTCGCTCATGTAGATAAATGAATAAAATGGGGTGTAAAATTCTTACTTAATCCCAGTTGACCACGTTTACTTTACTACTTACCATATATGGATCACGTCTTCGTGAAGGCTTAGAGCTGTGGGGAAGAAACACTGCGATGTAAACTTGAGGAACATGAAATACTATTAAACTGTTATTCTAAGAACTTCCTTCGTTAACACTAACGAGCATCTATACTCATGATCATAAAAAATGCAAACATGAATAATGATAATTGGGACTGTCGGAAGGTAGAACGCCCTCAGTGGTAGTACTGTAAGGTTTATGATACAGTCAGGCACGTATATCGTCCAAGCTTGCCAATAAGTAATTCACCTCGTATTGTACAGTATTGCACAAGAAGGGTAATATATTACCCCTATAATATATGAGGCCTGAATTCTATGTTTCGCTTCTTATCGTAGGAAAATTGTTCAGTGATATTTCATTGCCAATGGCAGTACACACAAACCATGCAGTAGCAGTGAGTCGATTTACAACGGGCGTGACCTGATAGAAAGTCGATAAATGTGAAATGTCCGTCTTACAAATCATTTTGTCATCATTCCTGTCAGTCTTCGATATGAAGCTTTCAGTTTTTGCCTAGTTATTAAGCATCGAATATCTCAGACAGAATCTGAAGCCTGCTACAATTGTGACTGCAATATTTACTCACAAACTCGAATGATATGACTTTAAAGCAGTGTAATGTCTGTCGGAGGACACATGATGATAAAGAAATATAATGACATGATAAAGTCAAGCACAATTTGATAAGGATTAGAGCCACATTTTCATAAGTTGTATACCTCTGACTCATTTGGAAGTAATCTTTTCAGAGTACGTAGACGTTCTTCTCCCAGCGTACTACCGTCTCCCGTTTCTATCTTGTCAATGATACCTTTGCCTTTCATCTTAAATTGCACCAAAAAGATATTTACGTTCAGTTTGCGGCTATCACTCAGCAAGTTTACCTGTTGACAAAGAAAAATAAATAAACAATAGTAAATATTTAAGCAATAAAGCACACCCAGCGACGGTATACCACGAGATTTTGACCAGTTCACGACATATATGCACGAGCGATAGCAAGTGCATATATGGAGTGAACTGGTCAAAATCGAGTGGTATACCGTTGCTGGGTGTGATTTATTGCTATTATATCATAACAGTATATTGAAATTCTGGCGAGGAACGACAAAAACAGATTTTTGCTCAAGCTGAGAGCTCGCGCGTATGCCAGCCGTGGTATATAGCCAATATACCACGGTTCTTTTCGCGTCTCAACCAATCAGATCGCTGTATTTGCCCCCATCAATATACTGGACCAGGTATGATATAATAATACGTTCATGCCGCCGGGATTTCTGTGTACATAATCAAATCGACATCGTACAACAGGTGCAAAAGTATATGTCAAGTCTTTAACTTAAAAAATGCACAAACTTAAATATGACTTTCACGCAAATCTTCATTTCATTAAGATATTTGTTTAGCAAATATTTTCCCTCTCTTATATTTTCCTTACTTCTTGTTTTGTCTTCCCTGATATAAACTTTCCCGTCGCCGACCTCTTCAGGCTGAACAATTCCTCCAGATCATCATATTCCGGAAGGACATCAGTTGACGGATTGTCTACTGATATACGTCTCCAGATATTCTTTGCTGTTAAGAAATGTAATGTAAACTTTCGCTACCAATGCATACGATTACTATGAAAGGCCGTTCGAGACATTTTGTAAACCAAATAAAAATATCTCGTTAGCATAGGATAGTATCTCGTGAGCACGACATGTTAAGTTTTGCCCACGAGAAAGTATGTCGTGCTCACGAGATATTTTATAATATATAATTGCTGTACAAAATGTCCCTTCATACGGAGTTTCATAGATTACTTAGGATACATATTTAACAATAAGATGGTGATTGAAAGTTTATATTATATCATCTTCTTCTTCCATGTATATTATTTGCCAACGTAAATCCCTCATTAATTTGAAACAAACTGAAATGAGGCAACAAGAAAAGGAAATACGATGAAATTATCAGGACAACCAGACAATATTTTATGTAAGCAACACACAAACACAATGACCCTAAACAAGCAGGAGTACACTGATCATCACCCCATTTGCTTACACTGGTCAGAGGACAGAAAGCGACTACTGAAAGCTGAACGACTACTGTAAAAGATAGTATGGCAAGGGTAGTGAAGCATGTGTGCCTGTACACCTGCACACACAGGTTTTGGAGCCAAATTCATTGTGAGACCATTCAGAAGTTTTAATCGGCTTTTGTCAGAATACAAGCCTGAGGCCTCTTGCTTTTGTGTTTAGAGATAGTCAAATCTCGCAGTCTAAACTAAGCAAGCCTCGATGCTTATTTATGCCTACTGTGTTGTATTTGCATTTTATTATTTCAGACGGTAAACTGCGATGAGTTGTACAGTGTTAGAACTACAACCCTTTTCAGAATTAGAGCGCGAAGCCACTGCAGTGAACTGCAATAAAACTGCTTACACTAATTAGTTTCAGCTGTAGCCGTGGCCACTTTGGTGTTGAACAAGGCTACTTGATAAAGACCAAAAAGTCTGCTTGTACAAAGGCAAAACTAGCTCTGTCTGAGGCTCGAGTTGTAAATGAGAGTTTACGATTGGCACCCTGTGTTCAAGATTAAGATACAATGTAACATTACCATGCACTGGTCCATGTACAAATCTCTTTTATTTCAACTTCCCCAGACAAACTGTCTGCATGGGACATACAATGTTGTCGACTTTGCCAGCTGGCTACAGCTGAAACTAATTAGTGTGAGCAGTTTTATTGCAGTTCACCGCAGTGGCTTCGCGCTCTAATTCTGAAAAGGGTTGTAAATGAATTTATGTTACATCTGTAATCAGTCTGCATTCTGAAAAGCTATGGAAAACATAATTTTAATCGATAAAAAAGTCACGGGAAATATATTCTTTAACTTCATACAAAAAACACACCAGTATAAGCGAGTATAAAATTTATTGACGGTGTTATTTACTGAACGACTTCTCCACCAAAGAAGATTCATGATTATAAAAGATTATACAAACCTGTCTCTGCAACTTTTTGCGGTTTTACCTTGGTCCAGTGCAAGACTTTTAACTTAATTTTTGGAACCTTAGCTCCAGGTGAGGAAGGAAGAATTGCTCCTGATGATAGAGGCGCTGTTCCCATGGGTGGAGGCGGTGGGGGAGGTGACGTTCCTGATGGTGGAGCCGAAGATTGGGTCGACGGTATTCCTGTTGATGGGGGTGGTGGTGGGGGACTTGGAGAAGGGGCTACTAATGAGCCTGGAGATTTTGGTTTTGATGTTTCGGAAGTTGGAAATGAAGTTTGCCTTGTTGACGCAACTTTTTGCGGTTTTACCTTGGTCGAGTGGGAGACTTTCAATTCAACTTCGGGAACCTTAGCTCCCGGTGAGGAAGGAAGAATAATTGCCCCTGATGATAGAGGCGCTGTTGCCAGGGTTGGAGGCTGTGGGAGAGGTGACGTTCCTGATGGTGGAGCCGAAGATTGAGTCGACGGTATTCCTGTTGATGGTGGTGGTGGTGGGGGACGGGGAGGAGGGGCTATTACTGAACCTGGGGATTTTGGTTTTAGTGTTTCGGAAGCTGGAAATGAAGTTTGGCTTCTTGACGCTATTTTTTCCGGTTTTACCTTGGTCGAGTGCAAGGTTTTCAACTTAACTTCGGGAATCTTAGCTCCAGGTGAGGAAGGAAGAATTGCCCCTGATGATAAAGGCGCTGTTGCCAGGTGTGGAGACGGTGGGGGAGGTGACGTTCCTGATGGTGGAGCCGAAGATTGGGTCGACGGTATTCCTGTCGATGGTGGTGGTGGTGGGGGACGGGGAGGAGTGGCTATTACTGAGCCTGGAGATTTTGGTTTTGGTGTTTCGGAAGTTGGAAATGAAGTTTGGCTTCTTGACGCGAGATTTGATGGTGATGGTGATGAGATTCTTAAAGGTCGATACCTGGTCAGTGGTATGCTGGTTGTCGATGAGTTGGAAGTCCTGTACTTGAGCACGTCATACTCATCTTTCCGTTTTTGAATAATACCACCAAAAGTTTTTGATGGGAGTGATCGTAATTGGAATGTTGTTGCTCGGTTTGATGATGACGATAATGGAGGCGAAACTATTGTACTCCGATTCGGCGTCGAAAACTTGAAATCTTCAGTTTTTGCGACGGTATCGCTTCTCTCGTCACCATCGACCGTATCCGACTCTTGGTCGTCTTCCTGATCAGAAATGATTTGATTTGTGTTTTGAAACGACTGGAAGTTAGGTGATGTAGCAGAGTCTGATTCTGTTAATGATGATGATTGTAACTGAAAGACTGATACAATTTTTAATTGAGGTGAATCCTGTAGTTCTGAACATGTTAAAGATTCAGAACCTTTCTCCTCACCGTTCATCGTATAATCTGTTTCTTCTTGTATCAGATCGATATTTAAAAGTTTTTCTATTTGCTCTGCATTCTTGCGGATGGTAGCATGCCTTAAGAACTTTTCCGTAG